>NC_069502.1:499884835-500210669 GCF_027579735.1 Bombina bombina
TAACAAGCACGAGTGCTCCCTGTGGACGGGCCAATACAGCACTACAGGCAGAGGAGAACCGGATAGCCCTCAGGAGTCGGTGAGTAAAGCGGAACGAAATCGCTATTGCAAGATATTTATCCAGCACAAAAGTATATTTTGTAACAAATCTCTATACTGGTGCTCACACATAAGTGACTTTTTAGTGCTATGGAAGTCCCATGAAAAAAAACGTCATTTTTACGAGTGCGGAAGTGACGTTGCATTACAGGCTAAAAGGCTTGCGGCACAGCTATACCGACAAGACTTGTAATGGCTGCGTTGCTGTTTTAATACTGAACTGACCATTTTTTTAGCATTAAAACATGAACGTACAACTCATAATCTACCTGAATGTAATCTGTGTTATTCTCATAAAAAGTCACATGAGTTAATATACTTCAAGGTGTATTCATCATAATAATTCAAATAAATGTGCAATCATACATGACTTTACCTACAAGTGTGTCATATTTTAGTATGTAATGTAAAAATCACCCTCATTTGTACACCTGCATAAGGGACAGCTTACTTCAGCTACTATACCATACAAAAAATGTATATACACAGCCCAATGAACAATAAACATAACAATCCTAATAGATGGTAAGTATAGCCACACCTGTATATAAATAGCTTGTTGCAGTTACTCTGCTATATAAAACATTATTCAAAAAAACAATCTCATAGATAGTGACAAAATGTAACATCTATCTGCACCATTGATCAAACAATGTACTCATCTTAATCTGACAAAACCACTTCATACTACTGCTATTTAAGAACAAAGATCGTTGCAAATGAAACTGACCCAATATGTGGGGTGGTGTCTAGTGTCTTCAATTAAACAAAAAATAAATTCCACAGACTGGAAGAAGAAAAAGAAACTCCCATAATGACTAGCCCATAAGCATGAAAAGCAAATAAGCATGTGAGAAATGTATTTTTCTACAGTATTTTTCATCTTAACAGTATGTGGGAGTTAGAGAGATACAATTGGCCGTAAGAAGAATCTCATCTTGCAGTCATTTCTGGTCAAATCTCCTGAGGTGGCATGGTTTTATATTTTTTAGGGGGGTGTTTTTTTTTCTTATATATTTTTTATTTTTTTAAAGTTTTCTTTTGTCTATATGTTAGAGGGGTCTGCTTACAAGGGGTGTTTTTATTTGTTGGTTTTGTAATGCTTTTAAAACATATTCTTGACAGTGTTGTTCTATGTGGCAGGAAGAATTGTTGTGAAATAGAAGTGGCTCCGTTTATTTCAATGGAGCTGATCTTGCTACTCTACTGTTCTGACAAGGGTGGGTAAAAACTCTTTGAATTTTCATGTGGCAAAGTTTTGCCAATTTTTTTTCAAAAGATATATAAAATATATATATATATATATATATACCACACACAACAGAGGTATGTGCGCACAGGTACACAACAAAAATGGAAAGGTAATGAAGAATGAAACCTTATATTATGGAGTAGGCGTTTTGTCCCTCTACGCCAAAAAGCCCCATCGTCAGACCCAGTGGTCTCCTCCATCCCACAGGTACGTATAGACCGTGGTATAGATAAGAAAATAGAATGAACTCCAATAAAGAGATGTAATCAATATTTGCAGAATAATACCATGCACAGCCTTAATGTAAAAAGTAAAATGTAAAATATTTATTGGTATTTAAAAGGACAACTCACGGAGTAGCAGTAAAGCTGATGACATCATCTGACGCGTTTCGAGCGAATCTTGCGCTTTCATAAATATTGATTGCAACAGGTAGTTCCCTACCTTAAGTAGCCACAACAGTCTGTCTCCAAATCGTGATGTATATTCTTTAGGGCGGATGTGCAATTCAGACTGCCCATTTTGAGCTTATAGATGTAGATTAACTATTTTGTCTCGTTCTGGTGTGCACAAACGTCAGAAAGATTTCAGCAACACAATACAAAGAAAGTAAACAAAAACATAAATAAAAACAACATAATTGGTTAAAAGACACTTAAAGTACATCAATCCAAGTGATTACGCTTGTTATTATAACCTTTACATTGCATCAATAACAGCGCTACTTCATATTTGTAACGATTCAAATGGATAGAGGCATAAAGTGAAAAAGCAAACCACAATTACATTGATTTGATATGCATAAATGGCATAAACAATCCACTCTACTACACTCACAAGGTGTCATATAAGTATTTGTATTTTGTTGTACATCCTTAATTCATTTATCTAAAGCATATTTATGTAAAGATTTGTATTAGTTACTTATGTTTCCAAAGGGAGCTATAGTATATACTGAATAATATGATGCATATTTGAATTTAGATGGATATGTGGAAAATATATACATTGTTAGGGCTGCAACACATTGTTGGGTATATACTAAGTTTAAACATTTGCAATGAGCAGCCCCTACACAGTGTATATATATATATATATATACCAAACTCAGTCCATATAATAATAATAACTCCAACCTTACATCAGTCATTGACACTCTGGCCCCCCATACAATAGCTCAGAAACCACACTCTCATCCTCAGCCCTGGCGTACTCCTCTAACACGGTACTTACGCAGATGTTCCTGTACTGCTGAGCGACCCTGGAGGAAATCTCGGAGTTCAGCTGACTTTCTTCACTACAAGTTCATCCTGTACTGCTCCTATTCTGCCCTTAATCATTATAAACAACAATACTTCTCTAATCTCATCTCTACTCTTTCCTCTCACCCACAACGTCTGTTTTCCACATTCAATACTCTTCTCCGCCCACCCCCACCTCTTACTACAACTTCTCTCTCAGCTCAAGATTTTGCCAGCCACTTTCAATAACAAAATTGACTCCATCAGAAATGAAATCAGATCTCAACATACTACCAATCTCTCAACCCCTCAAAAGCTCACAATCATCCAAACCCAAATTCCCATAAATTTAGCTCTTTTTCCCCTGTTACTGAGGAAGAAGTTTCTGCCCTTGTACTGTCCTCCCACCCTCCCTTCCTGTCCCCTTTGACCCCATCCCCTCACAGCTACTCCCCTCCCTCTCTTCTACCCTCACCCCCCATACTCACAAATATTTTCAACCTCTCCCTCAGCACTGGTATATTTCAATCATCTCTAAAACATGCACTGGTCACACCTATCCTCAAAAAAACCTTCCCTCGATCCAACCTCCCCATCCAACTACCGTCCTATTTCCTACTCCCTCTTGCCTCAAAGCTAGTATATGCACGTCTATCCATTTCCTTACACTAAACTCTCTTCTTGACCCACTGCAATCTGGATTTCGTCTCCATCACTCCTCAGACACAGCTATTGTCAAGGTTACCAAGGACCTACTTACAGCAAAATCCAAAGACCATTTATATCTGCTTATCCTCCTTGATCTGTCTGGAGCCTTTGACACTGTTGACCACCTTCTTTTTCTCCAAACCCTCCAATCCTTGCGACACAGCTCTCTCGTGGTTCTCTTCCTATCCATCTAACCGTACCTTTAGTGTATCCTTCTCTGGAGCATCCTCTGCCGGTTAGCACTTTTTGTTGGGGTACCTCAAGGCTCTGTCCTCGGTCCCCTTCTCTTTCAATCTACATGTCATCATTAGGTTCCTTAATAAAGTCCCACGCATTTCAATATAATTTTTATGCCAATGACACCCAAATCTACCTCTCTGCAACAGACCTACCTCCTTCCTTACTAACCGGTGTCACTAACTGCCTTTCTCATATCTCATCTTGGATGTCCTCTCACTAACTTAAAGGGACAGTCAAGTCCAAAAAACTTTGTCGGTACACCCAGGTGATATGCGTGGACACACACCAAATCAGATAAAACAAAGGGATAAGCAGCAAGTCCACGATTCATAGATACCAATTTAAAAGTATCAGAGCAAAAAAAGTGTAAAAGTGCAAACTTTATTAGCACACTAAAATTCCAGCAACGCGTTTCTCAGCAAAGATACATGCCGTTTCATCAGGCTGTGAAGATAGAAAAATTACTTGCTCTATTTAAAAACCATGTTAGCCAATCATGATGCCGTCTTTACGTCATAGTGGATCGTGACTCGTGGATAATCATCACGGCAAGTATAGTTTAAAAGAAGGGGGTGTGTAATGAGACGACAGCAGTGACTGGATAGCATAGTAAATAACATACTGGAAATATTTGATAAAAAAGGATTAGGTTAAGCCTATAAAATTATGCGAACCAATAAAAAATATTAATAGAATATATAAACAGAATATATATACACATACATCAAAAGAGCTAATATATCCCATAGATAACAATTCATATAATATGCGTGAAATATGCACCTAACTCAATTAAAACATTGTATCAAAACATAACATAAGAAATGATTAGTACATAACAGATGTGTCATATCATTCAATTGCATGCTAAATGTAGACTCATCGTCAGTATCTTAAAGAGACCAAAAATCGCAATCAACATGAGAGTGATAGATCTAATTAATATTTTATGGCATCCTCATATCGAGTAAATTTGATATAATCTAATGAATTATTTAAGAAAACTTATTAAAGCCTGTTAAAGCGAAATTTATTAATTATTAAATTCCTCTAGCGTAATATACCTGCAACACCTAAGATCACTGTGTCACAGACTCATGGATAGTTTTAAAATGCTGCAAATATATCTAATATTAGAACTGGAAAGTATTTTTTAATGATATAACCCAGGAAAAATAACTAACCCTAGGAATATATACAAAAAATAAAATAGAACGTGATAAAGATGGAAAGACCATACCAGACTGTACGTAAATATCAGCCCACCAATCATTCAGGCAAAAGTAAATGTCTGAAGATAGAACATTAAAAATAAAGATCGACTATATGGAACAATAAAATAATCATAAATAAATAAATAAATCTTGATAGAGTCAGCTACTAAGTCAGACAAAATGAAATAAGATAAGATAATGAAACACCTAGTGTAGGATCAAGCCATCAAAAGAGATGGTATCAAAATTAGAGAGAAGAGGAAAGAAGAAAAAGAAAGAAAAGAAGAGAGATGACTAGATCCAGCGGTGCAAAAAGAGAAGGTTAATGAAATGCAGCCAGGTCTATATTAAGATTGAGACCATCTTGGTGCATACTCTTAAGCACATGGATCCAGATAAAAAACTTTCACTTTTTTATCTGATGAAACAACCCTTGTAGGTTGAGAAACGCGTCATAAATATTAAAAGTCATTTTTATTTGAAGTTGTCTGTGTTGTGGTTCATCCATACCAACTGAACAACACACATAAGATTACTCCTTTGCAGCACCTGAAGTCCATACAACAGGAGTTAAACACCAAGTTGCAACTAGGACAAGTGCCTTTGGAGCCTGGCTCCTACAGTGTACTAGCCACTGTTGAGTGCTAGCCTGCTCTCTTGCACTGGTCACAGTACAGTGCCACACCATCTGGTAAGCATAATACCTACTTTTATCTGTACCTGCATTCCAGACGATATCACGCTATTGTGGCGCCCTCTCTCTATTCTTCCTTAACTATTGCAATCCACTGTCTTAAAGTGGGTAGTGCTAGTAACTTTCCCTTTCTTAAACTCAAGCTTTAGGTCAAGAAAGACCAAAGTTAAAGGGTCTATTGTGCTTGTGAAGATTAGACCTCTATCATTCTGATTTAAATGCTCAACAAAAAGATTAGCAGAATTGATGTCACCCCTCCAAACAAAAATCAAACCATCTATATAACGGCCATATAGCACTAGGTTTGCCCCATACTAGGGGTCGTATATGTAATTCTGATCAAATGACGCCATATATAAGTTGGCATAACTAGGGGCAAACCTGGTGCCCATGGCCGTCCCCCTAGTCTGTAAATAAAATTCATCCTGAAATAAAAAATAATTGTGTTTCAAGATAAAAGAAATAAGAGACATCAAAAATTCACCTTGTTTAGTAGGAAGGTACGGATCTTGTTCTAAATATAGTCCCAGATCATGAGGTATGTTAGAATAGAGGGCCTGTACATCACATGTGATCCACAAGAAGTCTGGAGTAATGTCCAAAACCTCAAGTTTCCTAATTAGATTGGAAGAATCACGAATATATGATTCAAGACCTAGTACATATTTTTTTAAAAAGCTATCAACATAGGAGGACACATTATCGGTGAGTCTCCCTATGCCGGCTATAATAGGACGGCCCAGAGGACATATAGGGTTCTTATGAACCTTCGGCAAATGATAGTAAAACGCCATATTAGGTTAATCAGGAATCAAAAAATATTTTTCCTTTTTAAGGATTATACCTTCATTGAAGGCATCAATAATAATATCTTTAAGAATAGCCTTATATAGAGTGGTGGGGTCGTGCCCTAAACGGATGTAATAAGTTAGATCATGGAGTATTTTCCTTGCCTCTGACAAGTAATACTCCAAATCTTACAACACTATCCTACCGCCCTTATCGGCTTGTCTGATGACCAAAGACTAATCTTCTCTAAGGCTCTTTAGAGCTCTTTTTTCATTAGGATATAAATTATCCCTCATATGTCTCATATTCTTAGGGATCTGTTCAAAGTCCTCACTTACCAACTGTTTAAATATCTTAATGTGTGCATTACTAGTCAATTTGGGTATAACATTGGATTTTGTCCTGAAATTTGTATGAATATAACCCTCACAAAGTTGTTCAGCCAAAGAATCGGGTTCAAAAACAGGAACCTCAGTTTGATTCTAATCTAATAGAATCCATAGAATAAATCAAAATAGGACAAAGGGTTTTGTTTTAAGTAGTTTTTCTGCAAAATATTTCTGCATTGATAATTTTTTAATAAATCGATTCTAATCAACAAATAGAGAAAACCCGCTATGGCTGTTAGTGGGACTAAATATCCTCTACCCAAAATTCATATTTCATTATCAGCCAGAACATGTGATGATAAGTTAAAAATTCCTTTCTTTAATGTCTGTAATCGTGCCTTTTTGATGGCTGTTCGCCGTCCTCTGCACCTTTGTGGCCATATGGCCTTTTCCCTTTTTGGGGGGTTGTCAGAGAGACTACTGGTTCTAAATAACTGGCTATGGTTTTTTGTTTCCACGAATGTTGGCATGGACCTGACTCTAAAAAAGGCTGTGCATGGGTTGCATTGATGTTTAGTGACCCCATGTTAGCACTATGTGATATATTCTTTTCGGAATATCGTTCACTGCTAGTAGTCACTACTACAGGCCTATTGGGAGTATCATGATTATTATTGTAATTAGTATAATTTTGATTAGATCCATGTGCTGCAGATGTTTTCATGCGGTTTTGTGGACCCCTATACTGAAAGTGGTGACCTGAAGTTCTGTCACCATATCCTGGCCCATAGTTGTTCCTATTTGATGAGTGATATTGATTATTCCTATATGGGGGAATGGGTTGTTTGGGAGTATAATTCCTCTGATGATAATTTTGACCTATCTCAGACCCACCTCTTGATGGATAATGATGTCCTGAATTGAAATTACATCTTTCAAATCGGGGGGGAAGAATCATAACAATGATCCTGATGCCTGTTGAGCACTGATTGGCTAAAATGCAAGTCTGTCAAAAGAACTGACATAAGGGGCAGTCTGCAGAGGCTTAGATACAAGGTAATCACAGAGGTAAAAAGTGCATTTCTATAACAGTGTTGGTTATGCAAAACTGGGGAATGGGTAATAAAGGGATTATCTTTCTTTTAAAACAACAACAATTCTGGTGTTGACTTTCCCTTCATGCTAAATATCTCCAAAACTGAAGTCCGTATTTTCCCCCTTCTTCCAAAATCTCCACCACCCAATTTTCTATAACTGTTGATAATTCCATCATTATCCCTACCCCGCATGCCCGATGTCTTGGGGTCACACTTGACTCAGACATTTCCTTCACTCTTCACACTCAGTCCTTGGCTAAAGACTGCCGCTTACACCTTAAAAACATCTCTAAAATTAGACATTTCCTTACACAAGACACAACTAAGATTTTAATCCACTCTCTCATCCTTTCCTGTCTCGACTACTGCAACTCTGTCCTCTCTGGTCTACCTAGCTTCCGCCTAGCTCTTTTACAATCTATAATGAATGCCTCTGCTAGGCTCATCTTCCTAACATGTCGCTCTTCATCTGCTGCACCTCTCTGCCAATCCCTTTACTGGCTTCCTCTTGCCTCCTGGATTAAACACAAAAGCCTCACTCTGACATACAAAGCCCTCAACTGCACTGCTCCCCCCTACATTTTCAGACCTTGTCTCCAGATACTCTTCCTCCCGTACTCCCTTCGCTCTGCTCACAATCTCCTCCTCACCTCCTCTCTTGTTACTTCCTCACATTCCCGTTTTCAGAACTTCTCCAGACTGACCCCCATCTTGTGGAACTCCCTGCCTCACTCCACAAGACTCTCCCCTAGTTTTAACAGCTTCAAGCGCTCCCTAGATTCTCTACTATTCAGGGATGCATACAACCAACAATAACCTTTCCTAACTCCATTGCTTTCCCTTTGAACCCCTTAGAATGTAAGCCTATGAGCCCAGCTGTTTGCAGATCACCTTCATAAGGCCCTCTACCCATTTGATCCCTATAAATGTTATCCTGTATATCAATTATGTTTATAGTGCTATATAATCTGTTGGTGCTCTACAAATAACTGTTAATAATAATAACCTAGGGTAGTTGCATCTAAATGCATGAGTTTATTTGTTATTGCTTATACTGCTTTTGTTATTTGTTATTGGAAGTGTTTGCCAACAGGGGTTTTTGGTGAATCTCTGTCAATGGAGGTGAGGTGTTCACAGATCCTATCCTTCAGGTTATGACTGGTGGAGCCTATGTACTGTTTGCCACATACCTCAGAGGTTATGAGGTACACAACATATTGTGAACAACAATCCAACCTGTATTTGATACAGTGGGCAACATTTGTTGATGTTGAATTAGCCTCAGAACCAGTGATGCAATGCAAGCAGACATTACAATGCCTTCCATATCTAAACAATCCTTTTCTTGTTAGCCAGTTTTAACGGCATCAAGTTTCATTATTTTATACATATTTGATGACTTTACTCCCAATAGTAGGTGGTTTTCTTGAGACAAATGTTATACCTTCCTTTAAAATGTGTTTACATTGGGGATCTAGTTACAGGATGCCAAGATTTTTTCTTATAATGTTCTGGATTTCTCCAAACTGACTACTATATTGGGTGACAAAATATATATTCGATTCTTTATATGTATTAAAAAACCTTTTATGTGTTTTGGTTTTCTATTTATTGTAGCAACTGATTTTCTCATATTCATTAGATTTATCCTGTTATAGCCTCTTTGTGTGAGTCTTTCTACAAGCTCCATAGAGTGTTTGTTGAAAGTTTTGAGATCAGTACATGCTCTCCTTATTCTAATGAATTATCCTTTTGGGATACCTTTTTTAAGATGCTGTGGGTGGCACAGATCTGCCCTAAGAATGGTGTTTCCTGCTATTTGTTTTCTGTATAGTTCTGCATGTATCTTGTTTTGTTTGCCAGTCAGTTGGACATCCAGGTATTGTATTATGCTTGAATCAATCGAATAAGTGAAGTTTAGGTTCATCTCATTTAAATTTAGATAGTCTACAAAATGTTTTGCCTGTGTTTCAGTACCTCTCCATATTATTATAAGATCATCTATGTACCTGGCATAAACCTGTATAAATTAAAAAAAAGAATTTAATTTGCCATAGATGAATGATGATTCAAACCATCCAAGGAACAAATTTGCATATGATGGGGCAAATTTTGCCCATCGCTGTACCACAGGTTTGTAAATAATAAATGGAGTTGAAGAGAAAAAAAATTGTGTGTTAGAAGGAACCTAAGTACCTCCAAAATAAATTCAAATAGGTCTGGACTATAGTTACGTTTTAATAGTAAATAGTATTCCACTGCTCTAATACCCAGGTCATGGGGGAAACAGGAATATAGAGATGAGACATCAATAGTCAGCCACTTGGAGTCACAAAACTAGTCTTGTCTTTCCATAATATTAATTATGTGTGGGGTGTCTTTCACATAACTTGGCATTCTGACTACAAGTGGCTGCAATATATTGTCCGACCATTCACCTAGGTGTTCTCCCAAAAATCCAATGCCCACCACTATCGGGCGACCGGGTGGATGATTCGGATCTTTGTGTACCTTAGAGACCAATCTAAAGTTTGCTGTCGTTGGCTTGTTAGTGTAAAGATACTCACACAGGTACTGGTCCAAAATGCCCAGGTGTCTACCCCAATCTAATAGATGTTCTAGCTCTCTTAAGTATAAATTAGTCGGGTCCCCTCTGAGTTTTGTGTATGTGGTGTCATCGTTTAGTTGTCTCAATGCTTCATGGAGATAATCACTAGTGTTTTGAACCACTATTGACCCTCCCTTACCCTACCCCTAGGGGTAATGGTTATTCTCTTGTTTAGTTCCAAGGCTTTTAGAGCTTTTCTTTGTTTAACTGTTAGATTACATTTATGTTTGTGTTTGATACTTTTATTATTTTCTACCCTAGATTGTAGTTCAATAAGATCTTGATGTGTTTTTTTTTAAAAAAACATAGCAATACAGTTACTATGAGAATGAATAGGGTAAAAGGTAATTTTGTTCTTTAGGTGTTTGTTAACTTGCTAAACTCTCCAATACTTGTTCTGTTTGTGCATCTTGAAATTCAGTATATATATCATGGGTAGCCTTATCTAATGTATGTGGTTCTAAAGTTGATGTTTGTAAGTTCTCTCTTTGTTCAGGTGACTGAGTGACATCTAGTTGTGCAATTTGTGTAAAATGCTTCTTTAACACAAGTTTCCTGAGAAGACAATTTACATCAGTGATGGAATGGAACAAATCAAAGTCTGTTGTAGGGGCAAAGCCCAGACCCTTTTCCAAAACTTAAATTTCAACGTCACAAGTTAATTACTGCTTGTATTGCATTCTCTTTTTGTTTCTTGTCTGGGTTTCTTGGACTTTTTGACTGCTTGGGTTCTAAGTCACTCTTTTCTTTTTCATCAGATCTTGTGGGTGTACTCTCATCTGTTCTGCTTCGGGTTTTTGGCCTTGCTCCCAGTTCTTCTGCATGGACATGTGTTTCCCGTTCAGAGTGATTCGAATTCTCCAGATTTCTAGAAATTGGAGTTGATGCTGAATGACTTGTCACTGAAAAGTTAGAGTCAGTAAAATTGATTTTTTTCTCTTGGTGAGACTTTCCTTTGTTTTTAGACCTGTTCTTGTTCAGATTTTTTGAGTTTTGGTCACTTCTATTATAGGTACTGGTGTTCCAATTGTATACCACATCTAGCAGATAATCCTGCTCATCTCTGAACATTTTGTTATCCTTCCTTGTAGTTAGTGTTTGTTCTAAGTCATCCAAAAGTTTTGCCAGTACTTCATCATACTTATTGTATATTTCATGAGTCTGGAAGGTTGTAATTTTTTGTTGTAATTATTTGAACTCATCTAGCAATTTGTTCCTCTTTGTTGTTTTGTTATTAAGTAACTTATTCATTAATTTTAAAGAACATTCGCTAAGGGTCTGATTCCATGAATTCTTTTTCTTCATCTTTATCCACATTTGGGAATTTTTTGATCCTTAACCCCCTTGGGATGATAGCAAATGTTATGTATCTGTCTAGGTAGATGATTTCATACCACAATTTAAGTTCTTTAGTCCTCAAAGTCTCCATATTAAGAAACATTTGTTGAAGGTCAAAAAGTTGTGTTTGATTAGGTGTCAGCTCATTTTGCCGCTCTCCATATGTGAGTTTCCTGTTAAATATGTCCTCTAAGGCTTTTGAATGTGCCATGGTATATTACTTTTATATATGTAGAATTCCAACAATGTATACGATAGCAAATGTATTAGTCCTTTCTAAATTGGAAATGCAGACATTTTATCACCTTCTTATAAACATAGCCCTTAAAGATAGACTAGGGTGGCTCCTCTCCTTGTTTTCCAGTTGTGTGAAGTCCATGCAATATATAGATTTGGAATTGAGAAGCTAGCACACTCGCTATCAGGCAACCCGGTAAAAACAGCACTTCAGATACATATGTTGATTACCTGACGTGTCCAGTGAGACGTAAGAGTATACAACAGAGGTATGTGCCCAACAACACACAGGTACACAAAAATGGCAAGGTAATGAGGAATGAAACCTTATATCCGGAGGAGGTGTTTCTTCCCTCCACTTCGAAAAGTCCCAACATCAGACCAAGTGGTCTCCTCCAAACCACAGGTACGTATAGACAGTGGTATAGATAAGAAAATCCAATAAAGAGGTGCAATGAATATTTGCAGAAGAATACTATGCACAGCCTTAATGTAAAATGTAAAAGGTTAAACATTTATTGGTATGCATTTAAAAGGACAACTCACGGAGTAGCAGTAAAGCTGGTAACATCAGCTGACGCATTTCACATGAATCTTGCGCTCTCTTTTAAAGATAGATTGGGACAGGTGTTCCCTAACTTAAAGGGACAGTCTAGGCCAAAATAAACTTTCATGATTTAGATAGAGCATGTAATTTTAAACAATTTTCCAATTTACTTTTATCACCAATTTTGCTTTGTTCTCTTGGTATTCTTAGTTGAAAGCTTAACCTAGGAGGTTCATATGCTAATTTCTTAGACCTTGAAAGCCATCTCTTTTCAGAATGCATTTTAACAGTTTTTCACCACTAGAGGGTGTTAGATCACGTATTTCATATAGATAACACTGTGCTCGTGCATGTGAAGTTATCTGGGAGCAGGCACTGATTGGCTAAACTGCAAGTCTGTCAAAAGAACTGAAATAAAGGGGCAGTTTGCAGAGGCTTAGATACAAGATAATCACAGAGGTTAAAAGTATATTATTATAAATGTGTCGGTTATGCAAAACTGGGGAATGGGTAATAAAGGGATTATCTATCTTTTAAAACAATAAAAATCCTGGTGTAGACTGTCCCTTTAAGTAGCCACACCAGTCTTTCTCCAATCATGATGTATATTCTTTAGGGCGTAAGTGCAAATCCAGACTGCCCATTCTGAGCTTATAGATGTAGATTAACTATTTTGTCTCGTCTGGTGTGCACAAACGTCAGAAAGATTTCAGCAACACAATACAAAGAAAGAAAGCAAACAAAACTTAAATAAAACAACATAATTAGTTAAAAGTCACTTAAAGTACATCAATCCAAGTGATTACGCTTGTTATTATAACCTTTACATTGCATCAATAACAGCGCTACTTCATATTTGTAACAATTCAAATGGATAGAGGCATAAAGTGAAAAAGCAAACCACAATTACATTGATTTGATATGCATAAATGTAGGCATAAACAATCCAATCTACTACACTCACAAGGTGTCATATAAGTATTTGTATTTTGTTGTACATCCAGAGGGTACTGTAATTCATGAATCTGAAGCATATTTATGTAAAGATTTGTATTAGTTAATTATGTTTCCAAATGAAGCTATAGTATATACTGAATAATATGATGCATATTTGAATTTAGATGGATATTTGGGAAAAAAAAATACATTGTTAAGGCTGCAACACATTGTTGGGTATATACTTAGTTTAAACATTTGCAATAATCAGTCCATATAATTGAAGTGTATATATGATTGCAAACCTTTATTTGATAGGTGTAAATGTATGTAAATGAATTGTGGTTTGCTTTTTCACTTTATGCCTCTATCCATTTGAATTGTTACAAATATGAAGTAGCGCTTTTATTGATGCAATATAAAGATTATAATAACAAATGCGATCACTTGGATTGATGTACTTTAAGTGTCTTTTAACCACTGTTTTTGTTTTATTTATGTTTTGTTTATTTTCTTTCTTTGTATTGTGCAGCTGAAATCTTTCTGACGTTTGTGCACACCAGGCGAGTCAAAATAGTTAATCTACATCTATAAGCTCAGAATGGGCAGTCTGGATTGCACTTACGCCCTAAAGAATATACGTCACAATTGAAGACAGACTGTTGTGGCTACTTAAAGGGACAGTCAACCCAAAACTGGTTCTAAGTGATACATATAAAGTGGCAAACAATTATTATTGACAAACGTAGCCAAATTTTCTACCATATATCATTTGAAAGTTAAAAGACTTATAATTTGCTCCACTGCCATTTTAAAATGCCGCCTGCCCCTCCCCTATTTCGTCATCATCATTGTTATATGCCTGTGATTACAGTAACTTTTTTATCCTCCACGTTCCTGTGTTTGGCGCATGCGCAATGCGCCGATTTCAGTCAAGGGGAACTTTTAAATACTTGGAGTTCCTGATTCAAAAGTTCCCCTTGACTGAAATCAACACATTGTGCATGCACCTCACACGGGAATGTGGAGGATAGAAAAGTTACTAAAATCACAGGCAGATGACAATGCTGGTGACGAAATAGGGGACAAGGCAGGCGGGCATTTTAAAATGGCAGCGGAGTAAATTGTAAGTCTTTTTACTTTCAAATGATATATGGTAGAAAACTGGGCTACTTTTGTAAATTATAATCATGTGCCACTTTATATGTATCACTTAGAACCAATTTTGGGTTGACTGTCCCTTTAAGGTAGGGAACACCTGTCCCAATCTATCTTTGAGAAAGTGCAAGATTTGTGCAAAACGCGTCAGTTGACGTAATTAGCTTTGCTGCTACTCCGTGAGTTGTCCTTTTAAATGCATACCAATAAATGTTTTATCTTTTACATTTAGGCTGTGCATGGTATTTTTCTGCAAATATTGATTGCACCTCTTTAATAAGGTTTATTCTATTTTTATATATATATATATATATATATATATATATATATACATATACATAATCTTTTTTTCAAACAAAAAGTCTAAACTCTGTAAGTCCAAATAAGTGTGTTCATATAAAGTTATTAGTACTATAGCGTGTCCTAATGCAAGTGATGACACGTTGCAAGCCTTTAGTGAGAAACGGTCTTCACTCTATCACAAATAAGGCAGACCTGTGTTGTCCCCCTCCTTGGAGACCATCAGTCCACAGATATATGTATGTACAAGGCAGCTCCTCTAGCTGCCAAAAGTGTCTCTGGGTCCCTGATGGTATTAGTATATATAGTAAAAGCAGCCCGCTTTATTGAACGTAAGTGGCGTACCGCCGTGTCTAGCACCAGTGGGTCTGGTTTGACAGGTCCCTTAGAGCGTGATAGGTCATCAAGATACCTTAGTGAAGGGGTATGGAGCCTACTCATCTGCAGGAAACGTCTGCCCATGTATAGTTGCTGACTGTCTGTGGTCAGGTGATAATCCAATGTTCCACTGTACAGTGCCGATCTTGCCGATCTGGAAGGCCACTCCTTTTCAGAGCTAGTACAAGTAGGTGTAGGGGACACACATGAATCTGCTCTCATGAATTTAGGGTAAGACAGTTCAGTAGTAGACTGCTTGTTGTGGCAAGAGATAGGACCAATGTGGAAAAGGTGGTTTGTCGGTCCTAATGACAGCTCCTCCTAGCCGTTTAACACAAGAAAAAAGCAACAAAAGCAGAAACCTAAATGCCGATTGCTGAAGTAGCAGATTTATTCAAGCTTGAAGTGTAAGCTCACAAAACTTTTTTAGGATGCAGTGAGACATGTTCTGACGCATTACGTTCTTGTGTACTTACGCTTCATATATATATATATATATATATATATATATATATATATATATATATATATATATATATGTTTATACTGTATATATATATATATATATATGTTGGTCGAAAGGTTTAATAATTTGTAATTTTCGTCTGTGTGAAAAAATAACTCTTAATGTGTCAATAGATTACCTTGAATGAAAATACATATTGGTATAGCATTAATATACAACAATGACAATACATGTTTAAACACTGGATTGTATATCTTTGTCTATGTATGCAGTCTAAACTAGCATACATTAAGTGTGATTTATATACCTATTTTCCAATTTTCTCTTGTGCATTAACTGTTCCAAAATTTGTTCATGGATAGGAGTTTTGCTAGTAGCCATTGCTAATGTTCTAGTACACCAGCTGAAACTCTCAGCTTTCTGTAATAAAATCATCACATTTTATTGCTATTATGGTAGAAATACAATTGGATTTTTCAAGTATCACCAGATGCTTGTCAGCCGAGCCTTAGCTTTTTATTTAAGTGCTTCTGGCATAATATCTAATCAGTTTTATTTAATCAATATGCTATCCAGCTGTTCATATTCTGCTAAATATGATTTAAGATCTAATCAAATAATACTAGATTTATCTCACTTTTTTGCCCCAGTTCTTAAGAAAGCATTTTCTTGAAACCACCTTGCATATTTAGTTTTTAAAGATTTTGAAGGCTGTAATTACAGAACAAAATATAATTTTGTTTACTGTCCCAGATTGTGGAAAATGAACCATATAGGCTGTAAAACATTAATTTCTTCTCTACCACAAAAAAATGTGCTGTGCACTGGACTTTTTTAACTGATAAAAAAATAATAATCTGGCTGTGATGATTTAATTTACTTTATTACATAATATTTATAGAAAGATAACAAAGATATAAACATGTTTTCCTTAAATGCTGCAATACTATATTAAACAAGGTGGGGCAATTCCTGTAGACAACAAGCCATGGCTCTACGTTTGGCTACTAGGTTTTAATATTATCCCTCTTATATGTACATAGATATGCCCGTCTGGCTCATAAAAAAATGTGTGTATATATATATATATATATATATATATATATATATATATATATATATATATATATATAAGTTTAAGCACCCCACCCAAGCTCAAGTGTGCTCATGACAGTGTAATGGAGTTGTGAATATTAAGCTAGGGAGTCTCATTCTATTATAAAGAGTAAAAGCAGGAATGATTCAGCCCTCTGTGGCAAAAGGACTGTAGTGTTAGGACCAGTCTATATTGGGGCACCTTGTAAGTGGTGACTGGCTAAGCAAAATATGGCCATATTGTGTGACTAAGATCCCAATTTTATTTAAAAAGAATAGTTGTCTCTTGATGTTGTTTGCAGGCATTTTTTTGCAGCAGTTCAAAAAATATGTTGTGCTTTTGAAAATGGATGTGTGCCGATACCTTTTTGTTTGTGTGTATATATATATATATATATATATATATATATATATATATATATATATATATATATATATATATATATATATAAGATTGCTTTCTTCTTGCGTTATTTTGATTTAGGCCAATTAGGGGCTAGATTGCAAGTGTAGCATTAAAGGGACACAACCCAAATTTTTTCTTTCGTGATTCAGATAGAGCATGTAATTTTAAACAACTTTCTAATTTACTCAAATTATCAATTTTTCTTCATTCTCTTGCTATCTTTATTTAAAAAATTAGGCATCTAAGCTTTTTTCTTGGTTCAGACTCTGGACAGCACTTTTTTTTATTGGTGGATGAATTTATCCACCAATCAGCAAGGACAACCCAGGTTGTTCACCAAAAATCGTCCGGCATCTAAACTTACATTCTTTCATTTCAAATAGAGATACCAAGAGAATAAAGACAATTTGATAATAGGAGTAAATTAGAAAGTTGTTTAAAATTTCATGTTCTAGGGAGGAAGCTGGTGGGAGGAGCACAAGTGCAAGGACATGCAACACTTGTTCTCTGGCTCCCTGTAAGAGCTACTGGCAGGAAACCCTGTGCTTCAAACCCTGGTCCTAGGGTGGCTCTTTCTAAGTAGTTACCACATACTTCCAGCACTCCAATAGTGGTATTCCATCTCACTAAGCTGCTATTAGCAGCAATTCAAGGGACTGACCAAAAAATCTGCTCCTTATCCCCCCCTGTATCTTACCTGCTCCCCCCCTTCCCACCGGTGCTGCGTGAAGGGGAGAGCAGCAGTGGCTTGAGTCACATGCTGAAGCATTATTCAGTGAAGCAAGGGGAGAGGAATTTTTGAGACCTGACTTTACCTATTACGGCGCTGCCTAGGCAAGTTCTGCTCCGGTGATTGGTGTTGC
The DNA here is from genome assembly GCF_027579735.1 of Bombina bombina. Lineage (NCBI taxonomy): Eukaryota > Metazoa > Chordata > Amphibia > Anura > Bombinatoridae > Bombina > Bombina bombina. Next base: position 499,902,831 of record NC_069502.1, read on the forward strand.
TCCCTGGTCGCTCCTGCGGAACATCGTTGGTATTGGCTCTGAGACTGGGAGCCTCCACGTGACCGAGACGGGCGGTCCTCCCCGGTTTGGACGGAGGCTGCGTGTGAGTCCTAATGGCGCTGCTGGCGGCCCTTTGCTGAGTGGATCCTTGCTGTGCAGGACCGGCGTTATCTGCCGGAATCAGAAGAGGCTTGATCTTGTCTCGCTCCCCCCCACCGATGCTGCGTGGGGGAGCCCTGGCTTCAAATTGAAGATTACCCTCCAGCAGAATCGGCTTCCAGGGAACAAGAGGTCCTGTGAACTGGGACAGGTACTAATTCGGAATCCAGGCTCCTTGGGTAACCTCTTATATATTTTTTTTAGTAGCCGGACTGATTTAGGCTTCCATTTCTTACTATATAAGTGACTCTGAACTTATTGCTGGCTCATAAGCTGGGGAATACTAAAGGATCTATGTGAAGTTTAAAATAAACTCTCTTAAGACACGGTTTCCCCATAAATGAACATAAATGACTAAGTGAGCTTGAAGGAAAAAATTGTTTATGCTTAATAATATATGATTTATAAGTGTCTTAGTGAATCTTAACTAAGTTCAGTAACAGTTTGGCCAGTGGCTGTTCTTTTTCTTTGATTGTATGTTTTTTTTTTCCTTTTTTTTTTTTTTTTTTTTTTACTTATCCTATGTGTGTGAGACTGATACATACTTTTTAAAGCAACAGTTGCTGAATATAAAAAGAGAAATTGTATTTTTGCTATACTAGGAGATGCTTGTTATTAATATTAGATCTTTAACTACTAATTTCCTAGGTGTATAGAACTCAATGAATAATAGGCAAAAATGATATATCAGAATCCTATTTTTGTTATATCTGGTTAATTGAGCAAAAATAATTGAAGTATGTATAATTGAGCCAAGGACTCACTGATTTAAACTGCTAAATCTAAGGGTTAATATCACCTCTTATATATTTTTTTTTTTTGTATTTTTTTTTTTTTTATAAGTTTTTTGTTACATAGTGAGACAGAAATACAGGTGTATAAACTGATTTAATTATACGAGATCCTTTTTAAACATAGTGGCAAAGGGAATAGTATTGCATGCACACCTAATGGAATAAAATCAAAATTATATTGCCTTATTGACTACGCCCTAGTTAAAGTGAAAAATATACTAAAAAGGGCTGAAAATTAACATTAGGCCGTCGTATAAATATATTCTTGTCTTCTTTATTTATTACATTTAAATACACTTTCTCTGTATGCTTCTGATCTTAATTAGTTTTGATTCATAATAGAAAGTGCTGGGGCAGTATATATTTTGAGTATTAATTATACCTAAGCTCAAAATCTTAATTTTGCACTTTGGTGTTAAAATTAAAGAGCACATTAATATATTGCCAGGTTGAAAAATTGCCTAAGGGAATTTATAAATTAAAAAAAAAAAAAAACTTTTTTTTTTTTCCTTTTTTTTTTTAAAAGGCAGGGTGGAGGGAGAGGAAAAGAAAGAAAGAGAAATTCCACCAGGAATTCCTAATTAATTAAAAGTGCTTACAAAGACTAGGTCTAACAGAAATTGAGCAGATAACAGCTTAGTACTGTGATTATCAGGATTGACTGAAGCAGTTCTCTGCTCTATAGAGGTAAATTGTTAATAGTATTTCTTACAAGTTTCTTATAAATATTCCGAAAATATACTAAATTGGGTACTCCTTAAGTGAATATATTGCATAGCCTAACTAGATCTCTGCAGGATTTTGGAAGGACATAGAAAGAAAGAAGGGGAAAAAGGGCAATTCTGCTACCACCACATATTCAAAAAAAATAAGAGTAAGGAAAGGGAAAGAAAGGGAAACAAGGGGAAAAAGAAAAAGATAATAATATATCTTGATTTAGAAATATCCCCAATTAACATGAAAATTCCATAACTGAGATGTTCTGAAATACACGGATTGATTCCTAATCCCCCGTTTTTTGTTTTTTTTTTGTTTGTTTCCTCCCTTGCTTTCCTTTCCTCTTTAATTCTTCATTGCAATTCTTCACGCAATACAACACAGCACTATACTCACTGTCACTTATTCACGTGATATTCTCCTCCCCTCACTCACTCTCCCCTCTTTTTCCTTTTTTTTTTTTTTCTTCTTCTTCTCCCTCACTTACACATGGGGATTGGAAAATTCCTTTCCTTCCCCCTTTATTAAACCCTATCACTTAATCCACAACACAGATACAGAATTTTACACAATCTATGGATAAATATATCACTGCACAAGCCAGAACTTCTCCCTCAGCCATGGCAACAAAACAAAGAGAGAGGAAAAATAAGAACATGCAAGATATGGTAGCAGAATCTCGCCCAATTAGTCCACTAAATGTAAATGAACAATTAGATATACAGACATTAGTTACCAAAATTTCAGAAGCCCTCTCCCCTAAGTTTGAGCAGTTGAAAGAAGAAATTAAGCATGATATCAATTCCTTAACTAAAGAAGTACAACAGTTCTCTAAAAGAATCTCTGAGGCAGAGCAGAGAATCTCTGACTTAGAAGATACCACCCTGAACCAGAACTCTAGTCTAGACGAAATAAATGCTAAAGTACTGAAAATGCAATTAAAAATAGAAGATCTAGAAAATCGGGCAAGAAGAAATAATATTAGAATAATAGGTATTCCTGAAAATAAACAGTATGAGGATTTAAATAAATTAATTACAGAAACTATTCCACAACTTTTGCAGATGCCCCAACCATATCCACGTATAATAGTTGAAAGATCTCACAGGTTAGGATGGTATAATTCGGAAAGAGGTAAAGATCGACCTAGACCCATTATAGCTAAACTACTCAATTACCAAGATAAACTTACCCTGCTCCAACACTTTAGACAAAAGCAACCCATTACGCTGGGCAGCACCAAAATTATGCTTTTCCAGGACTTTTCAGCGGAAACTACAGCTAAAAGGCGAGAATTAGCAACAATCTGTACACGCTTGATAAACCAGGGATATCAAGCTACTCTAATATATCCAACTAAACTTAAAATAACAATAAACAATGAAGTGAAATTTTTTGAGACAGCTAAAGAAGCTGAGAAATATATAAAACAAATTGCTCCCCAAGCACAAGGTAAAAGCTGAAAACAAACTGTTCCCTAAGTATAAGGTAAAAACTGAAATAGTAACTAAAATTATAAGTAAAACATTAACGCGAACAATTGTTATATAAGATGTATAATGAATATCCAGTCTGTAAATAGGGTAGATACCATGATAAGAGATACCTTGGTTATTAGGTTATCTTATAGGGGTCTAGCTTGCAGGAAACCAATTACGACAGGGTTGGGGGGGATTGGGGGGGGACCCGGGGGGGAGGGAGTCGAGAGGGGTGTATGTGTTTTTGTTTTTTTCTCCCTCCCTTGTTGGTCTTGTTTTTATTTTTTGGGTATTATGCCTGTTTTAATTAAAAATGACAGTAAATGACTGTAAAATGATTTCTTGGAATATTGGTGGCCTTACGTCCCCAATAAAAAGGAATACAATTATCTCACATCTTAAAAAGCTGAAGGTAGATATTGCTCTTCTTCAAGAAACCCATATAAAATTAGAAGAAGTTCATAAATTAAAAAAATTGTGGGTGAAAGAAGTTATAGCTACTCCAGCACTAGGAAGGAAACGGGGGGTAGCAATTTTAATAGGTAAAAAAATAAAGGCAACAACTACGGTTATTGAATCTGATCCAGAGGGAAGGTTTTTAATTGTAAAAATAAAACATGGTAATTCTGTGTATACACTTTGTAATTTGTATGCTCCAAATATTATTGATTATGCTTTTTGGGAGACTTTACAAAATAAGATTCTTTCCAAGATAGAAGGGATGTTAATTATTGGAGGAGACTTTAATATGTCACCTAATTATGCCTTAGACAAACTTAGACACAATCTGAAAACAAAAAAAGATAATTTAGAAGCCAAAATTTTTAATAAATTATTTAATAATCTAAGAATAAAAGATATATGGAGATCCCAAAACCCAGAGAGTAGAAACTTTACCTGTCTATCAAAGGCTCACAAATCTCTTGCGAGAATTGACTTATTCTTAGTAGATGAGAAATTATTGAACTTACAAATTAAGGCCAGTATCTTGCCAATTACTATCTCGGATCATGCCCCAATAACACTTGAAATATATTCACAAAATGCTAATTTTAGAAATAATCAATTTTTTTTCCCTCAACATCTTGCTTCAGACCCAGAATTTAAAACGATAGTAAACTTAAAATTTGAAGAATATGCTCATTTTAATAGGGAATATGAAGATCGCCCAATGCTATTCTGGGAAACTGCAAAGGCAGTTATGAGGGGAGAGATACTGGCTTATAATATTAACAGAACTAAGTTGTACAAAAAAAGAGAAGAAATCATTATGAAATCCTTATCAAATGCTTACAATAATTATATAGTCAATAAAACAGCTCGAACCTGGAATATATACGCACAAGCAAAAAAAGATAGAGATTCTCTTCTATTACATAAAGCCACACAACAGGAATTAAGACTTCAATCACAATTATATAAATACGGGAATAAGGCAGGAAAATTACTTTCCAGATTAGTTAAACAAGACAAAGGGAATACTCCAATTGAATTTATTCAGAATAATGATAAATTAGTCTCAGAGTCAGAAGAGATCTTAAACATAATGGTAAAATATTATCAAGACCTTTACTCTTCAAACCCGTCAAATAATTCTGAAAGAGAAGACTTTTGGAAAAAAAATTCATACTTAAAAATTTCAGAAGAAATGAATGAATTAATCAACCTTCCCATTACAGAACTAGAAGTTAAGAAGGGTATAGAGGATCTGCCTATCAACAAAGCGTCAGGCCCAGATGCCTTGCCCGGCGAATTTTACAAACTATTGTCGCCGGCTATAGTTCCATACTTAACAAAACTATTTAATGATTTGTATAAAGAGGGCAGCCCACCACCAGCCAGTTTTTTCAGCTTCTTATACAACTCTTATCTTAAAACCTGGCAAAGATAAATCTCAAAAAGAATCATATAGACCTATTGCTCTACTAAATGTAGATTATAAACTGTTGACATCCATACTAGCACAGAGATTACAAGCTCCTCTTTCACACATAATACACAAAAGTCAAGCAGGATTTCTGACAAATAGAAATTTTTCAGCTAAAATCCGCTAATTATTTCTTACTATTGACTATGTTAAAATAGAGCCGACCCAAGCCCAAGGTGGTGAACAAAATGACTCAGACAAAGCAATAATCTCAGTCGATGCCAAAAAGGCATTCGACTCGATTCATCATGACCATTTACTACATACACTATCTCAATTCGGGTTCAAAGGACAATTTCCTAAATTTATTGATAATCTCTATAAGAAAGCACACACGAAGCTGTTAGTTAATACAAGGCAATCAATAGATATACATCTTGCGAAGGGCACAAGGCAAGGCTGCCCTCTTTCCCCATTGCTTTTCAATATGGCAATTGAACCACTAGCAATCTTAATTAGGCAGGACATTGAAGGAATTAAAATAAGGAAAAAGGAATTGAAAATCTCATTATATGCGGATGACATCCTAATATATATGAGTAATATCCAGAGAAATATCCCCAAATTATTGTCTATTATATCACAGTTTAGCTCATTCTCGGGATATAGGATAAATTCTAATAAGTCTGAGCTGTATTGGTTAACTCACCCGAAACAACCTATAGAAAATATTCCGCTTAAGATTGCAACTGATTCATTTAAATACCTAGGTATTATAATTTCCTCAAATCCAGAACAGTGGTATTCTCTCAACATTTATCCAATCTTAGAAACTACTAGAAATACATTGAAGAATTGGCAGAACCTTCTCATCTCTCTTTCTGGCCGAATTGCTTTATACAAAATGATACTATTGCCAAAAATCCTTTACATATGTCAGAATATACCGATCCTATTAAAGCAAAAAGATTTAAGACTCTTAAACATATCACTTAGAAAATTTATATGGCATGGCAAGAAACCTAGAATTGCTCTTGAAAAATTGTCCCTTCCTATAAAATATGGAGGATGTGCCTTACCTGATCTATGTTTATATAATCTTGTCTTTTTAGCCCGTATAGTAACAGATTGGATTCATTGTAAAGATTACGTAACAGACAATGACTTAGAGAGGAGTATAACCTTCCCCTATCTCCCTACAGCATTAATTCATAATAAAATCACTGATATACCAAGAGAGATTAAGAAATTTCACTCTATTATTGTTCCAATAAAAGCGTGGCTAAAGATCTGCAACCTATTAAAAGTTAATGAAAAAATCTCAAATTACTTACCCCTAATGGGTAACCCGCAGTTTGAATTAGGATTACAAATATCACCCCTCCAAAGATGGCAGACAAAAGGACTCGAAAGGGTAGCACAATTAATAGATACAACAGGGAACTGCATTAAATCATTTAATGATCTTAGGAGTGAATTTAATATCCCACAAAAAGTTTTTTTATCTACCTTCAGTTAAGACATTATACTTGGAAGTTAACTAGTACATCAGGCTGGAATTGGTCGTTAGGATCATTAGAGAAATGCTTATTGCTGGTTAAAAAAGGCCAGATGTCTATCTCTCCTTGCTATCAATTACTCAATGCAAATAAAGGACCAACTAATATAACAAAAATAGAACTGAAATGGGATTCAATTATAGACCCACTTCGACTAGATGAGGGATTCTCCCAAGTATCCATATCAATCGTTAAACAGACAACACTTTCCTCTACATGGAGGGAGTCACACCTGAAACTACTATATATGACATATATTACCCCGGAAAAGGGATATAGATGGGGGAATATTCAATTTAATAAATGTTCAAAATGCTCACTTGTTGCAGCTAATCTTAAGCATATGCTATGGGAATGCCCAAAGGTTAGAGCAATGTGGAAGAAGGTGGAATTTTGGTTTGATAGGAGAATAGGTATTACCCATGTTGCGCTCTCATATATAAAAATAATATTTCTTAGAACAGAAGAAGGACCTTCTTTAGATAAAGAATTTATTGTTAATATTACTATATTAGCAGCAAGATATTTACTGTTTAAAAAATGGAAGGAAACTTCAACCCCTAGCATATCAGAAATTATAAATTGCATAAAAAAGCAATGCATCTTAGAACAGTATGACTCAAAACTATTTGAACCACAAGATATCAATAGATTTTTCAAAAAATGGGCAGCATTTATAAAGACCCTTCCAAAAGAAGAAATAGATCATTTAATTTATCCATTTAGGAACTCAGATATAGTTCTCCTAGGAATTTGGTAAAGACACTGAAAATGAAGATGTGAAGAGAAAGTAACAACTAAACTATCCTCTCTCTTCCAAGAATCATTTTTCCTTTTTTTTTTTTTTTTTTCTTTTCTCTTCCTCTCGTCCCCTTCCCCCGTGCCCCTCCCTGGGTTGCCCATCCCCCCCTCCTTCCGGTTTATACTAATCATAATTAATTTTCCGAGCGCCCGCAAGGGAGTAGCTGAATTGCAAATGTAACCAAATAATAGTTAAGTAACAGATTACGGAACTATATAGGTAAAATTACTCAGAATATAACAACGGGCCAAGATAAGATAGTTGAAATAGAGGACCCACAAGGGTCAAAAGGTTATTATTTAGTTTAAATTCTTGTAAATGGTATTATCAGAATTAGTCTACAGATTGTTCTTAGATATAGGGCCCTTATTAGATCCAATTTATAACCCCTTCTCAGAAATCAATAACATTGTCGCTCCTAATATTAGGAGAGCTCCCACAACAGTAGAGGGATAATAGGAGAGGCAGTGGGGATGAATCATAATTATCAAGCAGTATATTATCGGTGGGGCTGGTGGGGAGCAGGAGCGCAGGGGAGATGGGTTATCTATTTTTTTTTATTTATATATGTTCTGGTTCATTATGGTTATAGAGGTAGCTAGTTATGAAAGTCAAATGTAAATATAGAATAAGACATTACACTGATCAAGTTATGTTCAGAAATTGTTTATTTTCAAATTTGGAGCTGTGTCTCCAAGACAATGACAGAACAAACTGGAGCTGCGTCTCTACAATTTATGTCTATTTTGCTAATTATTTTCTTTTCTGTATGTATTGACTGAAAATGTGAAAAATAAATATTTAAAAAAAAAAAAATTCATGTTCTATCTGAATCACGAAAGAAAAAATTTGGGTTCAGTGTCCCTTTAAGTGTAGTGCATGAGCGATAAGGGGTATATAGCGCTCTTTGCGTGTGTCAGAATAAGCGTGTGTATTACAAGTTGAAAGTAAAAGCATTCACTTGAGCAAAATCAAATTTAAGGTGCATCGGGTTAGTATGACTTTAGAGCTCTGTTTATCTGTTACACAAAATAAAAAAGTTGCACAAAAAACATCAACAATACATTTAAAAGTACAGTTACACTTATAATAACACTGTCTGATTAAAATTATTATAAGAAATAAATATTGCATTAAAAAGTTATAAGGGCTCAAAGATATGAGGTGTCAGAAAAAACAAGCTGCAAAGGGCTTTAACATAGAGATACATGCATACACGACTAAATATGTATATGTTTGTATATGAATAAATATATATATATGTGTGTGTGTGTGTACATATGAATTCATGCTCTACTGTATAGTTACTGTACATATTTCACATTCCAATGTTCTTCACTTACCGGATAATGCCCTTTTTATTGTAAATACATATTTCTAAAATGTTCTATAAATACCTATACCTGTATATATATATTCCTATAGATAGTACAGAGTCACTATGCACTTACTAACAACATTTTAATTATTTTTTAGCCGGGTGCTTCCTCCCTTTTATGTATAGAATGTATTTGACTTAAGGGCACTCATATGTCTTTTCTTTAAAAATTAACAATTTTTATTCAGAATTCCTTAAAAATATTTCAATCCATAAAGTCAATGTTCCGGCTTATATACCAGCCTTTGTTAAGAAAACATTATTTACATGTAGTAAAAAAACAAACATTTAAATGCAATTTTATTTTAAATTAATAATCAGAGTCATTGTGTACCCAACTCTATGAAAAGTTTATATCACAGCTTGTAACAACAGGGGGAATTATCCATGACAAAATGACTGCAACTTCCTTAGGAAGGAGAAAATCATTTAACTACCTTGTTTACAGATGATTTCACACTAGAATTTCCACAAATAACATGGGCCTATATTAAATTGTATTTGCGAAGCTAAGTCCTGGTAGTAAACACAAAAATATTCATTCAATTCTAGGTAGCATTTTGTGTTACTAACCAGTAAATTTACAACTATTATATAACATATGCTATAGTATGTGTTGATGGCAATACAGTATTAAAGACAAAACATGTATATGCTCACATATCTAAAATTTAGATTGTTAAACCTATTTTCATCTTACAATCTCAGAATTACAGCATTTATACTGCATATATATTATGCATGGTAACATTGTGCCCTGTAATGCTGCAGTCAATGATTTATGAACTAGAAATGTGCACAGACAAAAAAAAATGAAACATTCATATAGTCCGATATTCGAGTATGGGACTGTTTGGAATTTAAATAAAATCGCATTTTCCACAATTTTCTATTGAGTGTCTTCAAGGCAGACAGACAGCAGCTTAAAGGGATGTAAAAGGAACATTTTTATATTGGTTTATTGCATAGTTAATTATAACTTGTAAAATTGTTCAAATACCTTGCTTTTTTGTTTTAAGTGGTTTTGCCACAATCTTGTGTGTAAAACAGGCGTCTTTCCAAATCCACTGTGAGGCTAATTTGCATTAGCCAATTAAAGTGGGCAACCTGAGTTTTCTCTTTAGCCTCGGTTCCAGGTAGCGTGCACATTCCCTACACGTGCGCTCTTGTCCATTGACAAAATTACGACATCACTAGAGCTGTGGTCATGTGACCTTTATGTAATCAGAGCAGCATCAGTATTAGCACCAGGATTACCCCTAGATAAACGAGCATAATGTTTTGGAAAACATTTTTAACATTTGGAAAATCCACAGATGTAATAATGTGCATGTCTTAGACTACATTTGTAATGTGCATGCGATCAGGAGCACACAGCAAAAATGAAAATACAAATTGGGGTCGACAACGATTGGGCAACATGGAACGATCTAAACATGACCATTTTTAGGGTCAGGCTTTTGTGACGTCAAATAGGATTTAAAATTATATATATTTATGCAGAAATAAGCTTTGTTTTCCACTGCAAGTAAGTTCAATATGATGCTTTGTATGTGTTCTTTCAAATAATGTTTTTTATTATGTCATTTTAACAAACTTTTATAATCCTTTAACCTTAAATAAAGTTAAAATAGTTGCTAGTGCTACAAATTAGCAGCAGTAACACAAAAATATATTTTTTCTAAATGTATTTTTTTTTTTGACACAGGCAGGATTATCAAGAACAAAAGTAAAGCATACATACTTATTGGTTGACACATAAATCAATCACCTGACAAGGACACTGCTGAATTGCTATTGAATAGTTTAAAAATGTAAATTTGAAGCCTTTGCCGCCCTTATAATGAGAATTTGTATTGCTAATTCTGTTGTGTGCATTCATTTGATTGTGTTTTTTGTTAAAGGACTGTTCATCTCTCTCAGATGAATGCAATAAAAATTAAAAATTTGTTATGTTTTCATTGAATGCCAATTAGACGTGGTTGCTAACATAGTAAAATGTCACAACACCAACAATTGTGTTATAAGTTTAATTTGTTACTTCACTTGGAGGTATAGTATCTTTTATTCATGTGCCGGTAATCTCAAAGGCAAATGAACATTTTGCAAGACAAACAAACGGCAATTATAACTGTAAAACTAATAGATTTTAACCCTCCACACATTTATGTATATAATCATTTTTTATGAAGACCTAATAATATACAGTCTGGTGATATATTACCTTCTTGAATATTAGCATTTTCTGCAGCATTTGTTCATTCATGTTTTCTCAAGGGAAAAAAAAGATTTTACCATTATAATAGAAGCTCTTGCTGTGCGAGTCATCTCATGATTTATGAGCAATGTAAAATGTTCTACTATATATTAAAAAAGTTTTAAATCATACAACAACAAAGAATTTGAAAAACAATTTAACTAGATTCTAAAAATCTTAAATTATGCTGCAAAAATAAGCATTGTTTAAAGGGACAGCATACACCAATTTTCAGATAACTGCATGTAATAGACACTACTATAAAGAATAAAATGCACAGATACTGATATAAAAATTCAGTATAAACCATTTTTAAAAACTTACTTAGAAGCTTCCCATTTAGCTCTGTTTAAAAGGTTACTGGAACACCCACTGCAAGTAGGAAATAGCAGACACTCCCCCTTCACCCTTCCTTTGCATATAAAAATACCTTTTACACAAACAGAAGCAGGCTGGAGTAAGTATACATCGGTATTCTCCTAAAACTTTGAAGATTGGTTAGGAGTCTGAAAATCAGAGCAATGCTTATTAAAAATAAACAAAATTATCCATTTAAAAAAAAAAAACTGTATGCTAAATGGATCATGTACAAAACATTTATGCAAAGAAAAATCTAGTATATAATGTTCCTTTAACTTATTTTATACTAATGGGGTTTATTTTCTCTGCACCATTAAGCAAAAGACAAAATGTATTGTTATACCTAAACTTATTTACTGTATAATTGTATTATTTTATTATTACATTCCTATAATTTTTGTTGCAATTGTACAGTGTCCTTGCTGTATACAAGAAAATATTTAAAATCTACTGTATATTTTGCATAACAGTGAACATTGACTTGGATGTCTCTGTAAAACATTTATTATATAAACACTGTTTACAGAAACACAAAAGAAAGGATCGTTCTGCAGAGTAAGATTATAATAGATTGAAATTTTGAAATCAGCCAATAGGATTAGAGCTACTGAAATCCTATTGGCTGTTCAAATCAGCCAATAAGATTTCAGTAGCTCTCATCCTATTGGCTGATTTCAAAATTTCAGCAAATAGGAATGCAAGGTACCCCAATAAATATGGGGTACCTTGCATTCAATCTTCAGTGTGCAACAGACGATTGCATGAAGAGGGGCCTCCACGTCACGGAGGACCGCCGCCGCTGAAGACAGCTAATGAGTACCGCCGCTGAGGATCCTTGCTTTGGGGAAGCCACCTCCACACCTCTGCTATGCGCCATCTTCACTCCGGATGAAGATAGAAGATGATGGAACCGCCTGGAAGAAGACCTTAACCGCTGGTACCTATTTGGGGGTTAGATTTAGTTTTTTTTTTTTTTTTTTTTTAAGAGTAGGGTTTTAATGGGCTTGTAAAAAGAGCTGAATGCCATTTTAAAGTCAATGCCCATACAAATGACCCTTTAGGGGAAACGGATAGCTTAGGTTTTTTTAGTGTTAAGTTTTTTTTATTTTGGGGGGATGGGGGGTGGGGAGTCTTAGGCCTAGATTTAGAGTTCGGCGGTAGCCGTTAAAACCAGCGTTAGAGGCTCCTAACGCGGGTTTTTTACGCACTCCGGTATTTAGAGTTTATTTACCGCGACTCAAAATACACCTAACGCTCAACTTTCTACCGCCACCTCAGACCCAGTAGTAAACATATACCGCACAAAAAAACATCCACGAATCACAAAACAAATATTACACAAAGTACACTTACACTCATACAAACACAACACTATCTTTATTTTTCGTATTTTTTATTTTTTCTTTAAAATACAAAGGATTAAAGTTGCGAGATCTCGGGTGTTTGAAAAAAATCCACACAAATCCATTTTCCCATTGACTTACATGGACATACGGGAAAAGACCCTCATATACCTACATCTAACGAATAACATTATCACAAACATACACTCATCGATGCATACAAACAATATACACCACATTACATACACAAAATATTTATTTATTACAAAAAGAACACGATTTAGTTACTTTTTCACACAAGCTCATGACGTCACTCACTTTACGAGGAAAACCAGTCTTAGAAAAAAAAAAATAGAAATCTTTGGAGCCTCCATTGACTTCTATTGGGAAGACGTGCTCGTGCACGCGAAACCCTCATTTCCCTAACGCACGCAAATAGCGTAGACTGAAAAACTCCAAATACCAGCGCTAGAAAATACATGATTTCATGCGTTAGACCCAGCTATGATAAATAGATAAAGAAATGACTATTTCCCTATGGTGGACTTATGTTTTTTAATATTAAATATTCACCACACCATAAATATTTTTAACACTTTTAGATTACATCAACTACAAATCCCCATCACTAGTAACACATTATTATTTCAATAAAATTACATTTACAATTAAAATAAAATTCAATACACATTTCTGGATTCACAAACACTACACAATGGGAAACATCTCTCATTTACCTTTATTATTGCATTTCTGTTATTCAACTCATATGCTTGCAGCAACTGCATATCTACATAGGCTTAACACATGATCACTCATGGATGCACATACATTACTTTTAACATTCACTCATACATGTGCATTCAAATGATGGGGGAAAAACACATTACATTCTCTCTAGGAATCACAAAACACAACATATGGATTTTACTGTACTTTTAACATCATGATTCCATCACCAGAAACCATTAGGAATTACGTACAACAAGAACATCATTACACCAGATTACAGATGTCACTTTATGGGAAGGAACAACAATGCCAGACCGCTATATAGAAGTCAGCATATGTGGGACACAATCACAATATATACGTACATGTACATAACACGCATCACCCATCACGCAACCACAAAGCACACATTTAGATTTTATTCAGCACACAATAACAATGTAGCACAATACAACAACACAATGAGGATTTCACAACTACATAGGCAGGTTAATAATATCATGACGTCATTAGAAGATTCAACCATACACATCACAGATTCACCACTGTACCGCCCCTTTAGGAACTTTAACACTCAATACTACAATACAACATATACGTAAAACACACTTTTGAACAACATTATTATGGAGATTTCAATGGGACAATTAAGAAATATTGTCAGATCGCACATCAATTATATATATAATACTACAGATGACAGCCGGAAGTTATTCAGTATTAGTGCGATTTGAAAGGGACGCGTACAATATTCACATCTCGGCAATCACTTATATATACAATACTACAGATGACAGCCGGAAGTTATTCAGTATTAGTGCGATTTGAAAGGGACGCATACAATATTGACTGCTCGGAAATCACTTATATATACAATACTACAGATGGCAGACGGAAGTTATTCAGTATTATTGCGATTTTACAGGGACGCATACAATATTGACATCTCAGCAATCACTTATATATACAATACTACAGATGGCAGACGGGAAGTTATTCAGTATTAGTGCGATTTGAAAGGGACGCATACAATATTGACTGCTCGGAAATCACTTATATATACAATACTACAGATGGCAGACGGAAGTTATTCAGTATTATTGCGATTTTACAGGGACGCATACAATATTGACAGCTCGGCAATCACTTATATATACAATACTACAGATGGCAGACGGGAATTTCGGAATTATTATTGCGATTTGAAAGGGACGCGTACAATATTGACAGCTCGGCAATCACTTATATATACAATACTACAGATGACAGCCGGAAGTTATTCAGTATTAGTGCGATTTGAAAGGGACGCATACAATATTGACAGCTCGGCAATCACTTATATATACAATACTACAGATGACAGCCGGAAGTTATTCAGTATTAGTGCGATTTGAAAGGGACGCATACAATATTGACAGCTCGGCAATCACTTATATATACAATACTACAGATGACAGCCGGAAGTTATTCAGTATTAGTGCGATTTGAAAGGGACGCATACAATATTGACAGCTCGGCAATCACTTATATATACAATACTACAGATGACAGCCGGAAGTTATTCAGTATTAGTGCGATTTGAAAGGGACGCATACAATATTGACAGCTCGGCAATCACTTATATATACAATACTACAGATGGCAGACGGGAATTTCGGAATTATTATTGCGATTTGAAAGGGACGCGTACAATATTGACAGCTCGGCAATCACTTATATATACAATACTACAGATGGCAGACGGGAATTTCGGAATTATTATTGCGATTTGAAAGGGACGCGTACAATATTGACAGCTCGGCAATCACTTATATATACAATACTACAGATGACAGACGGGAAGTTCGGAATTATTATTGCGATTTTAAAGGGACGCATACAATATTGACAGCTCTGAAATCACTTATATATACAATACTACAGATGTTACTTTATCATTTACAAACAATATTGCAGCAACATTGATCGATCACATTCGATGCACATTATACACAACTATGCACTTTCATTCATGTTAGCCTGGACGTGTGCTTGTTACTATAACATCGCGTTTAGGAAATATTGATTACGCATATGATCAAACATTACAAACATGCACTGTATGTGTGATATTTGACACTTTCACATTGAGAATCATTGTTTGAAACTAACATTTCAGCAAACAACAAATAAACGCCCACTGTCAAAGCATTCGCGCCGCTCACATACAAACAGGTGAATACAATCAGCAATCATTACAAACTCACTACCATTGGACTAATTGTACTATAAATCCCCCAAACAACATGGCCAATGCATCACTTGTGATCCACATCAGATCAAGTGCTTACCTTGTTACGCTGTTTTGAAAGATGGATGACGATGACATGGTAGACGCTGCTGGTGGTGCTATTGGCGAACTAGCTGTTGGTCGAATCAGGCAGCCTCGGCGGCTCAGACCGAGACGAAGGGGTCGTCTGGTTCGAGGTCCTCGTGTCTACAGGGTGAGACCCACCTTGGAAAACATGAGTGACTTTGAGGTTTATGATAAGTATCGGCTCGATCGCGAACAGCTCATTGGCCTTTACGATCTTCTTAAACCTCATTTGGAGCCACGTATACAAATAAGGACTGCTGTTCCCCCCATGAGTAAGATGCTAAGCTGTCTATACGTCCTGGCCTCCGGGAGTTTTCAATCCGGAGAACTGTACATGCATGGCCTGTCTCAAGGTACATTCTCTGGGGTGTTTGATAACTTTCTGAACGCCATGGTACGTATCAGTAAGCAATACATAGGATTCCCACAGAATGATGGTGATTGGAGGCGCCTGAAGCGGGAATTCTTTGATATTGCTCAATTGCCCAATGTCTTGGGAGCCATTGATTGTACCCACATTGCGCTGCGTGCTCCAATTGATGACTTGCCCTTCAGAAATCGCAAACATTTTCATAGCCTCAACGTGCAGTATGTTTGTGACGCACGGATGAGGATTATGCATGTGTATGCGAATTTTGGAGGTGCTTGTCATGATGCCCGCATCCTCTCTCTGTCGTCCCTGTGGAGACAGTTTGAGGAAAGACAAATGCCCCCTGGTTATCTCGTTGGTGAGTATTAGTGCACAACATGGTTAATTATTTTGACAATTGCCCCTGTATTTTTTAACTGTTAGCGTCATGTTCAGCTATAGGATTAAATTTAACCATTTGTTATTTACCGACGCTAATGTCTATTTTTATTGAAATGCAGATATGTAGCATGTCTTACCTTAAGTGTTCAGATAGAGAATGCAATGTAAACATGTAGTTAGCATTTTACACAAGGTTTGGTTTAGGAGAAATACGCATATGTAGCATGTCTTAGATGAAATGGCAAGATATTATCTCATGCAATTTAACCCTGTCATTGTCTTTTTCTGCTAATGTCTAGTTTTATTGAAATGCAGATATGTAGCATGTCTTACCTTAAGTGTTCATATAGAGAATGCAATGTAAACATGTAGTTAGCATTTTACACAAGGTTTGGTTTAGGAGAAATACGCATATGTAGCATGTCTTAGATGAAATAGCAAGATATTATCTCATGCAATTTAACCCTGTCATTGTCTATTTCTGCTAATGTCTAGTTTTATTGAAATGCAGATATGTAGCATGTCTTACCTTAAGTGTTCATATAGAGAATGCAATGTAAACATGTAGTTAGCATTTTACACAAGGTTTGGTTTTGGAGAAATACGCATATGTAGCATGTCTTAGATGAAATAGCAAGATATTATCTCATGCAATTTAACCCTGTCATTGTCTATTTCTGCTAATGTCTAGTTTTATTGAAATGCAGATATGTAGCATGTCTTACCTTAAGTGTTCATATAGAGAATGCAATGTAAACATGTAGTTAGCATTTTACACAAGGTTTGGTTTAGGAGAAATACGCATATGTAGCATGTCTTAGATGAAATAGCAAGATATTATCTCATGCAATTTAACCCTGTCATTGTCTATTTCTGCTAATGTCTAGTTTTATTGAAATGCAGATATGTAGCATGTCTTACCTTAAGTGTTCATATAGAGAATGCAATGTAAACATGTAGTTAGCATTTTACACAAGGTTTGGTTTAGGAGAAATACGCATATGTAGCATGTCTTAGATGAAATGGCTAGATACAGATTTATATATAATTTTTTTTTTTTTTTTTATGTTTCTGACAACTTTTAATATGGATTATGGTTTTTAAAAAATATATTTATACAACAATATACTAGTTTAAGTATTCTTTTTGAATTATGTTCTGTTCTAAATTTATAGGTGATTCTGGGTACATGAGCCGGCCTTGGCTCATTACCCCCTTGCGTAGCCCAACTGATGTGTCTGAGGAGCGCTACAATAGGGCTCATAAGAGAACCAGGGCGGTGGTTGAAAGGATGTTCGGGCTCCTGAAGATGAGATTCAGGTGCCTGGACCGTTCTGGAGGAGCACTCCAGTACAACCCAAAGAAGGTGGCTAAGATCGTTGTAGCCTGTAGCGTCCTGCATAATATTGCACAGCGGGCTGGGATGCTGCAGGCCGTCCCGGTGGACAGAGACCTCCTCAGAGATGAGGAGGATGATCCTGTTCTAGAGGGGGAATTCCAGGACGAGGGACTTGATGTCAGAGCAGACGTCATCAACCGCCACTTTAGACGGTAAATAATAGAAGTTACACTGGAGTATTTTCAATACATGTGAACTCTAGGGAAATGACAAGTAGAGAATTGTGCAAACATGTTAGTATTGATCAAATGTTAGAATAATATTTATTTCTCATAATATAGGTGATGCTCTGGGCATTGGGTCCTATAGCGAGTCTTTGCCACCTGGTTTTTATAGAGGACATCAGATGGTAAGTAGAAATGTATGGACTGTTGCTGGCATGATTTGTACACAAATACATAATATGGCATACATTTTTAAAAATATAACTTTGTTTACACATTACTTATGTACATAATCAGAAAGGGATACTCTAGAATGACTATGGTTCAATGTCACACAGAGGTTTGTTCTGCTCAATATGACTCATCTTCACACTTGATAGAAAATAACACAGGTTCATACACAGGCTTAGTAAGCTAGTGATAGATATTTATTATGAAATGGGGGGTGGGAGAGGGGTACAGAACTGATTCACACACTTGTATGAAATCTTTATATATAATTTCTTACATTAGGGAGATGACTTAATATAAAGACTGAAAGGGAACAATTTGAAGCCTGACAGTGAAGATTTCCAAGACTGACAGTGGGGAAAAAGCCAAGATTGAAATTGAAGTATACCAATGGGATCATGTCTGGCATATTTAAATTCTGCTGACCTTGAAAACCATACAAAGACATGTTCACATGGTAAGTGCAAACTATTTGATAGAATAAGGCTGTGGAGACATCCTATTGGAGACACTTAGATGATTTTCTATTTTGTAGATGGTATTTCCCAGTCCTCTATTTAATGAACTGATGAATAAGACACCTATTGAAGATCAACTGTTTACCCCTGAATTGACATTCAAAGACCATGCATTGTCCAGGTTGGTGTACCAATGCATGCTAGTGAAGACTGTAGAATATTAGTAGCTTACATACATTAGTCATATTTAGTTCTTAATTAGATATTTAGGGATCACAATCAGACACTTAGATGATTTTCCTTTTTAGATGGTATTTCCCAGTCCTCTATTTAATGAACTGATGAATAAGACACCTATTGAAGATCAACTGTTTACCCCTGAATTGACATTCAAAGACCATGCATTGTCCAGGTTGGTGTACCAATGCATGCTAGTGAAGACTGTAGAATATTAGTAGCTTACATACATTAGTCATATTTAGTTCTTAATTAGATATTTAGGGATCACAATCAGACACTTAGATGATTTTCCTTTTTAGATGGTATTTCCCAGTCCTCTATTTAATGAACTGATGAATAAGACACCTATTGAAGATCAACTGTTTACCCCTGAATTGACATTCAAAGACCATGCATTGTCCAGGTTGGTGTACCAATGCATGCTAGTGAAGACTGTAGAATATTAGTAGCTTACATACATTAGTCATATTTAGTTCTTAATTAGATATTTAGGGATCACAATCAGAAAAAGGAATACATATTATAGTTGATATAGAGGTATTTGAATGGACATGAAATATTACATTTATGTTCAGCATACATATATTGTTTACATGTGATATACATTATTATGTATAAATTTAATTTTTGAAATTTAAATATTATTTTTAATCAACAATATAATGGTGTATGTATTTCATTAATTTAAAATGAATGTAATGATTATGTGTAAAAAATGTTGATCAAAGTTAGAGCATAGACACCATATGATTTTAAATGTATTTTATGAATATTTTACAACGTGTGTATTAACTTTGTTCCATTTTTATTATTTGTCATTTCAGATTGGCATCTGATGACTTCATGGAATATTTAATTATTTTCTATTAAATATATATTTTTTTTTTAGCAGATTCTAATATATATCAATATAATCTGTAAATAAATAAAACTTGGACTCCCATGACTGATAGTTGGCTATTTGACAAGCACATGCATAAGAGAAAATAATGCATTAATAGTAGAAAATAAAATTCTTCAGAGAATATTAAAAGATATATTTTAACATTAATTGGGGAGTCATATTCTTCAATGCTTTTATATTGAAAAAGTATATATTAAAAATATTTAGGATATGTATTAATATTATGATTGTTTTAACATTTAATAAGGTGAAGTGGTTCAATTACATGAAAGTGACAGTGTTGTTGAATGTAAAAAGAATTGTATAAGATCATGTATCTTCCTTAGGTATCTCAAAACATTATTAGAAAATATTTTACAATTATTACATTTATAAATGGTAGGTCATTTAACTTTATAATTTTTAATAATTAGTTATTGGATGCCAGGTTAATCTATGTAATTTTCTAGTGGAGTCATTTAACTATACTTAGTAATATTATGTATTTATTACAATCTTACCTCTTGGGTTAGACATCAAATATCTATATAGAATGTAATTTCCCCTTTAGTTTATTTTGTCAATGTTAAATCAAAATACAATATGTTTGGGTCCTTAAAGGGGTCATTCAAAATGTATATTTTGTATACATTGTTACAAATATCATACAAGAATTTAAACATATTTAGAATGTACTATAGAATTACATTCAGTCTTTAAATATACTTGTTAAAATAAAAATAAATGCACATATCTTAGTCAATGATATAAGGCATCTATATGCAAACAACAATCAGCATCAAAATAGCCTATGTAGAGATGTATTTAATCCACGAATATATATAATTACAATATAATAATTGAATAACAAAACATATAAAGTTGGTCAAATATAAGATTATGATACAAAATGCATACATAACATATAGCTTAATGTCCCTCTACGCTGAAGGCTAAAAAAGACCTCATTTAATAAATATATTTCAGTCAGTGTGTAAAACAATCTAGAAGTTAATCTAAATTTGCTTTACTCATATGTTAGACTCATTTAGCAAAAGGAAGGTGCCTAGGTTTATGATATATTAAGCATTATTGTGAAATGTTTATTTAAAGGGACATGAACTCAAAATATACTTAAAGGTAGCCATTTAAAAAAACCAAGATTTATACATTCTGAATGAGTATTCTATTTTAATCAACTTTAAAACTTGTCTCATATTATGAATGCTCATTGTGATGTTGCTATCATTACTTTAGAAATAAGGCAGTAAATATCTAATTTATTTGCTTCAGTACTCTGGACAGAACTTGATTGTTTGGAATAATTGATGCAACAATCGTCAAGGACAACCCAGGTTTTTATTAAACAATTGTCCGTAATATAAAATATCATTATTGTTTTTCAAAGAAACATAACAAGATAACTTAACATTTGATAATCGTATTAAATAATAAAGTTGATTAACATTTCATGCTCAATCACCAATGGTAAATTTTTTTGGACAGTGTCCCTTTAAGAGCTTGAAATAGTGTATTTACTTCTCTTCCTATCTTGACATACTTTGCTTGAAAAGCATATCGAGATAGGCTCAGTAGATGAAGATTGGTGGATGCACAGAGATGCCTTATGTGATTGGCTCAACCATGTGCATTTAAATTTCTTATGTTGAGGATATATAAATACTAAGAGAAAATGATTTACATTTTAAAGTCTAAACAATCTTCTATCTCTACAGATCATTTGATACAATTGTTTGTAATGTCTCTTTAAAACTAAAGACGCCATTGCACAATAACATATATGAGCACTTCAGAGAAATACAAGCTCGAGGTTTATTTGCGAATAACAAAGCTGTAGTTTAACATTAATAAACAGATTATCAAAGTTACTGACATTCTTCCCGGAATTTTAACATTAATAAATATTGCGTGGGAAACGCATCTTCAAACACCAGATTAGCATATTTAAACATTAGTGTAATGTCACGCAATAGCACACAATCAATGTGCATTATAAATACATTTAATAGAGCAATGTCAATACTTCACAATAAATTTATTTAAAGAACAATAAAGACATACAATATTAAATGTGTATTTGTATTAAAGAAACAGACCGTTATTAAACCGAGAAATGTCTACAACATTAATAATGTGACAGCATTAGATTTTAAAGAGTATTTAATCATTAATATTTCACGGATCACGGATATTAAATCTGC
The DNA here is from genome assembly GCF_027579735.1 of Bombina bombina. NCBI lineage: Eukaryota > Metazoa > Chordata > Amphibia > Anura > Bombinatoridae > Bombina > Bombina bombina. The sequence goes on from NC_069502.1 coordinate 499,924,981, forward strand.
GTCACACATATCCGCATGACAGGCCCATGAGTTACAAATAAGTCTACATGAAAAATGAAGTTACAGCACCACCAAGCGGTATGTGTAAGGAAGTTACTAAGATATGAAACATTAAGGAACGGCCAATCAGAGTTCATCACACAAACACAACTTGAGTCAGGATGGTCTCACAGACATTATAACAATATTTCAAACTTTTATCCAATCAGATGTACAGATAAATTGTCCCATGGTGCATCTCATGTTTACTTCACCATATAAAAGTCCATTACACGTTGCCATCTTTGTCAGTTCTCTAATGCCTGCAGGCAATATATATTATTATTATACAACCCAGCAGGCATGTCAGTTCCCAGGTTCACCAAGGAGGAGAGCGCTGCACTGGTCCACGCCGTCAAGGACTTTTATCCCCAGCTGTTTGGGAACAAGAGGAGCTCGACAGATGCGCCTGTTAAGAAGGCCCTCTGGGAGTCTATCACCAATGCGGTTAGATTGGTGTGTGACGTCCAGAGGACCCAGGATCAGATCATGAGGAGATTCGGAGATATGAGGTTGCGTTTATCGAAAAAAGTCAACCTCATAAGGGACTGGGTACAAGCCCGTAAAAGAGGGGGCCAAAGAAAGGCCCCGCGGAAACTGTACCTACTCCCTTATGAGGTGACTTTATGCGAGCTCCTCAATCTCCGGGTCCCCAAAAGATTTAGATCCTCGCCATCCTCGGCCTCCTCTTCTTCCCTCCCAGCTGCGGGATCTGAAAGTCCTGACGCGGGGGACAGGGCAGATGCTTCTCCGTCCGGTGGCCTGGGAGGACCCGATAGAGAATCTGAACCAGGTAATTATCCAACTTCATATAATATTTATAATGTTAAAAATCCAAAATGTGTATTTAGTCAGATACTAAACCTATACAGATCTCACAACATACACTACATATGATGTTTAGATATCTGATTTTACATTAGTGATACATGAAATTGGAATGATGTTTCTTGCGCTCTACAGAATATGCGTCACAGAGCGGAAATGTAATTTCGCATCCACGTTAACATGGGTTTGCGGAAAGTGGCATTGCTTTATACATGTTGGTCAAATGACGGATGCGTAATTCCGCTTGGAATCATTGCGCAATGATCGCGAAAATGGCATTTCTCATCCACGTTAACATGGGTTTGCGGAAAGTGGCATTGCTTTATACATGTTGGTCAAATGACGGATGCGTAATTCCGCTTGGAATCATTGCGCAATGATCGCGAAAATGGCATTTCTCATCCACGTTAACATGGGTTTGCGGAAAGTGGCATTGCTTTATACATGTTGGTCAAATGACGGATGCGTAATTCCGCTTGGAATCATTGCGCAATGATCGCGAAAATGGCATTTCTCATCCACGTTAACATGGGTTTGCGGAAAGTGGCATTGCTTTATACATGTTGTTAAAAATTAAATGGAAAATCTTAGATTAGTGAAGAATACAGTATTCTTATTTTAAATATTATATCTAATAAAAAACGAATAATACTAATAAATTATAACATATGGCCATCAATTGATGATTATGTAATAACAAGCATATATTCTTAAAGATACAGTAAACAACACAACTGATTGAAAATAAGAGTCCAGGATATATTTATCATTCATTTAATTGCGGAAACTATTAACTCATGGGACTACCAAAGGATTAATATTTTTCTATTGATTTGTTATTAATGTAAATATTTTAAACATGGCATGATTAGTATTAATGATATGCAATCCTCATTTAATATATTACAGATATGGATGTGGCTGCTGGATCCTCAAGCCAGGGCTTGTCACAGTATGGTATGTCTCATTTTAATTGACATTTGTCTTAGAAACATGGAATGAACATTACATACTAAATACACATTGTTCTATATTTATATGTAATGTCTATTTAATAGATGAAAATTATATAATTATTCGGATATACTTAAATAACATATTTGATTTTAATTGCATGCTCAATACCATTCATTACATCAACATATGGAGTAGATAATTCATTAACAAACAACAACATTGTGGAATCTATTTAATTTTAGATTAAAGGGATACTGAACTACAATTATTAATATTGTCTTTCACATACAGTATGCAATATTAATAAACATAAAATATAATACTATCATCATATGTGACATATTCTATTGCTAAATGTAGTTTAAAATAAAGAAAGTACGTTTATGTGCATCTAAATATTTGTTGACCAACCTGGGTTTATATTGATGATTGGTGGATACCTTCAACAAACAATATTTATTGAATCCAATATTCCTTATCTGCCTTTAAGATTAATATCGAACAACATTCGAATTATAATAGGAGTCAATGTTAAATCATTTTTTACAGTTTGAACATAGAAATCAATTATTTAAATTAATCATGTCAGTGTCCCTTTAAGACAAAATAGATTCATTCATCATTACATTATTTTTATTAAAAACTATTGATATATAAATCTAATTATCTGTTGGAGTTACTTTATATATATCTGCATACTCTAACAGCACCATGATTACATATTAGTAATAATAAAGTTTGTTATGTATTGTGATAAATATGTGTTGTGTCCTAAACAAGATTACTGTACATTGAAAAAATGGCTCGATGTGACACATGTTTGTTTAGATTTGTCAACAGATGCTCCTCAATATGTGGTTTGTGTGTATTCTTGTAACTTCTTAAGGACATATGACGGAATTATTCCGTCATAAAACAATTGAGCTAAGTGAAAGCTGTGTCCTTAAAGGGTTAAGAACATTGATCATTGGGTATATTTAGATATGCAATAGCAGCATCTGAGATGAATTTGATGTCTAATGTAGTCTGACATTAAACATATGTTGAATACAGATATGTTTAAAGAATCCCCTTGATTCAATCAAGCATTTTCTGGTGTAATGACTGCTCTATTATTCACATTTTAAAGTTGATTAATGTTAAAATTCTAGACAGATGTGATTTAGTGATATCCAAAATGTGTTTAATAATATATATCTATATCATTCATAGAGAGAGTTGGTGTGGGGAGCCCACAGGAATCCAGCAGTGACATAGAGCCGCCTTTGCGGGCTCCTGGTAAGTCCATTGACTCATTTATATGTAATTGAAGGTGTATTGCTAATCAATATTATGATCATGATTCCGATGAAGCATAACATTATAAAAAATCATAGAATTTATCTTCTGATTATATATTTATTTTTTATATTGAGCGATTAATAATTTCTACTTTATTATTCTACACATTTGTTATTCATAAGATGTCTAACATATGTTTTTTTCATTTTTTTTTTTTTTAACAACAGTCATCAAGTGATACACACATGAGAAATCTTAAATGTTCTATGTACTATGCTTTTATGAATTTAACATTAAGACAAACAATACATTAAGATTCTGATTTATTGACAATAACAAATCTATTGTCATTTGTATGCTCCATCAAAATGATGTAAATCATAACTTTGTGTGTGTATATCTTTAATGCAACATTGATGTGCGTATTTGAGCAACAGTAACATATGTTATAATATCTGATCTTAAGGTGTACACAACATGTTATGTTTTACAGAGATTGATGTCACATGTGGGATGGAGGAGGAAGAGGCTGCCTTGGAGTCTGATGGTATGTGAAATATATCTATCATGTTTCCAACATGTTTCTTTTTTTGAAATCATTTTATTGAAGACATTCAAAGTCTACAGCTTTTTCCCTTTAAAAAGGAATATTATTTGTCTGTTCAAATACACTACTGCCCCCTTTCTATATCAGGCAGCATGAAAATCTGCTTGTATATATTTTTTTAAGAATATATAATTCATGCCATCATTATGTCACATGCATATTCCATGCCAAAACACAATAATAAGTTTCACATTGTACAGACAGTCATTGAGATTCATCTGAGTGCCTATATAGATACCATATCCTCATTTCAGAATAGTTTACAGATTCAAACACACTTCGAGGTATATTGAAAACATAATCAATTTTAAATGCGTTGATTTGATGTCAGGATGTATGAGATGTTAATATATTTATTTTACATTTTCAGATGGATCCACCACTTCTGGTCATCTGGATTCCGCCCCTGCCCAGTCACAGACCCCTCCCCGTGCACACACCCCTGACCATGGCCACACCTCTGCACACACCCAGAGCCCTTCCCATCACCAAACCCATGACCATGCCCCGACCACTGCCAGCCCTTCCCATATTTCATATCCTGTCCCTCCCAAAAAACGCCCATACACCCCCCTTCGCCGCTCTCCCCGTATTCTGGCCCGTACAGCTGCCCAGACCCAAACTCCCCACTCCCCAGCTGTACGGCCTACCCTGGAGCAGCAGCTCACCACTCCCCAAGCCATTCCCATCCCTCCCCGAGCCAATCCCATCCCTTCCCCCTGTTTAAACCTTCATTGTCCTGGGTGTCAGATTGTCCTTCCCAGGCACAGCTGTAAGTATCATTCTAAATACACTTTATAAGATACTTAAAGGTACAGTGAAGTTAAATTGGTTAAATTGTGATTCAAATCCAGCATGCAATGTTAAGCCAATGTATCATAGAATACTCTTATGAATTATTTGTCATTCTCTTGATATATTGATTGAAAACAACTTATTCCTATAATTAGTTTAAACAATAAAATAAATGTGGCCATCATTTCTTTATTGTTGGATGAATGTATCCATCAACCAGCATGCACAAACAAGGTTCATCAACAAATATTGGCTTCCATAAAAAACAACATTCTTGCATTCAAAATATAGCTTGACAATTAAAACATATAATGAATATGTGTAATTTCTAAAGATTTGTCATGTCATGCTCTATCTGAATCAGTCCATTAAATATTTAGGTTCAGTGTCCCTTTAATTGGATATCACTACATATACCAAACACCACTACTTGGATCCAAAATTTTATGTCCAAATGTGGATACATTATCTCTTGTCTAACCCAGTGGGAATGTAATTTCTTCTGGTTGCTATGTTTACACAGCTTGTCCTCAATGCCAAAATGTTTAAGGATAGGTGTGCCTACCACAGTCTAAATTGAATTTTTAAATTGCTGATGTAAGTACAATGTAAATCCTTTAACAAGATTTGATACACTCAAGCTGTATAAGTGGATCATCTAAAACCAATTAAAGGGTTCAACATGTTTGAGTAACATGAGCCTTTAATGATTTCTGTCTGTCTGAATAACCTAATTCATGTGTAAAGAATATATGAAAAATAATTGATGTAAATAATTATTTGTCTTTATGATGACAATGTATGTATTAAAATCTTTTATTCTGTTGTGTAATTATCCTTAATATTATTTTTTATTTTATTTTAGGCTGTGACTCAGCATGGCTCATGCTAGAAGGGATAGCAAGAGTAGAGCAGGCCGTGTTGAGGAACGCAGCTGTCCTGAGAGGGATGAACGACACCATGCAGGCCCAGCTCCGGGTTCAGGACTTGACTCTGCGTGAAATTATGCAATTACGTTCAAGGCCTGAATCTGGAGCTGGACATGCACAGGACAATGAAGAGGATGACCAGTAAGTGGAGGATCTGGATATGCTCCATGGTGGCAGATAATAATCCTCCGTCCACATGTTGAATTTGTATTTATATTGTTGCCCTTTGGCCTTTTTTTCAGTTTTTTGTTGTGCCTGTTGCACTCTTTTACCTTGTCATGTGTCTCCAATGAGGCTATGCTGGCCCTTGGCAACTCTCTTCATGGACTGTGATGCACTGTGTTACCTTGTCATGTGTCTCCAATGAGGCTATGCTGGCCCTTGGCAACTCTCTTCATGGACTGTGATGCACTGTGTTACCTTGCCATGTGTCTCCAATGGGGCTATGCTGGCCCTTGGCAACTCTCTTCATGGACTGTGATGCACTGTGTTACCTTGCCATGTGTCTCCAATGGGGCTATGCTGGCCCTTGGCAACTCTCTTCATGGACTGTGATGCACTGTGTTACCTTGCCATGTGTCTCCAATGAGGCTATGCTGGCCCTTGGCAACTCTCTTCATGGACTGTGATGCACTGTGTTACCTTGCCATGTGTCTCCAATGGGGCTATGCTGGCCCTTGGCAACTCTCTTCATGGACTGTGATGCACTGTGTTACCTTGTCATATGGCTCATATATTCCTTATTTTTAAAAGATTATTTATAAACGTTGTGTATGTTTTCTTACATACTAATAAAATAAATTTTATTTCACAAATCTTTGTCCTCATTCTTCCTGTTATTTTTTGCAAGCTCTAGTTTATGTTGTTTATCCTTAAAGGGACCTAACAAATCTATTTGTTATAATGAAATCATATATGTAAGACAATAGTAAATGACTTTAAGATTAACATCTCCAATGTAATCTTATTATTTGTGTTTATATTATTTTCTCTTAGCTCTATCATTGCCTGATTATGATTAGCAGAGTAATTTCTTTATATATGTATATATATTTTTGTATTTGTGTATATATGTATATTTAAATGTTCAGATCCATGTGTGTATTTATAAACTCTGCATGAATTGATGCACCTTTACAAAATGATCTGAGTATTGATACAATGATATAATCCCTGTAAAGTGTTCATTTTATTTAAATAGTATTGACTATGTGTATGCTCTTTTTAAAAACAAAATAATGTCCCTTTAAGTGATGTTGATCACTATTGTAAATGAATGTATTTCCATTTGTAAAGCGTTTTTGTCCTTTTTACAAGAACAAGGACATATAATTTTATTAATAAACAATCTTATTGTAATGTTGACAGCACCTGTATTTCATTTTCAAATCTATATTATTGTCAAAGTGTAACCAAATCAATCTCTGTGTGTAATACAAATAATGTAGATGATGAATATTAGTTAACTAATATGTTAACAAAATACATCTCCTCCCATATATGGCTATAGGTAGGCTGACCATAATTAAACTTGAATAAATGACACGTTTAATCAATACATGTATAACTATTGTTATTCAACAACAATCCAAACATATCTTAAAACATCAATGGCATATGTATTTCTCATGTGTATCTTTTAAATGTTAAAGATATACACCATAGCTATAGTTCAAGGGACAGTCAAGTCCGAAAAGATGATTCATGATTTGGTGACATTCCTAGATAGCAATCTACACACATACTAGTTCCTAAAATATAAATACGTTTCTTAATGATATGCCAAGATGTCACTGAGTCCTTGTATTGTCTGCGGTTTTTCAGCGATCTCGGATGCGCCATGTTGCTTAAGACGTCACCTGCCAGGCTGTCCAATGATTCCTTGTATTGACTGACGTTCTTACGTGATCAGGAATATGCCTTTTATTGGATTGCGTTTTGACGCGATCAAGGATGCGCCTTTTTTTTTTGGGCGTTCTTACGTGATCAATAATGTGCCTTTCATTGGATGGCGTTCTTACGTGATCAAGGAAGCGCCATGTTAAGACGGCACATGTAAAGTTAAAAAAACGTGTGATTGGATTGCGTAGTCCCGCAATATTTGTGCACGTTAAAAACGTTTGTGACTGCATGCAATTTTAAAAAGCTTGCGAATATGTATTATTTGCATCATGTTACATTGTTGACCCGTAGCTGATAAAGACCAACACATTCTCTTTTGCTGGATGTCTGGTTGAATCAACGAACGAAAGCAAAATGTTTTCATGCATAGGATATTTCTAGGCAAGTGCAAATCTCTACAGTCCATGTTTAATATGTTTGTCAACAATGTTCCTTTTTCTTAAAAATTAATGTTGTGTTTAATGTTGAACATATCTAATTAATAAATATGCGCTATTGTGTTTGAATAAAGTAATCAATATGCATTTATCATATGCTAAATATATGATGCCGACTTCTTCTAAATGTAATTTCGTTGTATATTTTATGAAAGGTTCATTAGACACTCACATTATAAATAAAAATATTTGATTTTGTCTATAGTTAGATAGTCCATTGTTTAACCAATAGGTTTATTTTGTCTTGTGTTGTAAGAAAATGTAAGTTATTTTCTTACTCCTCGCAAAGCCAATGAGTTTCATGTGAGTACCATCTCCAGCTTTGTCCAGTTTGTGTAAAGGTTCTTTTCATATGTTAATGATGGGGTATTGTGTTTTACGGTTGTAATGGTGGTTCATCTATATTTAAAATATAGCTAACCCTATTTTATTTGCAAGTGTTTGAAGCTTTTTAATATTGCTATCAGTATATGTTAATCTTGTTGTTTGTAGTAGTGTCTATTACATACAGTTATGTAAAAAATATAGGATACTGTCCCTTGAATGCAAATGTTGTTTTTTTGTATCATGTATGAGATCCACATAGTTTAATCTTCAAATATATTTTTGTTAGCATATTTCACCCCCCCACTCCTAAAAGGAATTTAAACCATATTCATTGTTAAAATAAAAATAGTTACAATAAAATATTAACACAATAATGTCTCTTAAAGAAAATAGACTTTATTTAACACGTCAATATAAATGTGATTTTCAAATTTTTTTTTGGAAAAAGTACATGTAGATATAGCAACAAGCTTAAAATGTGTTAGCATATGTAATGTTGTTAAAGGGACAGTTTCGAAAAAAAATTTTTTAACATTATTCGAAAAGTAAAATCTGTAATAACAAGGATATCAAATGTTTCTCAACAATTGAACATTTGTCTGGGTTTATTTAAATTTGCTATCTAAACCTATGAGGTTGGTGTGCTCATTTCTTAAATCTTGAAGAGTGCTTGTAATCATTATACAATTTGAGCACTAGAGGGCATTTGGATAGCATTTGTATATGTAAAACCTTGTGCTCATACAGCATATTATTGACCATGTATTGATCATTGATATCTAAAATGTTGTTATGTCAGAACAACAAATAAGTGGTCATTTTTCATAGTCATAGATACAAGGGTAAGCACATAAGTCACACATGTATTTCTCCATGTTTTGTTGTTTCAAACTTTATAATGCGTAATACAGTGTTTTCTTTGTAATCAATAATTTTCTGACTGTCCCTTTAAGCTGTGTTATTGGCATTCAAACAGTAATATGCCATCATGGATAATTGTTATGGTAATTTAGTTAGCGATTCGGGAAACAGTTTGGACATCACATCACAGAAACCAATCAATATCATGAACAAGGATAGGTATGTGATGATGTGGTTTTCACACACTTATAACCCACACTCTGCAAAGAATCTTCCTCCATGGACCCGGTCCCATAGAAGTCGATTATATACAGAGTGTGGTCCACAAGTGTATGAAAACCACATCATCACATACCTATCCATTACCCAAAAAAAATAATTTAAGATGGAAAAAAATACTTACTTCCTCTTCCTTCCCCTCTTCCCACGGGGCTGAGGCTCTGGGAGAGGCAACTGCCGACTCCGAAGAGTCCTCCTTGGAGCTGTTGTGGGAGGAGTGGAAGGAAGAGTACTGGGACGACCAAGGTGAGGAGTAGATGGCTGAGGAGGAGGAGGAGAAGATGGATGAGGAGGAGAAGATGGCTGAGGAGGAGGAGGAGTAGATGGCTGAGGAGGAGGAGGAGTAGATGGCTGAGGAGGAGGATGATGAGATGGGCCGGCAGGAGGAGATGGCCCAGCAGCAAGAGGCCCAGCAACAAGAGGCCCAGCAACAGGAGGTAGACCAGCATGCGCCTCCCGGAAAAATGTGAACATTTCCTGATGAAGATTGAACATTCTTGTTTGTCCTTCTTGTATTGTATTCAGTATACTGATTATTTCATTTTGGCCTTGAATTATTTGATTCTGCCCATCAAGTATTCTGCGTCGTCCTTCTATGTTTTCTATCCGGGAGGTACGCATCTGGTCTATGTACTCCAGTAGAACCCGCACCTCCGCTATTTCTTCTTGTTGTGCCTGTTGAACCCGTGCACGGCGGGGTGCCCGTGCACGGCGGAGTGCGGGTCTTTGAGGGACCTCGGGTTCCGCGGGTTCAGCGGGATCCTCCTGTGCTTCCGGGGCCTCTTGATCATCTCCCGTGCGCTGTTCGTCACGGGGGGCCTCTTCCCTCCGAAGTGGGAATTCCTCACCACCACTCTCATCCCGGGGAGATGCAGGAGGCTGTGCTGCCTCGTCCCCAGACTCTGTATATTAAAAAAAAAAGAAAAAAAGAAATGTATATATTAGCATATTTGCAAATAAAGTTTTAAATGACTTAGCTTACGATACAATTACAAATGCAGAATCATTAATCCACTTTGAAATCTAACAAACAATCAATTCTATTTCCGCTTTTTCTAAACAGTGTTTGTGATATCTGGTCAATGTGAATGTTTTTGCGTTTGTTTTCAGTCTGTTTAAATGCACACCTAACCTATAGCCTAGATACTGATGTAACCGCTAAGTAATAGAATGCGTGTAAACAGCGTAATAGCATTAATCTGATCCTTAACACATGAAACCCAATGTTTTATCTTTCATGATTTATAAGCATACATTTAGTATCAACTTTCGAATGTACTTTTGTTATCTAATTAGCTTCATTCTCTGGATATTCTTTGCTGAAAAGCATATCTAAATATGTTTATAAGATTCTGATTGTTAGCTGAATATAGCTGCCTCCTGTGATTGTTTCACCGTGTGCATGGCTATTTCTTCATTAAAATATATCTCAAGAATGAATCAAATTATGTAATATAAGTACATTTGAATGTTTTGTCAAATTGTATTCGCTACCTCAATCATGAAAGTAAATGTTTGCGTATAGTGTCCATTGAAATACATTCGTATGTGAAATTATTGTTCAATGAGCTTACCGTCAGATGAGAGTGGCAGGTTCCCGGTATCGATTCCTCCGATACCGACTACTTCCACCTCGGAGATGCTGGGCCGCAACATTTCCTCCCATCTGCAGTACTCCATTTCAAGGGCAGGGCCGCCACCGGTCCCTGCAGCATGTCGGGCCTCCAGGCTTAACTTTTTTTTAAGTTCAAGTTTACAGTCCCGGTACCGATGTTTTATGGAATCCATATCCCGGTTCCGGCCACCCACTGCATTGACTGCATTCCGAATCTCGTTCCAGAGCCTCCTCCTGTCAGTCGGGGTAGTCTTCTGGTGCTGCAGCATCCTATACCTGGCCATATAGGCCTCTACGAGGGCCTCCTTCTCCTCCATCGTAAACCTCGCCTCCCTAGTCGCCTTGGCCTTCCCCTGTGACGATGCCCTCTGTTTCCCGGACTGTGAAGCCCTACTCTGACCGCCACTGGGCCCAGCCACTTGGTCATCTTGAACCAAGTGGCTGGGTCCACCCACCGCTTCCACCCCCGCTTCCTGCCCCCCTTCCTGCCCCCCTTCCTGCCCTGTTCCTCTCCCCCTCCCTCTACTCCCCCCTCTACCTGTCCCCTGCCTGGCCTCCATCTCCTCCCTAAACTAAACCCCAAATAATCAAAAAAAAGTGAGTGTGATGAAATGAAAGGGGGTCAAAATAAAGAACTAAAAAGACAAAAAAGGTGCTTAAAGTGTGAGGGATGTAAAAAAAAAAAAGAGGGTAAGGAGTATTTAAATAAACGAAAAGAATAAGACTAAAAGGAGGATATGTAAACTAAATGTAACTAGGGGATGGGTATGGGATGGGTATGGGGTATGGGATAAGAGTAAATGGGATGAAAGGGAATGGGACTACAAGGAATGGGGTATGGAGTGTAGTATGAGGGGGTAGGGGGTATGGAGTGTATGTAGTGTTATTGATAAGTGTATGTATGTATTGAATGTGTTTGCGTGTAAATGTGTTAAGTGTACAGATAAATCACTCGCTCGCTAACTAACACTACTTCTAATTCTCAATAACAAACACTCCCACTAACGCTCACTAACTACCACTAACTGACGCTCACACTAACAACTATCACTAATAACTCCCACTAACTCACTCACGCTCCCACTAACAGACTCTCTCCCACTCCCGCTAACTCCTACTAACTCACTCACTCTCTCACGCTAACACTACCAACTGACTATCTCACGCTAACACTACCAACTGACTCTCTCACGCTAACACTACCAACTGACTCTCTCACACTAACACACTCTCAAAAATTCGCTAAATCTCTATTCTTAAATCTCCAAAGACCCACCAGCAACACAGTCAAAGAAGCCCTGCTTGTGTGGTGCTTATATACCCTGTGTAAATGTTTAATGATGTCCCAATTTCCATTGTAATTAGTGTTCAGGTGTGCTTTATTAGCAATTAATATTATTGCAATGTGTATTAGGTGTGTTAATTTGCGCATGCTCATTTTGAGTTGGTATTTGTGGAATGTGTAGAATGCGATGATGTCATAGTGGTCGTTTTCTCTAACATTGTCCAATAGTATTCTTTTTAAATGTGAATTTGCGATGGTGTGTTCTTCGTGAAGTGTTGTATATGTATGTTTTTCATAATATATAATGATATTGAATGCGATTTTTTTTTTAGTGTATGTATATATTTTTTATTCCTTGTTGTTATTGTGCGATTTTCCGCATCTTAAAGTATATGCGTATTCCCCGTATAAATAGTATTAAAACTTCCCCCGCTTGTGAATGTGTAATGCTTGTGTGCTTTGTTGATTGATTGATGTTGTGACATTTTCGGCGTGTTATTGTTGTGCATGATGTGGTATGCGTCATATGACCGAGCTGTGCGTATTCTCGCGAGATCGAGTGTTAGGTAAAAAAAGCTATTTTTTGACTTTCCCATTGATCTCTATGGGAGACTGTCTAACGCGGGCAGGATTACGCGTGTGACATACACGCGTTAGGAGCATCGTTAGATGGTCTTATATTAACTCTAAATACCGGAGTCAAACAATGACGTGCGTTAGACATAAAACACGCGTGGCGTTAACAGCCCATCTACCGCCGAACTCTAAATCTAGCCGTTAGTATTTATTTAATGTAAAAGAGCTGTATAACTTAGGGCAATGCCCTACAAAATCCATTTTAAGGGCATTTGGTAGTTTAGTTTAGATTAGGGGGTGTTTTTATTTTGGAGGGTTTTTTATTTTCATAGGGATTAGGTTTCATTTTTTCATTTGTGATAATTTTGTTTATTTTTTTCTGTAATGTTAGACTTTTTTATTTTTTGTAATTTTAGATTAATTTAAACTTAGTTTTTTTTAATTTTAATTGTAATTGAGTATTTTTTATTTTTGGTAATTGGGGTTAATTTAGGGGGTGTTAGGTTAGGGGGCTTAGTAATTAAATTAATTATTTACGTTGTGGGGGGTTTTCGGTTTAGGAGTTTATAGGTTAATTAGGTTTATTGCATTATGGAGGGTTGGCGGTTTAGGAGTTAATAGGTCAATTAGGTTTATTGCGATGTGGGGGTTTGGCGGTTTAGGGGTCAATAGGTTAATTAGGTTTATTGCGATGTGGGGGGTTGGCGGTTTAGGGGTTAATAGGTTAATCATTTTTATTGCAATGTGGGGGATTGGAGGTTTAGGGATTAATATTTTAATTATGTTTTTTGCTTTAATTTGTGGATTAGGGGTTAATCACTTTATTATTTTGCGATGTGGGGGTTGTCGGTTTAGGTGTTAGTTAATACTTCGTGCGGGAGGTTAGATTTTTTTGCTATACTTCGTGCGGGTGGTTAGTTTTTTTTTATTATTTTGTGTGGGCGGTTACGTGTTTTTTTTTTTTATTTCTTGCGGGCAGTTATGGGTTTTTTCGTTATTTCGTGCTGGCGATTGTGTGTTTTTTTTTAAGGCTTCGTTTGCCTACGCTGCATCCAGGTAGATTATTTTAACAATCTTTTACATTTACTAACATTTCTAAATTATATTTATCAGACAATTTTTTTTGCTGAACCTGTAACTGGTTGAACAATAATTTTATAAATTCACCAAATTATCATTTTTACAGAATTAATAATAATAATAATAATAATACATTTATATTTTCTAGAGAACATCTAAACAGGATTTTTCCCCAGTAGGACTGTAAAACTCCTGTGACCCTCATACCCTCATAGTTCAATATCATTAATATTGTTTAGGTTTGATTTGATTTATTAATTGCTTGATTTTAACAGCAAAATGTATTATCTGTATTTTGTTTTTTTCCTGCTATTGTAAATTATGATCCAGGTCACCTTTAAACAGCTACTAAAATGGTGTATGGGCTATAACTTCATAAAATTGCAGTAAAATATAAGTTATTAGTTTTGAACAGAGAAGCAAAGTTAAACAGCATGACTATATTTTTAATTAATATTTTGTCAGTTGTCTTGTAGGAGTAGATTGCTTTTCAGGGCAATGGGGAATTTAGTTTTTTTTAGTTAGTATTTTATTTGGGGGGTTGGTTGTGTGGGTGGTGGGTTTTACTGTTGGGGGGTTGTTTGTATTTTTTTTACAGGTAAAAGAGCTGATTACTTTGGGACAATGCCCAGCAAAAGGCCCTTTTAAGGGCTATTGATAGTTTAGTTTAGGCTAGGGTTTTTTTTATTTTGGGGGGGCTTTTTTATTTTGATAGGGCTATTAGATTAGGTGTAATTAGTCTAAATATCTGTAATTTGTTTTTTATTTTCTGTAATTTAGTGTTTGTTTGTTTTTTGTAATTTAGCTAATTTAATTTAATTTATTTAATTGTTGTTAATTTAGTTAATTTATTTAATTGTAGTGTTGTGCTAGGTGTTATTGTAACTTAGGTTAGGTTTTATTTTACAGGTCAATTTGTATTTATTTTAGCTAGGTAGTTATTAAATGGTTAATAAATATTTCATAACTATTCTACATAGTTAAAATAAATACAAACTTGCCTATAAAATAAAAATAAACCCTAAGCTATCTACAATGTAACTATTAGTTATATTGTAGCTAGCTTAGGGTTTATTTTATAGGTAAGTATTTAGTTTTAAATAGGAATAATTTAGTTAATTATAGTCATTTTCTTTAGATTTATTTAAATTAAATTTAAGTTAGGGGGTGTTAGGGTTAGGGTTAGACTTAGATTTAGGGGCGACGTTGGGGACAGCAGATTAGGGGTTAATAAGTATAATGTAGGTGGCGGCGATGTTAGGGGTTACAGATTAGGGGTTAATAATATTTAACTAGTGTTTGCGAGGTGGGAGTGCGGCAGTTTAGGGGTTAATATGTTTATTCTAGTGGTGGCGATGTCCGGAGCAGCAGATTAGGGGTTAACATTTTTATTATAGTGTTTGCGATGCGGGAGGGCCTCGGTTTAGGGGTTAATAGGTAGTTTATGGGTGTTAGTGTACTTTTTAGCACTTTAGTTTAATGCTAGTGTAAAACTCATAACTACTGACTTTAGAATGCGTTACAGATCTTGGAGGTAGAGAGTGTACTGCTCACTTTTTGGCCTCCCAGGACAGACTCATAATACCGGAGCTATGGAAGTCCCATAGAAAAAAGGGTTTACGAAGTTTACGTAAGTCGTTTTGCGTTATGGCCAAAAAAGTGTGCAGGGCCCCTAAACCTGCAAGACTCGTAATAGCAGCGGGCGTAACAAAAAAGCAGCGTTAGGACCTCTTAACGCTGGTTTTTTACCTTAACACACAACTCACAATCTAGCCGATTGTTTTATATAAATACATATGTTGACATGAGCACACAGTATAACACTAAAAAAACAACTGTGAACTTACAAGAAATTCAATTTCACCAGTTCCAAGATGAATAATTTAAAAAAAGTAAAAAATGTGCTCAAAAGTGTTTTCTTATTGATTACAATACAGCTGTAAAATTGTCTTTATGCAGGGTATAGGGAATGTAGTTGTAATATGAATGCATTTGAAAATTGTATGATAAATAGGGTTATCAAATGGATTGCACACTTCCATGAATAGGTTTAAATTTGGAAGCCCACAAAAATTATGGTTTGCATGGGAATAATGTAATAATTTTCATTTGGAACTGAGCAACTTATTAGTCCAAAAATCATTAATTTTACTGTATTTTTTGCATTTATTTATAAAAAGAAAAATAAGCACTCCCTTTAGCAAATAAACAAACAATTCCAAACACCCCTAAGAGAAGAGACATTTAGTATTTCACTGCCTGGGTTGATTAGCTTCTAACTCACTATGGGCCAGATTTCTTAAAGACAGGGCGGTCAGGGGCGTACATCTTTACTTAGTATAAAATGTATGTCTGCAGGGGTACATAATACAAAAATGTTAAAAACTCATATAAAAGGTAAAGCCACCCACAACATGACTTTACCTACTCCTCTTCCTTCACCTTCAGTGTAACGTATGTCTTAGTAACCACTGCAACAACCTACTCATCCATTAAACTCAATAACCATCAGCCACCTCTTCCTTCCAGCTTCAAAACTAATTTCCCAGATTCTACAAAATCCCATTCAAAATACTAAACCTATTCTGCAAAGTTCACAATATTTCCACTTTACATTACAGATTATTTACAAACCTCTTCCTTTAATCAACTGTAACCTATGTCTCTTCTGTTTCACTGTTATTGCCACCCTCTATTTGCAAGACTTCTCTGTATGTATTGGGTACTTGTAAAGCACAGCTAACCACCCGTAAGGGTCTCAAGGCACTGTTCATTTTATCAACCCCGAAAGGATGAAAGGCTGAGTGGACCTCACCGGGGATAGAACCTGCAACTTTTGGGTAGCTACAGAGTTTAGCCACAGTGCATTAGCATGCTGAGCTATCTGTCATTTATACGTTATTTTTAACTGTATACCTCAGTCAGATTGTTTCCTGTTTTTCATAGCTTCAAGAACAGCCTATCCTCTACCTCATATAAAAAGTTTGCTTAACTACAAAAATAAATAAATGTCCATGTGTCTCTTATTATTATTAGTGCATTATATGAACAATTTCCAAAAATTCCCATAGCTCATTCTCTAATAGACTGCTAGATTGTAAGCTATTTAGAGTAGGGCCTTCCTTATTCTGTATTAATATATGTTGTGATAAATATTTGTTTAAGCTGTGTATCTGCATTGTTTTGCTATTAAAAAAATGTCATTATTTTATGTCTTGTTATTCATACGCACAACTCCACAGGCTATGGAATTGTTTTACACATAACTGTTACTACTAGTAATAATAATAATAATAATAATAATAATAATAATAATAATAATTAAACATTACATTTATTATCATTCACAGAGTCATTAGTCTACAAAGTTATAACAATGTAAAAGTTTAGAATTTACAGTGTAATAATGCATTACTTTACCAGAACTACCTTATTTGTGATTACACTAATTATTTTTCAAACAATACTGCTTAAAATATTTAGGGAGCATGAATATATCAATCAATATTAAGAAAATGTGTTTTACATATTGTAAGTGTTATTTATATACAGTATATGCACTGCATGAAAATATACATTATTATTTGTAAGTCTCTACAAAACAATGTAAAATTCCACAAAATAAAACAATAAAGCAATATTTATTTAATGTTATGTTAAAAACTATGTGTACTTTGTCAAATGTGATGTGGTCAATGACATTAACACTAATGCTACACTAGTCATGTGATATCAGTGTTGTCATTGTATACACGTAACATAAATCAAGAGAATATACGATTAAAAAAAACAAAAGAATTAGTTACATATGCTAGTGATAATCTTATAAGTTTCTATGATGAGACTGGTGATGACATTTGCTGTAAATACACCAGTAATTGATTTTTACATTGTTGCTGCTTTATGTACACATTCAACAGAACAAATTCACATTTTAGGAAAATCATACAGGAAACAAAAAGGTAATGTGACGATCATCAAAATAGTGTTCAAGGACAGTGCCACTGTGATGAGAGATAACAAATCAACTGCATTACATAACCACCCATTCCTGAGACAGAATTTGTTTTTTCTAACATCCCTGTTATATCATGATCCAACATAAAAAGAAATCTGAAACTCTCGCATTGATGCCCTAGCAATCTCTCAGTCTGTAGTTTGGTTGCTGGCTTGCTGCTGTCATCTGGGAACAATCAGTTAATTAGCATTTGTATAAATTCTATACCACTTCTGGCAGTCATTACTTTGGCAATAGAGTTTTGTTCCTGTTACTGTGTTTTGGCTTACTTGTTTATAATCTATGAATAGCAGTCTATATTGTATAAATGTTTAGCAATTTACATAATTAATGGTTTACAAATGATTACTTATTTATGTTAAGCCTCACTGGCACATTGATCTGACAATTAAGTTAAACTTTATCTTTAATATCCCTAAGTATTATAACAACATCAATATCTTTCTCAAAATTGATTTAAACCTATTATGTAAAATAAAGAGATAAATTATATATTAAGCCAAATAATAATACCATGCTTATGTATAAACAGTTTAATTTTATAACCCTATATATGTAAAACAAAGAATGTTTTGTGCCCTTATATTATAGCTATTCAAAATTATAAGAAAGCTAAGGATCTAAGCTTAATTGAGAATATTTTTGGTGAAATCAATTTCCAAAAGCTTTGCTTAAAGCAACATGGAGAAGGCTACAGGGAGAAAACTCATTTCAGGTTTAGTAAGGACGTTTTTTATTACTACTGTCACAATAAACATAAATCTGCCGCTGGCAAGAACTGAAAGATTTTTCCAAGTGATACTAGTATGTTATATGTAAATTAGTCAAGATGTTTTTTTTTTTAAAGGACAAGAATTTTAATATTCTTCAAATTGTCTATTGGAGATTTTAAAAACTCACTTGGAACAGGTCTTAAGAAGCAGCGGTCTTAAGACTGCTGCTCCTTAACTCGTTCACCACCTCTGAGGTGCAGACTGCAATCATACCGATCGGATACGATCGGATGATTGACACCCCCTGCTAGTGGCCGATTGGCCGTGAATGTGCAGGGGTGGCATTGCACAAGCATGTCACCAGAAATGCTTGTGCAATGATAAATGCAGACAGCGTACACTACAGCAAATTATGACATTTGATAAATCAGCCCCATAGATTAAGGTATCTCCATTTCTCTATATATTTTTTTAATATATTTTCCATTTCACCACAGGTATCAAATTGTTTAAGTATCATATATTCTATTACATGATAGTTTTGGTAACAGTTTTGATTTCCATAATCTACAAATACATTTTCTGGCAAGTAGAATAATAAATGCAAACTTACTTTCAATCTCAGTTTACTTTAAATATCAGTTTCACACTGTAAATATAATGTCGTTGAACTAATAAGTTGCCTACATATTTCATTTAACCAGCATGTTGTCTTAGGCCAACATTTATGCATCTTTAGACACAACCAAATGCAGTGTAGAACATATTGCAGAATAGGACTACATTTCATACAATATTTATTTCTAAACTGGTCCACTTTGTTAATGTTTGTGGTGTACAATGTCAAATCAAATGAATTAATTTAATATATAATTTGCTTAAAGGGATATGAAACCCAAAAAAATTATCTCATGATTCAGATAGAACATTCAATTTTAAAAAACTTTCTAATTTTCTTCTTGTATTAATTTGTCTTCGTTTTCTTGGTATTTTTGTTGAAAAACAGGGACATACAGTATGCTTAAGAGCTGGCTCATTTCTAAAGCACTATATGGTAGCAGTTTTGCAATAATGTTTTCCATTTGCAAGATCACTAGATGGCAGCACAATTTCCTGCCATGGAGTGTTCCAGATGCCTACCTAGGTATCTCTTTAACACACAATATCACGGGAACAAAGCAAATTGGATAATACAGGGAGTGCAGAATTATTAGGCAAGTTGTATTTTTGAGGATTAATTTTATTATTGAACAACAACCATGTTCTCAATGAACCCAAAAAACTCATTAATATCAAAGCTGAATAGTTTTGGAAGTAGTTTTTAGTTTGTTTTTAGTTATAGCTATTTTAGGGGGATATCTGTGTGTGCAGGTGACTATTACTGTGCATAATTATTAGGCAACTTAACAAAAAACAAATATATACCCATTTCAATTATTTATTTTTACCAGTGAAACCAATATAACATCTCAACATTTACAAATATACATTTCTGACATTCAAAAACAAAAGAAATCAGTGACCAATATAGCCACCTTTCTTTGCAAGGACACTCAAAAGTCTGCCATCCATGGATTCTGTCAGTGTTTTGATCTGTTCACCATCAACATTGCGTGCAGCAGCAACCACAGCCTCCCAGACACTGTTCAGAGAGGTGTACTGTTTTCCCTCCTTGTAAATCTCACATTTGATGATGGACCACAGGTTCTCAATGGGGTTCAGATCAGGTGAACAAGGAGGCCATGTCATTAGATTTTATTCTTTTATACCCTTTCTTGGCAGCCACGCTGTGGAGTACTTGGACGCTTGTGATGGAGCATTGTCCTGCATGAAAATCATGTTTTTCTTGAAGGATGCAGACTTCTTCCTGTTCCACTGCTTGAAGAAGGTGTCTTCCAGAAACTGGCAGTAGGACTGGGAGTTGAGCTTGACTCCATCCTCAACCCGAAAAGGCCCCACAAGCTCATCTTTGATGATACCAGCCCAAACCAGTACTCCACCTCCACCTTGCTGGCGTCTGAGTCGGACTGGAGCTCTCTGCCCTTTACCAATCCAGCCACGGGCCCATCCATCTGGCCCATCAAGACTCACTCTCATTTCGTCAGTCCATAAAACCTTAGAAAAATCAGTCTTGAGATATTTCTTGGCCCAGTCTTGACGTTTCAGCTTGTGTGTCTTGTTCAGTGGTGGTCGTCTTTCAGCCTTTCTTACCTTGGCCATGTCTCTGAGTATTGCACACCTTGTGCTTTTGGGCACTCCAGTGATGTTGCAGCTCTGAAATATGGCCAAACTGGTGGCAAGTGGCATCTTGGCAGCTGCACGCTTGACTTTTCTCAGTTCATGGGCAGTTATTTTGCGCCTTGGTTTTTCCACATGCTTCTTGCGACCCTGTTGACTATTTTGAATGAAACGCTTGATTGTTCGATGATCACGCTTCAGAAGCTTTGCAATTTTAAGAGTGCTGCATCCCTCTGCAAGATATCTCACTATTTTTGACTTTTCTGAGCCTGTCAAGTCCTTCTTTTGACCCATTTTGCCAAAGGAAAGGAAGTTGCCTAATAATTATGCACACCTGATATAGGGTGTTGATGTCATTAGACCACACCCCTTCTCATTACAGAGATGCACATCACCTAATATGCTTAATTGGTAGTAGGCTTTCGAGCCTATACAGCTTGGAGTAAGACAACATGCATAAAGAGGATGATGTGGTCAAAATACTCATTTGCCTAATAATTCTGCACTCCCTGTAGAAGTCAATTGGAAACTTGAATAAAATTGTATGCTCTGTCCGAATCACAAAATAACATTTTTGGCTTTCATATCCCTTTAACCCCTTAATGACCACAGCACTTTTCCATTTTCTGTCCGTTTGGGACCAAGGCTATTTTTACATTTCTGCGGTGTTTGTGTTTAGCTGTAATTTTCCTCTTACTCATTTACTGTACCCACACATATTATATACCGTTTTTCTCGCCATTAAATGGACTTTCTAAAGATACCATTATTTTCATCATATCTTATAATTTACTATAAAAAAAATTATAAAATATGAGGAAAAAATTGAAAAAAACACACTTTTTCTAACTATGACCCCCAAAATCTGTTACACATCTACAACCACCAAAAAACACTCATGCTAAATAGTTTCTAAATTTTGTCCTGAGTTTAGAAATACCCAATGTTTACATGTTCTTTGCTTTTTTTGTAAGTTATAGGGCAATAAGTACAAGTAGCACTTTGCTATTTCCAAACCATTATTTTTCAAAATTAGCGCTAGTTACATTAGAACACTAATATCTTTCAGGAATATCTGAATATCCATTGACATGTATATATTTTTTTTTAGTAGACATCCCAAAGTATTCATCTAGGCGCATTTTGGTATATTTCATGCCACCATTTCACCGCCAAATGCGATTAAATACAAAAAATCGTTCACTTTTTTACTAATTTTTTCACAAACTTTTGGTTTCTCACTGAAATTATTTACAAACAGTTTGTGCAATTATGGCTTAAATGGTTGTAAATTCTTCTCTGGGATCCCCTTTGTTCAGAAATAGCAGACATATATGGCTTTGGCGTTGCTTTTTAGTAATTAGAAGGCTGCTAAATGCCACTGCGCACTACACATGTATTATGCCCAGCAGTGAAGGGGTTAATTATGGAGCATGTAGGAAGTTTTTAGGGATAATTTTAGCTTTAGTGTAGTGTAGTAGACAACCCCAAGTATTGATCTAGGCCAATTTTGGTATATTTCATGCCACCATTTCACCGCCAAATGCGATCAAATTAAAAAAAACGTTAAATTTTTCACAATTTTAGGTTTCTCACTGAAATCATTTACAAACAGCTTGTGCAATTATGGCACAAATGGTTGTAAATGCTTCTCTGGGATCCCCTTTGTTCAGAAATAGCAGACATATATGGCTTTGGCGTTGCTTTTTGGTAATTAGAAGGCCGCTAAATGCCGCTGCGCATCACACGAGTATTATGGCTAGCAGTGAAGGGGTTAATTAGGTAGCTTGTAGGGAGCTTGCAGGGTTAATTTTAGCTTTAGTGTAGAGATCAGCCTCCCACCTGACACATCACACCCCCTGATCCCTCCCAAACAGCTCTCTTCCCTCCCCCACCCCACAATTGTCCCCGCCATCTTAAGTACTGGCAGAAAGTCTGCCAGTACTAAAATAAAAGCTATCTTTTATTTTTTTTATTATTTTTTTGAGCATATTTACATATGCTGCTATGTAGGATCCCCCCTTAGCCCCCAACCTCCCTGATCCCCCCCAAACAGCTCTCTAACCCCCCCCCCCCCCCTCTGCCTTATTGTGCGCCATATTGGGTACTGGCAGCTGTCTGCCAGTACCCAGTTTGAAATTAAAAAGTTTTTGTTTATTTTTATTAAAAAAACAACTATTTTCTGTAGTGTAGCTGCCCCCACGCCACCTCCAACCCCCAACCCTCTCCCAGATTACTACTTTTATTTATTTATTTATACCCTCTCTCCCACTGAGTCTCTCCCACTGAGTCCTTATAATTGTTCCATAGTGTAGGGTTCCCACCCGCACACGCGCGCACCCACCCTCGTGCACGCGCGCGCATTCTGGCACGCACCCCACACGCGATCCTGCCTCCCTCCTCCATTGATCGCCGCCCACCCGCCTCCCTGGATAAGCTCCCACCCACCAACGAACACCGCGATCAATGGCCGATGCAGAGAGGGCCACAGAGTGGCTCTCTATAAATCGGACTGCTCAAAACTGTTATTGCAGGATGCCTCAATATCGAGGCATCACTGCAATAACATGAAAGTGGCTGGAAGCGATCAGGATCGCTTCCAGGGCTTTCAAAGACCAACGACGTACGGGGTACGTCCTTGGTCCTTAACTGCATTTTTTTGCAGGACGTACCCCATACGTCGTTGGTCGTTAAGGGGTTAATTCCACCTATATTGTATTATATCCTCTGTTTATACTCTCTCTCTCAAATTTCAACCTTTACTTCATTCACCTGTAATAATTCTGCTAACCTTTTCACTAGGTTTTCTACTTGTGAAGGAGACCCTTCTTTCAAAAAAAAAAATGCATATGCCATAGCTTATTTAGATATTCAGTTGTTAACATGGGATTTAGGTTTCCCAAGTTCCAATCTATTCCTTGCTCTTTTTTTAATACACATATATACATTTTAATTTGAAAATAGGTAAAATATTGATTATCCTCTAAAATAAATTCTTGTTAGTTTGCAAAAAGTTCCTGATTTATCAACTGATTTATCTGACCCAGACCCTTTTATTGCTATTTTAAAAATGCATCTGTAGATATATATATATATATATATAGTATTTTTTACTAGCATGACATTTCGAAGTATTCACCCCTTCCTCAGACAAATACAAAGTGAACAGTGAAAATATTTATACACATACAGAATTAGAAAAAATCTCCCCCCATTAGTGCAACAATCACATACAGAGCCACCTGATTGGTGGTTAAGGACACACCCTCAATCACATACAGGTGTGTAACAGATTAGTTAATTAGAATACCTAAACCCAATATGCACAAGTATAGACAATAGCACCTTATACAAAACAGTATAGAAATGAATACAAAACAGTATAGGGATATATACACAAACAGAGCTAGAAGCACGTAGCATCAATTACAACTTTATAATGATACTCAAGTTTGTATAGCATTGTAAAAAACATGATAAAAAACATTGATCTAGTAAAAGAACAGGAACTAGTGAAACCTACCAAATCTAGATGGGAAACATGAGGAAACATGTAAGACCCAGCGTATGTAGTGTTTGAAACGTTATAACACTTGGTACTATTAGTATTATAGGGAGAAAATTAGTAATCAAATATGTAGCAATACGGACCTATTAGAGCATAGTGAGGACTGATGTATAGGGCTTTAAAGGGACATTAAACACTGAATAAATGCTAGATAGAATGATGCTTTCAAAGAAAAGATTAGTCCATGACTAACATGTAGATGTATTTTTTAAAGTTTCATTAGTTGTTTAAAAAGTGACAAAATAAGTGTAAAGTTTTAGTGTCTATAAAACACTGGGAGCTGCCATGTTGTAACTTGTGTTACCTTCTCTGCTGTAGCCAATTAGGGTCAGTTATAAATAGCTCACTAGAGTGTGCAGCCAATGGTTGTGCTGGATTTAACAGTGTTCTGCACTTCCATTTCTAACAGGAACTGAAAAGCTCACAATTTCAGAATGGAAATACAGACAAAGAGGACAAAATAAATAATGAAAGTATATTGCAGAGTTGTTTTATTATATACAATTTATCATTTTATATTACCATCTCAAAGTGTTTAATGTCCCTTTAAGTATGGACAAACAATGCGTGTGGGGGGGGTGGTGGCCACTAAGATGTTAGTCAAATGACACACTGGGGGAGTGTGGAATATGATTGGTTATTAGCAATTGACATGAAAATTCAGTCCACAGACAGCTAAGATGGATAACGCTGTTGGGCTATAGGAGATAAATATCACAGCCTAAATAGAAGGCAATGCGACTAAACATGGTCCCCAGTAATAACCATATAAGTTCAAATAAATACAAGTAATGTGTACCCAAAACAGGATGCCTCAGCCATACGCACTGGTGCAGGGGTTAAAAGCATTATATACTAAGAGAAGGGGCATTACATAGGTCTATCACATAGACTAACACAGTTGGTATGAGGACAACAAATAGAGAAGCAGTAATGTATAAACACTAGTGGCATTCATAATATTGTAATTGTAATAATATTCTCATGTTCAACGTATACCATTCTTCTGGGCATTAAGACATTTTTATTCCAAAATCTGAAAATGTTTTATTTCTTTCTTGAATCTAAAATGATTTCTCCTTTCTCATCCTTTTTCTGTACTATTTATCGTGTATATAGAAAAGGTACTATATTTTCTAAATCCATTTAAAATCATAGGTACATTTTCATATTTTACATGTAAAGAGTACAGTTTATGAATAAAGTTATTAATAAATGTTCATAATTCCCTTTAGACTTCAGGCAATTAAATATCACTATATAGTTACAGAATTAATTATATTTATATCTCTTTCACTGCTTTGAAAATAGCAAGTAAAACTGGTCAAACTCGTTAGTTACTTACATATTCATCATATGTTTCAAGTGTATGTGGTGGAGGCGGTTGTCGATATCCTGGTGCTGCTGGACCTCCTCGTGCTCGCTGTGTGGGGACACCACGTGCTACTGGTGGAAGTGGCAAAGCTCCACGTGTAACATTAGCTCCTCTGGGTGCAGCAGTGCCTCTACCAGGAGGAGGAGGGGGAATGGCACCTCCACGATTTCTAGGACAGATAAAGATAGTGATTATTGTTATATAAGGGTTTTTGGTGTTTTATTTCCTTTAGTACAATCACTGTAATTTGAATATTTATACAGTATTTCTAAAAACCCATCTGCATTAAAGAAAATGGTTGATAAAACTTTAAGCATTATTCTAATGAAAAATCACATAATCTAATTTAATACAGCATATGATATTTATGTTATTGAACTTGTATAACTATAGTGTTAAAGGACCACACAGTAGAATAACATAATCTGTAAATGTACAATAAAAAAGCAATGTACAAACACTAGATTACAAGTGGAACACTAAATTATTGCGCATCTGCAAACGGGCACATTTTCCCGTTTTCATTACAAGTGGCTGTAATTAGTTTAAATATCTGTAATTTGTTTATTATTTTCTGTAATTTAGTGTTTTGGTTTTTTTTGTACTTTAGCTAATTTAATTTAATTTAGCTAATTGTATGTAATTTATTTAATTGTATTTAATTTAGTTAATTTATTTAATGATAGTGTAGTGTTATGTGTAATTGTAACTTAGGTTAGGTTTTATTTTACAGGTACTTTTGTATTTATTTTAGCTAGGTAGTTATAAAATAGTTAATAACTATTTAATAACTATTCTACCTAGTTAAAATAAATACAAACTTGCCTGTAAAATAAAAATAAACCCTAAGATAGCTACAATGTAACTAATAGTTATTTTGCAGCTAGCTTAGGGTTTATTTTATATGTAAGTATTTAGTTTTAAATAGGAATTATTTAGGTAATGATAGTAATTTTTATTTAGATTTATTGTAATTATATTTAAGTTAGTGGGTGTTAGGTTTAGGGTTAGACTTAGGTTTAGGGGTTAATAACATGAATATAGTGGCGGCGACGTTGGGGGCGGCAGATTAGGGGTTAATAAGTGTAGGTAGGTGGCGGCGACATTGGGGGAGGCAGATTAGGGGTTAATAAATATAATGTAGGTGACGGCGATGTTGGGGGCAGCAGATTAGGAGTTCATAAGTATAATGTAGGTGGCGGCAGTGTCCAGAGCGGCAGATTAGGGGTTAATAATATAATGTAGGTGTCAGCGATGTAGGGGGCGGCATATTAGGGGTTAATAAGTGTAAGATTAGGGGTGTTTAGACTCGGGGTTCATGTTAGGGTGTTAGGTGTAAACGTAAATTTTATTTCCCCATAGGAATCAATGGGGCTTCGTTAGTGAGTTATACGCTGCTTTTTTGCAGGTGTTAGACTTTTTTTCAGCCGGCTCTCCCCGTTGAGTCCTATGGCCAAATCGTGCACGAGCGCGTACGACCAGCTCACTTAAGTAGCGCTGGTATTGAAGTGAGATTTGGAGCAAAATTTTGCTCAACGCTCACTTTTTGTCTTTTAACGACGGGTTTCTGAAAACTCGCAATACCAGCGCTGTAGGTAAGTGAGCGGTGAGACAAAACTGCTCATTAGCACCGCATAGCTTCTAACGCAAAACTCGTAATCTAGGCGATAGTGAGTCTCTTTGTATACATTACAACGTTAACCCGTATCTGTGACGTTTTTAACTTGTATGTTACACAACCATAGTTTTTATTTTTTTATTTTTTAATATTTTTATTGAGGTTCAAGGCAAGGCATACATGAACAAAAAACCAAGCATACGAATAATAACATATAAGCTTCATATGGTACAAATCCATAAGTACATAGTATATTTCAAAGGACATCTTAGAGGTATAATATACAGATAGAATGCCTATGATTATTGAGTGCCTCCCAAATGATACAAGAGGCCACTTTTTGACCTCATATATGTGCATATAAATGGAAGGCTATTGCTAGCAATGGAAACCACTTTTGGATTTCCAGACAAGAACCTCATTTTTTTAATTTTACTAGGATTGGTTATATGATAAAAACATCTGACAAATGAAATTAAGTGAATTGTATGAGAAAGGGGATTAAGACTAATATGAACCATCTAAATGAGGAGTTCGGATACCTACACTTTCTAGGCTCAGAGTAGGGTAGCGGGTGGGGGTAAATAGAGGGCACTATATGTTTCATGTTGCTTGAAATATAACTTATAGTAGGTCCATATTTTTAAAGTGTTGTGTCCATCTATGTATGGTATGGTCAATGGTTTATTTATGAAAAATAGTGTAGACAACCTGGGCCATTGAACAACATGAATACTATAGTATTATAATGTGTAGATCATGCAAGCGTACTATGTAGGACAAGGAACCAGAGTTAAAACAAAGAAAGAATATAGAAGAAATTAATTATTCTATATCACTACCAGTGTGAGACCAGCATGAGGCCTAAAATCACCAATAAAATCTAAATATATACTTCAGCTTAATTTTGTAATAGGTAAATGTGGAGAACCTCACATATAAATAATAAAAAAAGTTTAGGAACTTGAGCTCAGGAGGGATCAACATATTGCTTTTCTTATGTTAAAACATTTACAGTCAAAAAACAAAAGTGTAATCTGGACATGCAGATATATTGTACTTAGGAGTATTAGTAAGGAATCCTAAGGTAAAATTTAAACCATAATCTGGAGGCTTTGTAACAGGTGTTGATCACTATATAGGTAGGGGAGAGATACCCATTTTCCTGACACCGGTCTCGCTTCAGAAAAGCTAGAACATAGGTATCGGTGTAGTATAGTATCTGTAAGTAAAATATTACAATCTCAACTTAATAGAGACTATTGTATGTGTCTACTATCTAGGCCCTCAGCGTTGGAGCTAGAGGCAACATGTATCTGGGGAGAGAGGGTGTCTGACCCACTGCTTCGGCCGCAAACAGTAGGGCAGAGGGATAGGGAAAGAAGAAATCAAAAAACACATTATGTTTACCTATGGGTGTCACCCAGCTAGCCTCCACAGAGAATTAATTTGAAAGTGAGATATGTAATAGCTCAGGACATTCACTCATACTACTCTAAAGGTCAAATCAGTTGAGTAATTGGTATGGGATACTTAGGGGTAAGCCTATTTGACAGATAGCTCCTGGTTAACAGAGCATATGGTTAACAATTTATACTTACGAATATATATATTAAAAAAAAAAAAAAAAGGGTATTAGCAAAACTTTAGGTTAAATTCCTTCCTTGTACATCTCAGGGTAGGTTAAGTACATAGTATAATCCTAAATATGAACTGTTTAACTGACAAAACAAGTAGTAAAATAAAGTCAATCAACCAAATATTTGTCCTGATGATCTATGCAGTCAAATAATGGTGAACGGAACCAACATGGGCAATTTATAACATGTAACTTTGTAACAATAAATCTATAGATTTGGCCCACCATTACAGGCAATAGCAGATGGGCTTGAGAGTTTTATTAGAAAGTCTAACCTACACCTTTGCGATCACATAGGATAATCTTCCAGCCAAGTCCATAAGACACAGATAGTGCTAAAACGGCTCCGGCCCAAGGTGTAGAGGTTTTTAACTGACAGCAGGGCTACTGATAAAGCAAAAGGGGATCGCTCCAGATACCTTCTCCTGCAGATGCCAGCGCTTCTGGTTCTATGTGTAGAGAGGTCCCAACTGGTAGCACAGAGTGTGGTAGCTTGGCCGCGATGAGCTGCGTGAACATACCGGCTCTAGGACTCAACCAGTTCAAAGGTAATAGTTGCTTATCGCCTATGATTAGGGGTGAACCGCAAGTTTCATTTTCAGATGCCGTGGACTTTGCTACCCCCCGATTGGGGACAGATGTTGACCGGCCTTTGGTACGGCAGTTGCGAGACTCCAGTGCAGCCTCAGATTCCTCCCTGTTACCATCGATCTCATCCTCCACATCATCCTGCTCCAACAGAAGATGGTCACCGCTGCCAACCACATGGATAGGTGTCAAATCGCTCCCCTGCCCTCTTTGAATTAGTGTGAATTTTGACTTTATGGGAGTGGAGTCTTTGGTACTGTGAAACACTGTTTGCAGAGACTGCTCAAAGGCGATTTGATATTGGTTTAACAGATAGCTCAGTTCCGTTAGTATGTATGTAGCAGACTCCATCGTAGGCTTCCACAATCTCCTATGCAGATAGCAGCAATAAAGGTAACAGAACTCCTTTCTTTCCCCAATTATTGAAATAAAGAAGGTTTTGCAGTATCTTGCGGAATATTACTGCTCCTAACGACAGTCACACATGTGGCCTGCCGGGGGGTTATGTAGTAGGCCGCAACCATTGTGTCATTCCGGTAGGCTGAGTAGTGCGCCAAATCCAGTGATAGCGATGTTTTTCAAGAGAGCTATCACTACTACACAGGATTACATATAAAGCAATGCTCGATTGAGTATATAGAGGTGGATTATATACAGATTATCGTTCATGGCTTTAGCAGTAGCTAGCCTTGCGACCTATCATGGCCGCCGCCCGGAAGTTCCCCGTTTTTTTATTTTTTAATGAATAAAAGTTATATTTTATAAATCCTGTTAGGAATTTTCCTGTCCTTCAGTCAGGGCTCAGAGTGCTATAGGTGCATACTTTTCTCTTATGTGTTCACATGATCATTTATATGTATTCCCCCAACACCTTTGCAGCTATAACAATCTATTAGGCAGGATTTCAACAAGATTTTTTAAGTATGTATTTTGGAAATGTGTGTCCATTCAGCCAAAAGATGACCCTTCACTGGAACTAATAGGCCTATCCCAAACCCCAAAAACCAGCCACAGACCATTATCCCTTCCTCACCAAACTTTACAGTAGGCACTATACATTCCAGTAGGTAGAATTATCCTGGCATCTGCCATAGCCATATTCTTCCACCAAATTTCCACTTTTCCAGAGTCCAGTGACTGTGTGCTTTACACCATTCCAGCTGATGTTATGCATAGCACATGTTTATGTGAGGCTTGTGTATAGCTGCATAGCCACTGGAATCCCATTTCATGAAGCTCCAAAGTCCTGATGAACAATTGGCTGAAACACCTGAACTAAATAATTAATAGGGGTGCTACATACTTTTGGCCATATAGTGTATTTCTTTGGTTTTGGAACCCAAAATGTTAATTGCACTTCACCTATTAGCATCACTACACATCATATTTAACCACACCACATTGGATACAATTTTGGAACCAGACAGTTACTAATGCTACCTACTCATTTTAGGTAAAAAATCGAATAAGAAACACTTTTACTCCGATAAAAATGAGCAACATTAATAAACTAATAGTGTACATATGCCCATAATACTCATGTTGAAATCCCTTAAAAAGACACATATCTGTATGGTTTTGGAGCACAAAAGATTAATTGCAAGTTCCCTATTAGCATCACTTCACATTATTGCAAGGGATCAATAAACATACAAGTCCTTAAACCTGTGGTGTAATTGCTAAACTTACAAAATCTTTACTTTGTTTGTCATTAATCCTAGCTATTTGTGTTTTGGATTTTTGAAATTTTGAGATTAACAAGGCAAAAATAGGATTTTGTTTTTGGAACGTAACAATTTTGAGGTTAAGGGGTATTAACAAATAAGAAGTATTTTTAGGATTGTGATCACTGGAGAAACACACTTACAATAGCTGCCAAGATTCAGAAATTGTTATCTGGTAAAAACAAATGCAAGACTGTGATCAACCCCTTATGTTTTAACCTTAAAAATGGATTAAATACATAGGAAAAGTTCTACTTGGGAATTGTAAGCCTTGCAGCTCCCAAACAAGACACAGCTGGTGATTGTCATGGTTGTGCTACTGCCACTATTGACTGACTGCTTGGAGCTGCAAGGCTTTATCTCTACGATAATTAACTAGGGGATACAATATTATAATTAGAATGTGCCTATAATCTATGATGGATGACTACACAAAATGTGACACTTTTTAAGCTACAGATCCCTAAAATGTATTAAGTAACATTTAGGTTAACTGTATTTTAACAGATTATACTAAAAGACACAAGAAGAGCCACAAATGGATCAGATAGAATGTTTAAGAAGATGAAGATGCTACTAAAACCAAAGAATAAGAATGATCCAATAGTCCCTATAATAGGGCTTGATTACTGTGGACATTTGCGCACCACTGGCATCTTAATTTAAATCTCTTATTTGTCCCTTGAAGAGAAGCAAGAAAAGTGATTCATAGTGGAACACATATCTGTAATTCTACCTGTCCGCTGTAGTACATGTGCCATCTATTATGATTTGTTCGTCCATAATCATACAGATGAATTCACAAAAATCTAGAAGAATATTAAACACCTTTTACTTTTGGGTAAAAATTGTGATTTGTACTATGCTCCCTAGAGAGATCAAAAGGTTAAATGAAGGTGCTAACAAACCTGAGCAAAACTGAAATACTGGGGCTCCGAATCTGCTATTGCAGCTGGACAAATGGAGCACATGATATGATATTGATTCACTGAAAAATTACATTTAGTCACATTAGGAAATTATTACAATTTAATCAAATAGCCTCCCTAAGTGTGATGCGGGAATCCAGACGTGGACCCGTTGATCAGTGTGCCTAGAGGGATATGGCTGCACCTCACTGACGAGGCCCACAATAGGCCGAAACGTACGTCTGGGGTTTTGCTGTTTCTCTTGTTCAGAGAGGGATTGCCTGGTATTTCGGGGCTGGACTGTACTGTGAAGTCAGGATCAGACTGATATGCTACAGGAAAGTTCTTCTCTGTGAAAGGCACATATTGAGCAAAAAGAGGCTGCTTCTAGGGTGGTAACTAGCCATAGAACAAGCTATTATGCTATTGTTAGTTCCCAGGTTGAGCGCTTCTCTCTTTTTATTTATGCAAATTATGACACTTAGGGAAGTCTCCCTAAGTGTGATGCGGGAATCCAGACGTGGACCCGTTGATCAGTGTGCCTAGAGGGATATGGCTGCACCTCACTGACGAGGCCCACAATAGGCCGAAACGTACGTCTGGGGTTTTGCTGTTTCTCTTGTTCAGAGAGGGATTGCCTGGTATTTCGGGGCTGGACTGTACTGTGAAGTCAGGATCAGACTGATATGCTACAGGAAAGTTCTTCTCTGTGAAAGGCACATATTGAGCAAAAAGAGGCTGCTTCTAGGGTGGTAACTAGCCATAGAACAAGCTATTATGCTATTGTTCGTTCCCAGGTTGAGCGCTTCTCTCTTTTTATTTCTACTTTTGTTTGGACAGCATACCTTTTACTTCCTTATGTTCTGTAAAATCCTGCAAAATCCCTAATGAAAGGTCTGGTAAATTCCTTTATTTAAAGGGACACTGAACCCAAACATTTTCTTTTGTGATTCAGATAGAGCATTAATTTTTAAGCAACTTTCTAATTTACTCCTATTATCAATTTTTCTTTATTCTCTTGGTATCTTTATTTGAAATGCAAGAATCTAAGTTTAGATGCTGGCCCATTTTGGTGAACAACCTGGGTTGTCCTTGCTGATTGGTGGAAAAAATCCATCCACCAATCAAAAAGTGCTGTCTAGAGCTCTTAACCCAAAAAAGCTTAGATGGCTTTTATTTCAAATAAAGATAGCAAGAGAATGAAGAAAAAATGATAATAGGAGTAAATTAGAAAGTTGCTTAAAATTGCATGCTCTATCTGAATCACAAAAGAAAAAAAAATGGGTTCAGTGTCCCTTTAACATAATTTTCTTGTTATGTCACAGTTATACTAATTAAAATGGCAACTCTTCTGATGGAGAGGAATAACTTTGAAAAAAAAAAAAAAAAATCACCCACGCCTGCTTTTTTATGGACTCTAATGGCTTGCTGAGGGAATCTTATGGGGGGGGGGGGGGGGAAAGAGAGATATATAATTTTGTGAAAATGTAGCATGAAATAGAAACAGACACAGAAACTGCCCTCTGCACATGTAATGAGTCTGCCATTTTGAAGATGTTAAATTGTAAAGATTTTTAAATATGTCCCTATGGGTTAATATATTCCTATTCAATAGGAATACATGAGAAGATAACACCTGACATATCTGAAGGCAATCCCAGCTATCATTTAGCAAGCATCTTAAATGATGCAAGCACACAGTTGTACATGTCCTAATACAAAATTAAACTGGTTTGTTTGAATTAAACGATTTATAATATTTTTTCCAAATATTGCATTTCTTATTTTGTTACTCCTAAATTACAGTACATTTTGTAAATTATATTATTAGTATTATTATATTATTATTATTATTATAACTCTAAGTACATATGTATTTTGTTTGTTTGCATATGCTTGAAGCTATAAATATTTAGAAGATATTCTCACAGGGGTTTCTGGAGGGAACAGATGTATTTACTCACATTCAACCACTTCAGATACTTTCAAATACTGTTTCTGCATTCTGTATCCCTGCATTGATACACATTATTATTCTTTTGCCTGACATAGATTTATTGGAACACTAAAAATGTTTACCAATTATTAAGAACTAGTATGTTTTGGGAAAGGCAGTATGTGCACTGTATGCGAATAGTCTATAGAATGAAAGAATGGAAACAACACATTAACCGCTTAAATGCTCTGCTTGTTTGAGACCTTTTTGTGTTCAAATGGACATTGTACTCAAAAATGCTATATCATGTATACAAAACAGCAGCATTTACAGGTAATTTTTTATGCTTTAAAATGGTGGAGAGGGACACAGTTCTGCATTTGGATTTTTGAGGACAGGAACATGAGTTTGACAAAAACAAAGTGAAATATATTTTTAAATGAAACAAATAAAAATGTGAACATTTAAGTGTTTTCCACCCCCAAGAAAAGTGACCACAACTTTTCATAGCATGTAATGGAGTATCAAACATATAATCTTTATGTGGCCACCCTGGATATGAAAAGGGTAACAATACAATGCACAGCAAACAATAATTCTCAAGAATGGTGTTTTTACAAGATTTTTTGTAGCCTACATGGAATCAGTACGGAAAACAACAATGTAAAACTAGAACACTACCATAAATATATACTTTATCTAATACAATTGGATCTATTTCAGTCTATTAAAGTAGTCAGGGATATTCCAATACAAAGTGAATAAACAGTAGAATGTCACACACAAACCATGGAAGGAATTTGAATCACCTCAGATTAAAATATCTTGAGAAAAGCTGTCAGAAATGGTCAAGAAGCATGCAATAAGTCTATTTTGTGTGCACACTGAAAACTGAATGAAGTAGTCATATGCCCATTAAGGGCTAGATTATAAGTGGAGCTCTATTTAGCGCTCTCGCTCGAGTGTAAGCGCTGGACAGAGGCTTTTTTATGCTCATTGACCTGTGCATATATTACAAGTTGAAAGTAAAACATTTACGCACAAGAGCTAACCCAGTGCACAAAAAGTGGAACTTGGGGGGGGGGACTTCCGGGTTATTGCAATGTTTGCATCATTGGGAGCTCCTCTAGCGTTCCTGATTTATTTATTTATTGAAAATCTCCAACTTCAATTGGCATCTAATTTCAAACTCAGCAGATCCTAGTTCTAAAGAAGATCCACTTCACAATGTTACCAAAATTAGAGGCCTTGCACCAAACCCCTCTGGTGGGACGCCCTTGGGCATCACAGTTTTTTAAACTGGTCTCAGTTTAATTAATAGACAATTCAGAACTAAAAGGATTCAGGTTTTATATGTATTATCCTTTGCAAATAATATAATTCAGAGTGTTATTAAATTGCACACATTGCCCCTGCAAAGTTGGTAACTGCTATAATCTATATATATATTGAGTGACATTAACAGAATTATATAGAGGTTCCATAATATTTATTGTGTCTAAACACATAAAACACTTCAAGTATACTACTAAAATAATAATAATATTTATAATAATAATAAGGATAATATTCACAACAGTGGGCTGCTGAACTGCATGTTTTTCTGTATCCGTGCATCATGGTGACAAATACTTACCTTTTGAATGAGACAAAGTCTTCTCAGGGATTACCATGACACCTTCTTTGAGACCATGAGAGCTGTGCTTAACCCCTCCATGGATATTGCATCCATTGATGTTCCTCAAGCGAGTTATAACACAGTGCAATTTGGTGGTGACAGTGCTTTGGTGCCCTGGGAGCTGCCACTCACCATGTCCAGTGAGATAAAGGAACCTCGAGAAGACTATTTGGCTTGAACATGACACTGAGTTGGTTCATGCTCAGCAACACTCTGTGAACAGGATAGTGCATCACTGAAAACGCCATTGCATGACCATAGAGCCCCAGGGTTGTGGTGACCAAGGATCTTTATGTGGCAATTGTAAAGCTAAATGAATTTGCCTTAAAGGGACACTGAACCCAAATATTTTCTTTCGTGATTCAGATAGAGCATGCAATTTTAAGCAACTTTCTAATTTACTCCTATTATCAATTTTTCTTTATTCTCTTGCTATCTTTATTTGAAAAAGAAGGAAATCTAAGCTAAGGAGCCAGCCAATTTTTGGATCAGAATCCCCGGACAGCACTTGTTTATTGGAGGGTGAATTTATCCATTAATCAGCAAGAACATCCCAGGTTGGTTCACTAAAAATGTGACGGCATCTAAACTTACATTCTTGCTTTTGAAATAAAGATACCAAGACAATGAAGAACATTTGATAATAGGGGTAAATTAGAAAGTTGCTTAAAATTGCATGCTCTATCTGAACCACGAAAGAAAACATTTGGGTTCAGTGTCACTTTAAGCACCTGAAATGGCGATGAATTTAAGGATTTCAGTTGCTTGGCCAATTTGGTGACATTTTGGTATGAAACCAGTGGAAGACTTTTTATCTCAGGCCCATATACTTTGTCTACCTTGATATATGGACATTGGAGGGCTGCAGATTTTTCAGATATGGACTCCATCTCCCTTTTGTTCTGGCAAAAGGTCATTAAGGTACTTAGCAATAATAAGTGTGAAACCAGAGAGGATTAATTTATTAGTGTGTGGAAGGATATAAATAGCTAAGCATATTTGGGCTATTAATATCGTTGCTGTATATTTGATATTTTTATTGTAACTTTTAGAGCATATAGTACATTATATTCTACTGTTTTCTTTGCCTTTTTATGACTCATGCACCTCATATTAATGGCCAGTAGACCTGAGATCTGAGGTTTCAATGAGTCCTTGTTTTACATGGCTCATGGAGTCTGAGACACATTAACCCCCTATGAGTACATTTAGTCTTATTGTACCTCAGCAGTGAGTATAGAACATTTATTTATTAATTTTTGTCCATCTGATGGTCCTTTACTATGTATTATTGTTAATATTATTTGGGGCATATGCATTGTTGTATACTCACTCTCTATGCTCTCCATATTTCAGATCTGTCTACTGTCACGCCACTCTAGCTGTTGCCAGAGGTGCAGCGCTTGCTGCTCTAGCCGTTACTAGGAATGAAGTCGGCTCCTCTGTGCGTGCGGCGGTAACGTCATCTTCGCACATCTCTTTACCTCTAGAGCCGGTCAGGATCTTCTGTGGCGCGAATCCTGAACCTATGTAAGTTGCTCACTTGCTAACTATCACTGCCCAAGTATAGGTGTTTCTGTGTGTGCTCCTGGGTGCTATTATCTGTATATGCTGGATTGATTTATTGTTATTGATAACTGCCTGTCTGACTACTCTGCTTGCCTAACCCATAAAGTACTTGATTGCTATAACGTTATTTGAACTCTGCCTGTCTGACTACTCTGCTTGCTTAACCCCTTAAGTACTGGATTGCCATAACGTTATTGAACTCTGCCTGTCTGACTACTCTGCTTGCTTAACCCTTGAACCTTTGGATTGCTTTACTGTTACCAAACTCTGCCTGCCTGACCATTCTATTGGTTTATCCTTGATCTGCCATGCCATTGGATTCCCTACCTGTTGCCATCAAAGACTACCCTGCCTACTGTGAGTTCCGCTTACCTCATTGTGCAAACTTTCTCTGCTCTGGGATATTCCCTATCATTTCAGCTTGACGCTGAGATAAGAAGACTACTGGCCAAGTTTGGTCTGATAGTGGAATATCCCACGAGCATTAGATCTACAGATTTAACAAATTTACATTTTCTGTGGTATCTGCTGTTGATTAATATTAACATTAGGCAAGCTAAGAATTATTCCCTGATTTTATTTTTTATATTATCTATGCTTATTTCAAAGTTATGCTTTTGCATTTGAGCTCATAAGTATTTATCCCCTACTTTATCACAGCAGATGTTGTTTAGCTATGATATCACCCCATTCCAGAGCAGTAAAGTTCAACAGTGGTTTAGCTACTGGTAATTTTTAGTTTGTGAAAGGTAGCTTCTCTTTTTTTAATTTGAGTATACCATTCATACAATCAATCTTTATTATTCTATACAGGGAGTGCAGAATTATTAGGCAAGTTGTATTTTTGAGGATTAATTTTATTATTGAACAACAACCATGTTCTCAATGAACCCAAAAAACTCATTAATATCAAAGCTGAATAGTTTTGGAAGTAGTTTTTAGTTTGTTTTTAGTTATAGCTATTTTAGGGGGATATCTGTGTGTGCAGGTGACTATTACTGTGCATAATTATTAGGCAACTTAACAAAAAACAAATATATACCCATTTAAATTATTTATTTTTACCAGTGAAACCAATATAACATCTCAACATTCACAAATATATATTTCTGACATTCAAAAACAAAACAAAAACAAATCAGTGACCAATATAGCCACCTTTCTTTGCAAGGACACTCAAAAGCCTGCCATCCATGGATTCTATCAGTGTTTTGATCTGTTCACCATCAACATTGCGTGCAGCAGCAACCACAGCCTCCCAGACACTGTTCAGAGAGGTGTACTGTTTTCCCTCCTTGTAAATCTCACATTTGA
Organism: Bombina bombina; assembly: GCF_027579735.1. Taxonomy (NCBI): domain Eukaryota; kingdom Metazoa; phylum Chordata; class Amphibia; order Anura; family Bombinatoridae; genus Bombina; species Bombina bombina. The sequence continues at coordinate 499,963,665 of NC_069502.1, forward strand.
TGATGGACCACAGGTTCTCAATGGGGTTCAGATCAGGTGAACAAGGAGGCCATGTCATTAGATTTTCTTCTTTTATACCCTTTCTTGCCAGCCACGCTGTGGAGTACTTGGACGCGTGTGATGGAGCATTGTCCTGCATGAAAATCATGTTTTTCTTGAAGGATGCAGACTTCTTCCTGTACCACTGCTTGAAGAAGGTGTCTTCCAGAAGCTGGCAGTAGGACTGGGAGTTGAGCTTGACTCCATCCTCAACCCGAAAAGGCCCCACAAGCTCATCTTTGATGATACCAGCCCAAACCAGTACTCCACCCCCACCTTGCTGGCGTCTGAGTCGGACTGGAGCTCTCTACCCTTTACCAATCCAGCCACGGGCCCATCCATCTGGCCCATCAAGACTCACTCTCATTTCATCAGTCCATAAAACCTTAGAAAAATCAGTCTTGAGATATTTCTTGGCCCAGTCTTGACGTTTCAGCTTGTGTGTCTTGTTCAGTGGTGGTCGTCTTTCAGCCTTTCTTACCTTGGCCATGTCTCTGAGTATTGCACACCTTGTGCTTTTGGGCACTCCAGTGATGTTGCAGCTCTGAAATATGGCCAAACTGGTGGCAAGTGGCATCTTGGCAGCTGCACGCTTGACTTTTCTCAGTTCATGGGCAGTTATTTTGCGCCTTGGTTTTTCCACACGCTTCTTGTGACCCTGTTGACTATTTTGAATGAAACGCTTGATTGTTTGATGATCACGCTTCAGAAGCTTTGCAATTTTAAGAGTGCTGCATCCCTCTGCAAGATATCTCACTATTTTTGACTTTTCTGAGCCTGTCAAGTCCTTCTTTTGACCCATTTTGCCAAAGGAAAGGAAGTTGCCTAATAATTATGCACACCTGATATAGGGTGTTGATGTCATTAGACCACACCCCTTCTCATTACAGAGATGCACATCATCTAATATGCTTAACTGGTAGTAGGCTTTCGAGCCTATACAGCTTGGAGTAAGACAACATGCATAAAGAGGATGATGTGGTCAAAATACTCATTTGCCTAATAATTCTGCACTCCCTGTAGAGGATTCCCTGAGTTTTCTATAGACAGTTACCTTTTTTATACGCAAAAAGCCAGTGCTTGAGTTCTACATCAGATATATTCTATTAATTTATGTTAATATGCTATGATTGATTATTCCTAATTTCTCCCCTCTTATTCCCATTATCATATATTTATATTTTGGGCAGTCCATAAGAGGCTGCTGTATTTAATTGGGGTAATAATTTTTTTTGTGAATACTTTTACAATATATGGGACATTTAACTACAAACTTTTAAAGTTCATAGTATTTTGTTTATTATGAATATTATTGGTTGTGAACGCTTGTGACTTCAATAATTTCTTACAACTTATGTATTTGACAATTATTTTAATGTATATGTCACCGGTCACTTTATAACATGTATGCATTTCTTTTTCAAATAACCTCAATAAAAATAAAAACATTAAAAGTGGAACTAAGAATATCGTTAACGTGTTAACTTATTCCCCAAAGACTTCAATGGAATTAATAAATATTAATAGTCAATAATAAAATTAAGATGTTTTTCCATGTTTTCAGGTATTTAACTGCAAAGGGCTCCAATATATGTACACACACACACACAGACACACATATATAGAGGCTGAAACGATCATCTGGGGTTGCTGTGTTCCTTGTTCAGAGAGGAATTCCCTATTATTTTGGCACTGGACTGACCGTAATAGGCGGGATCAGACTGATATACTATAGGAAAGTTCCACTCTGTGAAAAGCATTACTGGGCTAAAAAGTTGCACCCAGGTGGTAAATCGCCATAGAACAGGCTAACAATGGTATTGAGCCAGTTGTTCATTCCTGTGAGTGCACTTCTCTCTGTATGTTTTTAGTCTCCCTATGGAAAAAGGGGCAACCAGACGTGAACTCCTTGCTCAGTGTGCTTAGAGGAATATGGCTACACCTCACTGACGAGGCCCAATGAAGGCCGAAACGATTATTTGGGGTTGCTGTGTCCCTTGTTCAGAGAGGAATTTCCTGGTATTTCGGTACTGGACTGACCGTAATAGGCAGGAACAGACTGATATACTACAGGAAAGTTCCACTCCGGTCACTTTATAACATGTATGCATTTCTTTTTCAAATAACCTCAATAAAAATAAAAACATTAAAAGTGGAACTTAGAATATCGTTAATGTGTTAACTTATTCCCCAAAGACTTCAATGGAATTAATAAATATTAATAGTCAATAATAAAATTGAGATGTTTTTCCATGTTTTCAGGTATTTAACTGCAAAGGGCTCCAATATATGTACACACACACACACACACACACAGACACACATATATAGAGGCTGAAACGATCATCTGGGGTTGCTGTGTTCCTTGTTCAGAGAGGAATTCCCTATTATTTTGGCACTGGACTGACCGTAATAGGCGGGATCAGACTGATATACTACAGGAAAGTTCCACTCTGTGAAAAGCATTACTGGGCTAAAAAGTTGCACCCAGGTGGTAAATCGCCATAGAACAGGCTAACAATGGTATTGAGCCAGTTGTTCATTCCTGTGAGTGCACTTCTCTCTGTATGTATTTAGTCTCCCTATGGAAAAAGGGGCAACCAGACGTGAACTCCTTGCTCAGTGTGCTTAGAGGAATATGGCTACACCTCACTGACGAGGCCCAATTAAGGCCGAAACGATTATTTGGGGTTGCTGTGTCCCTTGTTCAGAGAGGAATTTCCTGGTATTTCGGTACTGGACTGACCGTAATAGGCAGGAACAGACTGATATACTACAGGAAAGTTCCACTCTGTGAAAAGCATTACTGGGCTAAAAAGTTGCACCCAGGTGGTAAATTGCCATAGAACAGGCTAAAAATGGTATTGAGCCAGTTGTTCATTCCTGTGAGTGCACTTCTCTCTGTATGTATTTAGTCTCCCTATGGGAAAAAGGGGCAACCAGACGTGGACTCCTTGCTCAGTGTGCTTAGAGGAATATGGCTACACCTCACTGACGAGGCCCAATGAAGGCCAAAACAATTGTCTGGGGTTGCTGTGTTCCTTGTTCAGAGAGGAATTGTCTGGTATTTCTGCGCTGGACTGACTGTAATAGGCGGGATCAGGCTGATATACTACAGGAAAGTTCCACTCTGTGAAAAGCATTACTGGGCTAAAAAGTTGCACCCAGGTGGTAAATCGCCATAGAACAGGCTAACAATCGTATTGAGCCAGTTGTTCATTCCTGTGAGTGCACTTCTCTCTGTATGTATTTAGTCTCCCTATGGGAAAAAGGGGCAACCAGACATGGACTCCTTGCTCAGTGTGCTTAGAGGAATATGGCTACACTTCACTGACGAGGCCCAATGAAGGCCAAAACGATCGTCCGGGGTTGCTGTGTTCCTTGTTCAGAAAAAACAACAATTAAAATTATGGGAGGCGAAAAGTGAGTTTAAAATCCTCCACTAAATTATATATACATATATATATATATATATATATATATATATATATATATATAAACACACAGTACTGTGCAAAAGTCTTAAGCCACCATTAGATATTTGTTGTTTTTTGCAAAATGACCATCCATATTTATTTTTTTGGTCTCTTTATTAAGATACAAACAAAAATTATAGCAAATATATACACAAAATATAAAAAAAAAATCACAATTTTCAGAACAAAATGGCTTCTTCAGGCAACAGTTAGTATTTAGTGTGACCTCCCTTGGCACTAAGCACATCTTGAACTATTTTGGGGAGATTGTCCTAAAGTCTTCTTTCAGCACTTCCTAGTTCTTTAATTTTAGGTTGTCTTATTTCTTTTTCTATCCAGGTGATCCCATACTGCCTTTATAATATTCAGGTCTGGACTCTGTGGAGGCCAGTCCATGACTGACAGTATTTTATCAGCTGTTTTTCTCTCCAAATATTATTTCACTGCATTAGCAGTGGGCTTGGGATCGTTATCAACCTGAAAAATAAAACCATTCCCAATCAGGTGCTTTCCAGAAGGAATGGCATGATTAATTCAAACCAATCTGTACTTTTTAGCATTCATGATCCCATTAATTTGAACAATATCACCAGCACCACTAGCAGATATGCAGCCCCAAATCAAGCACTCATTCTTCCATCTCTCTACAACTTCTCTTCTCACATATTGTTGACGATTGGACCCAAACATTTCAATCTTGGATTCGTCACTCCATATTACTCTTTTCCATGACCATTCCTGATCCAGCTTCTTCGGACTGTAGAAGGATGAAGCTGCCAGATGTTGAGCCAGGTCCTTGCTGAACTTCTTCTGGTCTCTCAAAGACGAAACGCTGAGAAACTTCTCATCAGATTTTGAACGTTTTCTTGGCCTTCCAGTCCTTTTCTGTCCTTGACCTCTCCTGATTCTTCAAATTTCTTTAAAACAGCTTGAATACCACATCTTGAGTATCCAGTTTGTTTGCTGATTTCCCTTTGAGAGTGACCTTGCTGATGCAAAAGTATGATTTTATGTCTGTCAAATTCTTTGGCATTTTGAATTGAATGATGTGATTGAAAGTTATTAGCTATTAGCAAGCTTCCAATTAATTAAACTCATACCACATGTGTATGTAATGCTCAAGCATGTCTTGCACAAACCTGGTGTAATAGACCTTTTTACAGCAGTCATTTTCATATGAAATAGTAGGATAAATACAGGTGTTAGCAATGACATTAATTAGGGTTCCATTCCATTTAAGTTTACGAGAGCAAGGTTCCTGCTATTGCTAAAGTGTAATTAGAAGGTCATACTTTATAAAAAGCCCAAAATCTTAAGGCACTCTCCAGTTAACATTAATAGTATTTATTCAATGTGACATTTAAGGGTGGTGCCCCTTCTGTTTGATGAAGGGTCACCACCCTGAATTGCCACATTGAATAGATATCATTAATGTTAACACGTAAGTGCCTTGAGATTTTGGGATTGATTTCTATATGCTACCAAGAGCACCCTTGAGGATGATTATGTGAGAGTTGCCAGTTCTACAGCATAATTGAATAACACATGTACAGGTAAATTGAAGTAAAACACATGAATACATATGAACACACAAACACATATATACTGATATTTAGACAAGGGTATGTATGTATCTCTATGGTAAACCCTTTGCATTCCTTTTTTTTCTAGCACCTGTGACCTCATATATTTGAGCCCTTATAACTTTTTTATGCAATTTTTTAAAGTGATTTTTATCAGACAGTGTTATTATGAGTGTAACTATGCGCTAATCTTACAAGCCTTATACTAAATTTTGATCAAGCCAAAGCGTTTACTTTCAACTCATAATATGCGTACTACTTTTGACGCACGCAAAGAGCCACAATATACCCCTTATAACTCGCTCACAACAGTTAGCGCATCACTTGTAATCTAGCTCTAAGTGGATTATATTTTCCACTGATGCAATGTTTTTTTTTTTTAATAAAGCTAAATAATGTAATTCAAAGTGAGGTAAAAATACAGTGAATAATGGAAGCAGCATAATGGCTTTTTTTATCAACTAAATAAAAAAAAAGATTATTAAAAGTCACATCAAAGCAATCTAAACAATGCTGTGCAGCAATCCATATTCTTCAAAAAAATTCCAACTTAAAAAAAATAATTACTTTTGAGAAAACAAATGTCCTTGTCATTACAGTGATTTCTCATGAGAGTTTTAGATTTGAAAATGAGGAAAGAGCAGATATAGAGAAAATAAAGCACAGTAAAAACAATTAAAAAATGAATGAGCATTGTAACAATCAGAAACAAGTATTGGATACAATATAGAAATTAAATATAATGTGTGAATATATATATATATATATATTTGATATTATTATTGTTATTATTATTTATATTATTTTTGTGCATATCACTGCATATGATTTTGATTAATAAACATAAAACAACGCTCCAGTTCAAGATACCATAGTACATTAAATACATAGAACTGGAAACAAAAAAAGAAAAGAACACATTTATTTTATTATTATTATTATTATTAGTAGTAGTAGTATTCAGAAATGAAGGGTGTACAATAACAGATTAAATTTAAAATAAGGAACTGAGATAAGATATATACTCAAACTGGACACATTATTCATATAATTATTAATATTATTTTTTTCAATTTACTTTTAAAGGGACATTATACCCTAATGTTGAAGCATTTGAAAGTGATACAGCATAACAGTAAAAAGCTGACTAGAAAATATCATCTGAACATCTCTATGTCTTGTAAAAGGACTTTAAACAGTCAATCAGGATGCTAGTCCCAGGAATTGCAAGAGAGGGCGCATCTGGTATGTGCAGGGACAGTCATGTTTTCTTTCATGTAAGTGGCAAGAATCCATGAGCTAGTGACGTATGGGATATACATTCCTACCAGGAGGTGGCAAAGTTTCCCAAACCTCAAAATGCCTATAAATACCCCTTCCACCTCACTCACACCTTAGTTTTACAATCTTTGCCTTCGGTGGAGGATGGTGAAGCAAGTCGTGCTTGATTTCTTCCGTGAAAGGCGCTTCTAAGCATTTTGAAGCACAATTTCTCTCAGAGTACAGTGTTTGTCAGAGGGAGTATTGCCTGTTGATTTTATGGTTTCATCCATGGGAAATCTATTCAAAGGCTCTCTGTAATCGGTCATAGGGATTCATCCCCTGCCTCCCTTTTCAGATCGACGTTATACTTTTATACCATTACCTCTGGTGATATTTTTCAGTACTGGTTTGGCTGTCTGCTATATGTGGATGGCTGTCTTCAGGTAAGTATATATCTTTTTTTAAGACACTCTCAGCTATGTTTGGCACTTTATATTTTTAAAGTTTTTAAATATATATTGCATATATTTGCCATGAGTCAGGTCTATTATGTTTATTTCCCTTTGCAGTCTAACCGTTTCAGCATGGAAAATTATGTTTGGGAGAATTTTAGTATAATTTTTTTCCTTACCTTATTTTTGCGGGCAAATTAGGCTCGGGATGGCGCAAAATGTTTATATTTATTGCGTCATTCTTGGTGCAATTTTTTTGGCATGAAGGTTGTGTTTGTTGTGACGTGATCACGTCATTTCTTGCGTCTTTGTTGACGTGAATTTTTTTGCCGTGAAGTCGCGCCTGTTATGAGGCGAATCTTGTCATTTCGTGTTAACCTTGGCGCCAAAAGTTTATTTTCCTTAGCATTTGCTTCATCTTTGTTTGCGTCATTTTTGTTGCCAAAAAGTTTGTTATATTAAGTCTCTCCCTCTTTTTATTACTATTGATATAAAGTAATAAAGGTGATGACTGCTATTCCGCCTTCAAATTAACGTAAACAATCTCTCCTAACTTCTCATATACCTATGAAGTTTGTATTGATCGACAGCATACTGTAGTATTTCTGCTAATGTGGTTTTCTCTGACTCAGAAGATCATATTTTACAGATTAATTTTGAAAAATCAAACTTTTGAATTAAATGTATTCATTCTTTATTAAGGAAGTATTGTTTACTTTGAGTATTGATTAATCTAGTCCTCTTTAAATTCTGCCTTTTTTAAGCTTCTGAGGTAACTTTTGAAGTTTTTCTGATGCCAGATACTATTTATCATATATTTAGCAAGAATTCTACACTTAGTGCTTCTTTTCTTACCTTTACCTCCTTTACCTTTCTTCTTGGTTTAAAAAGCTAAATCCTTTTCCTATGGCTATTTCTTCTCTTGTGGAATGTAATTCTATCCTATGGAAGATATTTCTTCTTTTAGGGATCCCTTAGTTAGGAAGTTTGTTTCCTATCTTAAGAGGAGAAGCATATTTACATATTGGCCATATTTTTTAACCTGCCACTTCTATGACTGATGTTGCTGCTATTTCAACTATTTTGTTTGACAGTTTAGTTATCAGATCTTGATTTGTCTAAGCATTGTTATTTTACTTCAACTTGCTAATCATTTCATTTATGATGGTGTATTTTATGTAATTTTATCTGATATTAAAATCTTTCGGCTAGATTACGAGTTGTGCGTTAGGCTGAAAAAGCAGCGTTAACAGGTCCTAACGCTGCTTTTTCACTACCGCTGCTATTACGAGTCTTGCAGGTTTAGGGGCACCGCACACTTCTTTGGCCTTACTGCAAAACGACTTACGTAAACTTCGTAAACCCTTTTTTCTATGGGACTTCCATAGCGCTAGTATTACGAGTCTGTCCTGGGAGGCCAAAAAGTGAGCGGTACACTCTCTACCTCCAAGATCCCTAACGCATTTTAAAGTCAGTAGTTATGAGTTTTATGGTACAACGGCGTAGCATAAAACTCATAACTAAATGCTTAAAAGTACACTAACACCCATAAACTACCTAAAACGAGACCCTCCCGCATTGCATACAGTATAATAAATTTTTTAACCCCTAATCTGCCGCTACGGACTTCGCCGCCTTTATAATAAACATATTAACCCCTAAACCGCCACACTCCCACCTCGCAAATACTAGTTAAATATTATTAACCCCACATCTGCTGCCCCTAACATTGCCACCACCTACATTATTCTTATTAACCCCTAATCTGCCGCTCCGGACACCGCCACCACCTACATTATACTTATTAACCCCTAATCTGCTGCCCCCAACATCGCCACCACCTACATTATATGTATTAATCCCTAATCTTCCGCCCCAATGTCGCCGCAACCTACCTACCCTTATTAACCCCTAATCTGCCGCCCCCAACGTCGCCACCACTATAATAAACATATTAAGCCCTAAACCACCGCACTCCCGCCTCCCAAACATTAGTTAATTATTAACCCCTAATCTGCCGCCCCTAACATCGCCGCCACCTACCTACATTTATTAACACCAGGATATATATTAATACCCTAGAAAAGCAAGGGAATCAAAAAGGCACACAAAAAAGATTTTTAAGAAAAAATTCATTCAATTTAATTTTCCCAAAAATACATATCAGTAGTAAACCTGTCTTTGCCTCACAGCACCACAGAAAATGAGACCTAAAACCTAAAACAGTGGATATACAAGAATACTCGATCCTCTCCCTGCTCTATAGCATACATATGCCATACTTAAATATCCCTAGTATAAGAAATAACACAGGGAGATTCATCTATATGCAATCTATTATATATATACACAGGGCAAAAAATAAATGCAATGATGACCAAATACATATATATAATATACATTTTATAAAGACTGATGTCCATAAACAAACGTATAGTGCAAATCCTGCTGTATATTGCAAAGAGCGTTTACAGTCACTGAACACCTCGCCTAACTTGGCGAACTCGACCGCAGCTGTTCCTGCTGCACATTAGGTCATTCAGGAGTGTAGCTTCTTATAAAGCAAAAAAACAACAAGAAAAGGTACTTAGCTTCGGTCTTGTATTGTTCTGTTACCAAAAGTTCTGCTTGCTGTCACTTTCGATAGCTCCTCGGCGTGTGACGTAACACAAAGAGGGCGTGGCAGACCGTCACCAGGGACTGTGAGTGGCTCCTAGTGGATAGATCCTTCCCATAGGTTAGAGGACAGCCAATTGAATCGGCAAAGAGCCACACACCCAAAGTAAACTTCTATTGAAGTGAATTACCAAGATGTACCGTCTTATATGGGGTAAAAAGCCACCTCACATTGGCAAATCCTCACCGCATCCATATAGCTCACTTCACCACTTTGTCTGCTCTTTCCACCACAGAAAGATGTTTCCAAAACAGCACATAAACAGGTGCATCGATCTGTCCTGCTGTTATTCCGTTCCCGAAGTGTGTCTTTATAAGCTGTTAGGCAAAGCATCCTGCAATACTACTGGCTTCTCAGGAGATAGTCGACTTACTCCTGAGACATAATACACATAGTGCCAACGCACGTTTCACCCCCACATCCAATATGTGTTACAGGGGATCATCAGGGCTTGTAAGTCTGTTTCATGGAGAATTTATTTTCGCATTGGAAAATCTATATTTCATGATGTTCAACTCATGGTTATACAGGGAGTGCAGAATTATTAGGCAAGTTGTATTTTTGAGGATTAATTTTATTATTGAACAACAACCATGTTCTCAATGAACCCAAAAAACTCATTAATATCAAAGCTGAATAGTTTTGGAAGTAGTTTTTAGTTTGTTTTTAGTTATAGCTATTTTAGGGGGATATCTGTGTGTGCAGGTGACTATTACTGTGCATAATTATTAGGCAACTTAACAAAAAACAAATATATACCCATTGCAATTATTTATTTTTACCAGTGAAACCAATATAACATCTCAACATTCACAAATATACATTTCTGACATTCAAAAACAAAACAAAAACAAATCAGTGACCAATATAGCCACCTTTCTTTGCAAGGACACTCAAAAACCTGCCATCCATGGATTCTGTCAGTGTTTTGATCTGTTCACCATCAACATTGCGTGCAGCAGCAACCACAGCCTCCCAGACACTGTTCAGAGAGGTGTACTGTTTTCCCTCCTTGTAATTCTCACATTTGATGATGGACCACAGGTTCTCAATGGGGTTCAGATCAGGTGAACAAGGAGGCCATGTCATTAGATTTTCTTCTTTTATACCCTTTCTTGCCAGCCACGCTGTGGAGTACTTGGACGCGTGTGATGGAGCATTGTCTTGCATGAAAATCATGTTTTTCTTGAAGGATGCAGACTTCTTCCTGTACCACTGCTTGAAGAAGGTGTCTTCCAGAAACTGGCAGTAGGACTGGGAGTTGAGCTTGACTCCATCCTCAACCCGAAAAGGCCCCACAAGCTCATCTTTGATGATACCAGCCCAAACCAGTACTCCACCTCCACCTTGCTGGCGTCTGAGTCGGACTGGAGCTCTCTGCCCTTTACCAATCCAGCCACGGGCCCATCCATCTGGCCCATCAAGACTCACTCTCATTTCATCAGACCATAAAACCTTAGAAAAATCAGTCTTGAGATATTTCTTGGCCCAGTCTTGACGTTTCAGCTTGTGTGTCTTGTTCAGTGGTGGTCGTCTTTCAGCCTTTCTTACCTTGGCCATGTCTCTGAGTATTGCACACCTTGTGCTTTTGGGCACTCCAGTGATGTTGCAGCTCTGAAATATGGCCAAACTGGTGCCAAGTGGCATCTTGGCAGCTGCACGCTTGACTTTTCTCAGTTCATGGGCAGTTATATTGCGCCTTGGTTTTTCCACACGCTTCTTGCGACCCTGTTGACTATTTTGAATGAAACGCTTGATTGTTCGATGATCACGCTTCAGAAGCTTTGCAATTTTAAGAGTGCTGCATCCCTCTGCAAGATATCTCACTATTTTTGACTTTTCTGAGCCTGTCAAGTCCTTCTTTTGACCCATTTTGCCAAAGGAAAGGAAGTTGCCTAATAATTATGCACACCTGATATAGGGTGTTGATGTCATTAGACCACACCCCTTCTCATTACAGAGATGCACATCACCTAATATGCTTAATTGGTAGTAGGCTTTCGAGCCTATACAGCTTGGAGTAAGACAACATGCATAAAGAGGATGATGTGGTCAAAATACTCATTTGCCTAATAATTCTGCACACAGTGTACTTGGCATTCTTTTAGAATTCCTAGGATTTTACAGTTTCTTCAGGATGGTTTGGATAAAGTTTTGTCTACAAATATTTTAAAAGCACAAATTTCTGCTCTTTCTGTTCTATTTCATAGAAAGATTGCTAAACTTCCTGATATTCACTGTTTTGTTCAGGCTTTGATTTATATTAAACCTGTTTTTTAATCTATTTCTCCTCCTTGGAGTCTTAATTTTGGTTTTAAGATTTTACAGGCTCCTCCTTTTGAGCCTATGCTTTCTTTGTACATTAATTACTTTCTTGTAAAGTGTTATTTATTTTGGCTATATCTTCTGCTTGAAGAGTTTCTGTATTGTATGCTCTCTCTTGTGAGTTTCTTTATCTGATTTTCCATCAAGATAAAGTTGTATTGAGGTCTTCATTTATATTTTTGACTAAAGTTGTGAATTCTATCAACATCAATAGGGAAATTGTTCCTTTTTTGTGTCCTAATCCTAAGAATACTCTTGAAGGGTCTTTACATTCTTTGGATGTGGTAAGATTTTTCAAATATTATGTTGAGGCTACTAAAGATTTCAGAAAGATTTTTAGTCCATTTGTTATTTTTTCTGGCTCCAGGAAAAGTCAGAAAGCCTCTGTTATTTCTCTGTTTTTTTGGTTAAGACTTTAGATTCACAAAGCTTATTTGGAGGCAGGGCAGTCTCTGCTTCAGAGAATTTCAGCTCATTCTACTAATCAGTTGCCACTTCTTGGGCTCTCAAGAATGAAGCTTCAGTTGATCAAATTGGCAAAGCTGCAACTTGGTCTTCTTTGCATATTTTTTCAAATTTTACCATTTTTTTGTGTTTGCTTCTTCGGAAGTAGCCTTTAGGTGAAAGGTTCTTCGGGCAGTCTCAGTCTTTTTTTTAAAACACTTAATTATTTTTGGGATTTAATTTCTCAGTGGAAATAGCTGTTTTTTTTGTATCCCTCCCTCTCTAGTGACTCTGGATTTCCACATCTTGGGTATTATATCCCATATATCACTAGCTCATGGACTCTTGCCACTTACATGAAAGAAAACATAATGTATGTAAGAACTTACTTGATAAACTCATTTCTTTCATAGTGGCAAGAGTCCATGAGACCCACCCTATATTTTGTGGGGGTTTTTTTTGTATAAAGCACATTATTTTTTCCAGTTCCTCTCTTTGTATGTGTTTTACTCCTTTGTATACACCTCACTTCTTGGCTATTTGTTAAAGGGACATAATACTCATATGCTAAATCACTTGAAACTGATGCAGTATAACTGTAAAAAGCTGACAGGAAAATATCACCTGAGCATCTCTATGTAAAAAAGGAAGATATTTTACCTCACAATCTCCTCAGCTCAGCATTTAAAAAAATGAAGAAATGAACAGCAGCCAATCAGCATCAGCAGTGCTGAGGTCTTGAACTTTTACTGTGATCTCATGAGATTTGACTTGACTCTCATGAGATTTCATTGTAAACTTCCTTTACCTGATTGGTGAAATAAGATGAGAGTGCACGATGCTCATCCCTTCAGATGTCCCAGGACAGACACACTAAAATGCTGCTTAGAAATCCTTTACAATGGGAGGTGGCTACTGAGGAACTTTTGAGGTAAAATATCTTTCTTTTTTACATAGAGCTGTTCAGGAGATATTTTCTAGTCAGCTTTTTACAGCTATGCTGCATCACTTTCAAGTGTTTAAACATTTGGGTATTATGGCCCTTTAAACTAAGGTGTGAGTGAGGTGGAGGTGTATTTATAGGTATTTTGAGGTTTGGGAAACTTTGCCCCCTCCTGGAAGGAATGTATATCCCATACATCACTAGCTCATGGACTCTTGCCAGTATGAAGGAAATGAATTTATCAGATAAGTTCTTACATAAATTATGTTATTTCTCTACTAAGTTTAAGGAAGTTTACTATTAAATCTTTTGAGATTTCAGTGAAATCTTATGAGATCACAGTAAAGCAATGCATGACCTCAGCACTGCTGATGCTGATTGGCTATAGTTCGCAAACACTAGTTAAATATTATTAACTCCTAATCTGCTGCCCCCAATGTTGTCGCCACTTACATACACTTATTAACCACTAATCTGCTGTCTCTAACATCACCACAACCTACATTACTGTTATTAACCCCTAATCTGCTGCCCCCAATGTCGCCGCCACTATACTACAGTTATTAACCCCTAAACCTAACCCTAAGTTAAACCCTAACCCTAAAGTAACCCTAACCCTAACACCCACTAACTTTAACCTAATTAAAATAATTCCAAATAAAAATTACAATTAATACCTAAATTATTCCTATTTAAAACTAAATAAATACTTACCCGTAAAATAAAACCAATCGGCTAGATTTAGAGTTTTGACGGTAATGACCCGCATAGCTAACCCTGGCTTTTTTTTCCCCGCACCTTTTAAATACCGCTGGTATTTAGAGTTCACAGAATGGCTGCGTTTTCAGTGCGTTAGGCTCCAAAAAGGGAGCGTAGAGGCATATTTACCGCCACTGCAACTCTTGATACCAGCGGTGCTTACGGACGTGGCCAGCTTCAAAAACGTGCTCGTGCACAATTCCCCCATAGGAAACAATGGGGCAGTTTGAGCTGAAAAAAACCTAACACCTGCAAAAAAGCAGCGTTAAGCTCCTAACGCAGTCCCATTGATTCCTATGGGGAAACACTTCCTAAGTCTGCACCTAACACCCTAACATGTACCCAGAGTCTAAACACCCCTAGCCTTACACTTATTATCCCCTAATCTGCCGCCCCCGCTATCGCTGACACCTGCATATTTTTTTTTAACCCCTAATCTGCCGCTCCGTACACCGCCGCAACCTACATTATACCTATGTACCCCTAATCTGCTGCCCCTAACACCGCCGACCCCTATATTAAATTTATTAACCCCTAATATGCCGCCCCCAACGTCGCCTCCACCTACCTACAATAATTAACCCCTAATCTGCCGACCGGACCTCACCGCTACTATAATAAATGTACTAACCCCTAAAGCTAACTCTAACCCGAACCCTAACACCCCCCTAAGTTAAATATAATTTAAATCTAACAAAATAAATTAATTTTTTAACCCCTAATCTGCCGCTCCGTACACCGCCGCAACCTACATTATACCTATCTACCCCTAATCTGCTGCCCCTAACACCGCCGACCCCTATATTAAATGTATTAACCCCTAATATGCCGCCCCCAACGTCGCCTCCACCTACCTACAATAATTAACCCCTAATCTGCCGACCGGACCTCACCGCTACTATAATAAATGTACTAACCCCTAAAGCTAACTCTAACCCGAACCCTAACACCCCCCTAAATTAAATATAATTTAAATCTAACAAAATAAATTAACTCTTATTAAATAAATTATTCCTATTTAAAGCTAAATACTTACCTGTAAAATAAACCCTAATATAGCTACAATATAAATTATAATTATATTGTAGCTATTTTAGGATTTATATTTATTTTACAGGTAACTTTGTATTTATTTTAACCAGGTACAATAGCTATTAAATAGTTAATAACTATTTAATAGTTACCTAGTTAAAATAATTACAAAATTACCTGTAAAATAAATCCTAACCTAAGTTACAATTAAACCTAACACTACACTATAAATAAATAAATTAAATAAAATACCTACAATTATCAACAATTAAACCTAACACTACACTATCAATAAATTAATTAAATACAATACCTACAAATAAATACAATGAAATAAACTAACTAAAGTACAAAAAATAAAAAGAACTAAGTTACAAAAAATAAAAAAATATTTACAAACATTAGAAAAATATTACAACAATTTTAAGCTAATTACACCTACTCTAAGCCCCCTAATAAAATAACTAAGAACCCCAAAATAAAAAAATGCCCTACCCTATTCTAAAATTAAAATAGAAAAGCTCTTTTACCTTACCAGCCCTGAAAAGGGCCCTTTGCGGGGCATGCCCCAAAGAATTCAGCTCTTTTGCCTGTAAAAAAAAAACATACAATACCCCCCCAACATTACAACCCACCACCCACATACCCCTAATCTAACCCAAACCCCCCTTAAATAAACCTAACACTAAGCCCATGAAGATCTCCCTACCTTGTCTTCACCACACCGGGTCCCGATCGGTCCAGAAGAGCCTCCGATGTCTTGATCCAAGCCCAAGCGGGGGGCTGAAGAGGTCCATGATCCGGCTGAAGTCTTCATCCAAGCGGGAGCTGAAGTGGTCCATGATCCGACTGAAGTCTTCTATCAAGTTGCATCTTCAATCTTCTTTCTTCCGGAACCATGTTCATCCCACCAACGCGGAACATCCATCTTCACCGACGACTTCCCGACGAATGACGGTTCCTTTAAGGGACGTCATCCAAGATGGCGTCCCTCGAATTCCGATTAGCTGATAGGATTTTCCTACCTTAATTACGATTGGCTGATAGAATCCTATCAGCCAATCGGAATTCGAGGGACGCCATCTTGGATGACGTCCCTTAAAGGAACCTTCATTCGTTGTCTAGTCGTCGGAAGAAGAGGATGGATCCACGCTGGAGGTCTTCAAGATGGAGCCGGTCGTCATCGGATGGAAGAACATAGAAGATGCGGCTTGGATGAAGATGTTTGCCGGTCCGGATCGACTCTTCTGCCCGAATAGGATGAAGACTTCTGCCGGAAGATGGAATTCTTTAGCCGCCGCTTGGATCCAGACTTCAGCCGGAGGATGAACGTCACTCTTCAGCCCCCGCTTGGGCTTGGATGAAGATTTAGGAGGCTTGGATCAAGACTTCGGTGGACGGATCGGTGAACCCGGCATGGTGAAGACAAGGTAGGGAGATCTTCATGGGCTTAGTGTTAGGTTTATTTAAGGGGGGTTTGGGTTAGATTAGGGGTATGTGGGTGGTGGGTTGTAATGTTGGGGGGGGTATTGTATGTTTTTTTTTTTACAGGCAAAAGAGCAGAATTCTTTGGGGCATGCCCCGCAAAGGACCCTTTTAAGGGCTGGTAAGGTAAAAGAGCTTTTCTATTTTAATTTTAGAATAGGGTAGGGCATTTTTTTATTTTGGGGGGCTTTGTTATTTTATTAGGGGGCTTAGAGTAGGTGTAATTAGTTTAAAATTGTTGTAATATTTTTCTAATGTTTGTAAATATTTTTTTATTTTTTGTAACAGTTGTACTTTAGTTAGTTTATTTAATTGTATTTATTTGTAGGTATTTCATGTAATTAATTTATTGATAGTGTAGTGTTAGGTTTAATTGTAACTTAGGTTAGGATTTATTTTACAGGTAATTTTGTAATTATTTTAACTATGTAGCTATTAAATAGTTCTTAACTGTTTAATAGCTATTGTACCTGGTTAAAATATTTACAAAGTTGTCTGTAAAATAAAAATAAATCCTAACATAGCTACAATATAATTATAATTTATATTGTAGCTATATTAGGGTTTATTTTACAGGTAAGTATTTAGCTTTAAATAGGAATAATTTATTTAATAAGAGTTAATTTATTTCATTAGATTTAAATTATATTTAATTTAGGGGGGTGTTAGTGTTAGGGTTAGACTTAGCTTTAGGGGTTAATACTTGAAGTTAGGTGTCGTTGAGGTTAGGGAGGGCAGATTAGGGGTTAATACTATTTATTATAGGGTTATTGAGGCGGGAGTTAGGCGGATTAGGGGTTAATAACTTTATTATAGTAGCGGCGAGGTCCGGTCGGCAGATTAGGGGTTAATAAGTGTAGGTAGGTGTCGGCGATGTTGAGGGGGGCAGATTAGGGGTTAATAAATATAATATAGGGGTCGGCGGTGTTAGGGGCAGCAGATTAGGGGTACATAAGTATAACGTAGCTGGCGGCGGTGTGCGGTCGGCAGATTAGGGGCTAAAAAAATGTAATCGAGCGGCGGCGATGTGGGGGGACCTCGGTTTAGGGGTACATAGGTAGTTTATGGGTGTTAGTGTACTTTAGAGCACAGTAGTTAAGAGGTTTATGAACCGGCGTTAGCCCAAAAAGCTCTTAACTTCTGTTTTTTTTCTGCGGCTGGAGTCTTGTCGTTAGAGTTCTAACGCTCACTTCAGCCAAGACTCTAAATACCAGAGTTAGAAAGATCCCATTGAAAATATAGGATATGCAATTGGCGTAGGGGGATCTGCGGTATGGAAAAGTCGCGGCTGGAAAGTGAGCGTTAGACCCTTTAATGACTGACTCCAAATACCAGCGGGCGGTAAAAATCAGCGTTAGGAGCCTCTAACGCTGGTTTTGACGGCTACCGCCAAACTCTAAATCTAAGCGTACGCTAGCTACAATATAACTAATAGTTATATTGTATCTAGCTTATGTTTTATTTTTATTTCACAGGTAAGTTTGTATTTATTATTAACTATTTACTAACTACCTAGTTAAAATAAATAAAAAGTTACCTGCAAAATAAAACCTAACCTGAGTTACACTAACACCTAACATTACAATAAAATTAAATAAATTAAATAAAAAAAAAATACATTTATGTAAATTACAAAAAATAATAAACACTAAATTACACAACATAAAAAAAGAAATTATCAAAAATAAAAATAAATTACTCCTAATCCAATAGCCCTATCAAAATAAAAAAGCCCTCCCAAAATAATAAAACCCCTAGCCTAAACTAAACTGTCAATAGCCCTTAAAAGGGCCTTTTGCGGGGCATTGCCCCAAAGAAATCAGCTCTTTTACCTGTAAAAAAAATACAAACAACCCCCCAACAGTAAAACCCACCACCCACACAACCAAACCCCCAAATAAAAACCTACCTAAAAAAACTAAGCTCCCCATTGCCCTGAAAAGGGCATTTGTATGGGCATTGCCCTTAAAAGGGCATTTAGCACTTTTACATTGCCCAAACCCTAAGCTAAAAATAAAACCCACCCAATAAACCCTTAAAAATCCTAACACTAACCCCCGAATATCCACTTACAGCCAATCAGAATTCAAGGGAAGCCATCTTGGATGAGGTCCCTTAAAGGGAACCTTCAGTGTATGGATGGGATCGTATTAAGAGGATGCTCCGCGCCGAATGTCTTGAAGATGGAGCCGCTCCACGTCAGAAGGATGAAGATAGAAAATGCCTTCTGGATGAAGAATTCTGCCCGCCTGGAGGATGACTTCTTGCCGCTTGGATGAAGACTTCTCCCGGCTTCATTGAGGACTTCTTGCCGCTTGGATGAAGACTTATACCGGCTGGATGAGGATGGATGACCGGTCTTCCAAAACTGTAAGTGGATTGTCAGGGGTTAGTGTTAGTTTTTTTAAGAGTTTATTGGGTGGGCTTTATTTTTAGCTTAGGGTTTGGGCAATGGGGAGCTTATGTTTTTTTAGGTAGGTTTTTATTTGGGGGGGGAGTTGGTTGTGTGGGTGGTGGGTTTTACTGTTGGGGGGTTGTTTGTATTTTTTTTTACAGGTAAAAGAGCTGATTTCTTTGGGGCAATGCACCGCAAAAGGCCCTTTTAAGGGCTATTGGCAGTTTAGTGTAGGCTAGGGGTTTTATTATTTTGGGGTGGCTGTTTTTATTTTGATTGGGCTATTAGATTAGGAGTAATTCGTTTTTTTATTTTTGATAATTTCTTTTTTTATTTTGTGTAATTTAGTGTTTATTATTTTTTGTAATTTAGATAAATGTATTTTTTTAATTTAATTTATTTAATTTTATTCTAATGTTAGGTGTTAGTGTGAGGAAGGTTAGGTATTATTTTACAGGTAATTTTGTATTTATTTTAACTAGGTAGCTAGTAAATAGTTAATAACTATTTACTATCTAGTCTACCTAGTTAAAATAAATACAAACTTACCTGTGAAATAAAAATAAAACCTAAGATAGCTACAATGTAACTATTAGTTTATTTTACAGGTAAGTATTTAGTCTTAAATAGGTAATATTTAGGTAATAATAGTAAATTTTATTTAGATTTATTTTAATTATATTAAAGTTATGGGTGTTAGGGTTAGACTTAGGGTTAGGGTTAAGTTTAGGGGTATTTATTTAGTGTTAGTGATGTGGGAGGCCAGAGGTTTAGGGGTTAATAACTTTAGTATAGTGGCAGCAGTGACGTTTTGGAGGACGACTTCTTGCCGCTTGGATGAAGACTTCTCCCGGCTTCATTGAGGACTTCTTGCCGCTTGGATGAAGACTTATACCGGCTGGATGAGGATGGATGACCGGTCTTCCAAAACTGTAAGTGAATCATCAGGGGTTAGTGTTAGTTTTTTTAAGAGTTTATTGGGTGGGCTTTATTTTTAGCTTAGGGTTTGGGCAATGGGGAGCTTATGTTTTTTTAGGTAGGTTTTTATTTGGGGGGGGAGTTGGTTGTGTGGGTGGTGGGTTTTACTGTTGGGGGGTTGTTTGTATTTTTTTTTTACAGAAAAAAGAGCTGATTTCTTTGAGGCAATGCCCCGCAAAAGGCCTTTTTAAGGGCTATTGGCAGTTTAGTGTAGGCTAGGGGTTTTATTATTTTGAGGTGTCTTTTTTTATTTTGATTGGGCTATTAGATTAGGAGTAATTCGTTTTTATTTTGGATAATTTCTTGTTTTTATTTTGTGTAATTTAGTGTTTATTATTTTTTGTAATTTAGATAAATGTATTTTTTTATTTAATTTATTTAATTTTATTCTAATGTTAGGTGTTAGTGTAAGGCAGGTTAGGTATTATTTTACAGGTCATTTTGCATTTATTTTAACTATTTAGCTAGTAAATAGTTAATAACTATTTACTATCTAGTCTACCTAGTTAAAATAAATACAAACTTACCTGTGAAATAAAAATAAAACCTAAGATAGCTACAATGTAACTATTAGTTTATTTTACAGGTAAGTATTTAGTCTTAAATAGGTAATATTTAGGTAATAATAGTAAATTTTATTTAGATTTATTTTAATTATATTAAAGTTATGGGTGTTAGGGTTAGACTTAGGGTTAGGGTTAAGTTTAGGGGTATTTATTTAGTGTTAGTGATGTGGGAGGCCAGAGGTTTAGGGGTTAATAACTTTAGTATAGTGGCAGCGGTGACGTTTGGGGCGGCAGATTAGGGGTTAATAAATTTATGTAGGTGAGGGCGACATTGGGTGCGACAGATTAGGGGTTAATAAGTGTAGGTAGGTGGCGGCGATGTCGGGATGGCAGATTAGGGGTTAATAAGTGTAATGTAGGTGGTGGTGATGTTAGGGGCAGCAGATTAGGGGTGTTTAGACTCTGGGTTTATGTTAGGGTGTTAGGTGTAAACATACATTTTCTTTCCCCATAGACATCAATGGGGCTTTGTTACGGAGCTTTACGCTTCGTCATTGCAGGTGTTAGGCTTTTTTTTAGCAGGCTCTCCCCATTGATGTCTATGGGAAAATCGTGCACGAGCACGTCAAAGCAGCTCAAAGCAGCACTGGTATTTGTGTGCGGTATGGAGCTCAACGCAACCATATCGCCCACAAACACCGGGTTTTTGCAAACCTGTAATAGCAGCACTATTAAAGGTGAGCAGTGACAATAGCTTGCAAGTTATTACCGAGCCACTCAAAACGTAAAACTCGTAATCTGGCCGTTTATTTTTTACATAGAGATGTTCAAGTGATTTTTTTTTCTTAGCTTTTTACAATTATAGTGCATCACTATTTAGCATATTAGTATTATGTACTTAGAAGTTATTTTGCTTCTATCTTAAAATTCTGAAAATGACAAGGTCAGAAAACAACCACAGACTATAACAGGGCATGGCTTGTACTGGTGATTTGTACATTTACAAAGCTGACTTGAGCATGCTATTTCTAAAATATACCTCAAGCAATATTTAATGAAAGCTGATGTGATATTAAGTCAAAAGCAAAATGTTTTTTATAAAAATTGAAGGGCATCCTATGTAATTTACCCAACTTTAATCTAATATTTAGTGATTTGCCTGTAGATATTTAAAAAAAATATTTGTATTTCCCCATTTTCTCTCCATTTTAGAAAAAAAGGGTTTACTGACTTAAAGTGAAAGTAAATCCTAGCGTTTTACAAATGCTAGGATTTACTATTGAAACAAATAAAGGGGACTTTCATTGCTTGGCGCCCATGGGAGCCGGATTTACCGCATGGCTATTGGTTAAGAGGTGAAAACACCCCTTAGCCAATTTTTTTTTTTTGCCGTGGGCTGCTGTACAAGGTAAAAATGGCGATCGATTGAATTAAATAAAAGAGCTTTCTCCATGAAGTATCTTATACTTCATGAATGAAAGTCCCTTTTATTTGTTTCAATAGTAAATCCTAGCGTTTGTAAAATGCTAGGATTTACTTTCACTTTAAAATGTATGATTACTAGGAAAAGTTAATATTTATTTTGCTCACCTTGCAGTAGCAGATGGTGTTATCCGAACACCTCTACCTCGTATTACTTTTCCTTGATTTGAATCCTCAGACCCATTTAAATAAGAAAGTTCCCTTAATTGTTCTTGTCGAATTTCATCATTATAGTCCTACAAAAAAATTAAAATTGAACATAAGAGAACAGAAAAAAATACTAAAACATTTAAAGGTATCCAAATATATCTGTACATGTACAGGTGAAGCAAAATATTGTTTCATTTCTTTAACCATATTAACTGAAAATTAATAATTGATCTTAAGAAATGAACTCAAGATTAAAGGGACACTGGACCCACATTTTTTCTTTCGTGATTCAGATAGAGCATGCAATTTTAAGCAACTTTCTAATTTCCTCCTATTATCAATTTTTCTTCGTTCTCTTGCTATCTTTATTTGAAAAAGAAGGCATCTAAGGTTTTTTTTGGTTCAGGACTCTGGACAGCACTTTTTTATTGCTGGATGAATTTATCCACCAATCAGCAAGGACAACCCAGGTTTTTCACCAAAAATGGGCCGGCATCTAAACTTACATTCTTGCATTTCAAATAAAGATACCAAGAGAATAAAGAACATTTGATAATAGGAGTAAATTAGAAAGTTGCTTAAATTTTCATGCTCTTTCTGAATCACAAAAGAAAAAAAATTGGGTTCAGTGTCCCTTTAAGCAATGTTTTTTCTACATATTCAAAATTGTTTGCTTGTAATTTTATTACATTTTTCTTTATTCAACTCAACTAACATCAGAATTATAGATAAATAATAGTTGTAGATAAAATAACACTTTTTAGAATTTTATAGACAAATTTAAACCCATTAATTTGGAGCTAAAAATAGAAATTTAATATTATGTCATGGAAAATATTGTTTTTGTGATCTTAACCAAAGTCAGCATTGAAGCAACATTTGATAGAAAGTGAGGCTTTAAAATGTTTCTGCTAGATAGCTTGGTACTTAATACCATTTTGTCCCATTTCATTAAAGGAACAGTCTAGTCCAAAATAAACTTTCATGATTCAGATAGGGCATGCAATTTTAAACAACTTTCCAATTTAATTTTATCACCAGTTTTGCTTTGTTCTCTTAGTAGTCTTAGTTAAAAGCTAAACCTTGGAGGTTCATATGCTAATTTGTTAAACCTTGAAGGCTGCCTCTTATCTGAATGAATTTTAACAGTTTTTCACCCCTAGAGGGTGTTAGTTCATGTGTGTCATATAGATAACACTGTGCTCACTCATGTGGAGTTACCTTGGAGCCAGCACTGATTGGCTAAAATGCAAGTCTATCAAAAGAACTTAAATAAGGGGTCAGTCTGCAGAAGCTTAGATACAAGGTAATCATAGAGGTAAAAAGTATTTTAATATAACTGTGTTGGTTATGCAACACTAGGGAATGGGTAATAAATGGATTATCTATCTTTTAAAACAATAACAATTCTGGTGTAGACTGTCCCTTTAACACTGAATGCTTGTCTTCTGCAAGTAAGACAGTGATTTCAAGTTTTTTCATACATTTTAATTGATAATTTGTTTTAATATTCAACATTATTAGCACATGATATGTATTCCTAAAGAAAAAGTAGAATACTCATAGTGCAATAACTATAGGTTCCCATTCCAAAGTGTTTGAATCTTTACCTAAAAAATCCTGTATAGCAGTTCTGTGTTTTTCAAGTGATTTCAAAGTTATTCCAATATATAAATTAAAATAAATACAAAACATCCATGTTACATGCATAATATTTTGATGTTTACAATGGATTATTGATGTTGAAGGAAGCAAAAGATATTCCGTCAAAATAAAAGTAAAACATGAAAGATAATTGATTAAATATTGACATTGTGCTCATATTTATTGTGTTACCATTGGTTGTAAGAGAACAGTGCGGGATCTATAATTTTGTGTGACCTTTAGGATGGTTTCCCCTTAGGTTTGAGGTGGTTTTGTGGCATTTCACAACAGTTAGGTACCAGTAGCTTGTGGCCATTAGAATTTGGCGCAATTTAAGTCTTCCAGTAGCTTGTGGCCACAAGCTACTGGAAGACTGAAATTGTGCCAAATTATAATGAGTATAGAGCAGAAATCAGCTTGAGAAGCACTGACAACTCTTGAGAAAGCCGGGGCTATTATCCGACAAAACGCGTTGAGTACCCGTGGAAGGTTGGCATGACTGATGTGTGCCATAAGATGGGATTTTGGAAACCATGCTTATCGCAATTGCGAGTACAGACTTAATCGAACCAGACTGGAACCGTCTTCTGATGCAAGGTACTTGTGTTTTGGGGCTTTTATCTGCTCACGTCTAGTAAGTGCATATGTACTAGCGTGATTTTTAACTATTAAAAAGCTACTACCTTTAATTGAGGACTGCACTATCTCCCTTTTGTGTTTAATAGCTACTTCTTTATGGCTTGTGGAGGAGGAACCCACGGGCATGTGATCAGCAGCATTCCCTGGATAGATTCATGATGTGTGGAACCTGATTGAGAGTGATTCACTCTATTAAAAGGAACTTTTGTGTATGTAATTAGCGCTGCTAGTATTGTTGTTTGTATTTACTAATAATAGAAGTAAATTGGAAAGTTGTTTGAAATAACATGTTATATCTGAATTGTGAAAGAAAACAAATGTGGCTTTTATGTCCCTTTAAGCTTTCTCCATTGTATAGGAAGATATAAAAACATGAATCAAAAGTGAATAGCAATGATCCTGTTTTTCATGTTTTATTTAATCATTTTCATTTTAAATAAAGATCCATATTTACAATTTAAATTACAAATTCTAAAACATGTAATAAACAAGAATGTTTTTACTTAGTGTTTTATATCAAGCAAACCTCTACATTGACAGCAAATCAATTTATTTTTTGCATGCATGCACATTTTTAATTTAAATATTTTCTTTTCTTCACTTGATATTTGGCTCTTCATGATAATACTGCAAGTCTTCAACACCCAAATAAGCATGAAATGGTGATATTTCATTTGCTTCTATGAATTTCAATTTCAAAAGCAGTTAGAGGGGTTACTGAGAATACACAGCTATTCTAAGATAGGAGACTGCCATTGCAATCTGGCTACTCTTTTAATCAACAAATAAAGAGGTTTAGAAAATACATAAAAATATGATTTACTTTCATCAATAGTAAGTCACAAAAGGTAAAGGTTGTAGCAAAACCTCAACGGAATTTCCACATAAAAGAAAAACACAAAAAGTTAGACTCCTTTGAGCCCACAAATATGAGACATGAGTTTAATTATGTACAGAATACAGATTTTTACAGAAACTAGCAATCAGAGAAATTGAATTGGAAATCAAATCCTTTTATAGTGTACTGGTAGAATTATGCAAAATCCCTAAGATACATTAGTACATATAAACTCACAAATAATAACAAAATAACAAAAAATGCAGCATAAAAAATATCAGCCTTAATACTGATAACTTATAATTAACATATAAACAATTATATGTAGTGTATAAAAAGAAGCCTTAAAGCAAGTGGATGAAAACTCATTAAAACTTTATGGTAGAAATAAACGTAATGCCTTATATAGTGGTTCTTATAAAAATGGATATTATTATTATTATGATTATAACTAAAATACTCTGAAACAATATATAGGGGCCAATTTCTCAAGGGCTGAATGGACCCTGATGCCCCTGTTTCTGCGCGAGCCTTCAAACAGCAGTTATGAAACAGCAGTCTTAGTACCGCTGCTCCATAACTGGTCCGCTGCCTCTGAGGCTGCGGTCTGCAATCCGCCCGATCTTATACGATCTGGTTTAATGACAACCCCTGCTAGCGGCCAATTTGCTGCAGATCTGCAGGGGGCGGCATTGCACAAGCGGTTCACTAGATCTGCTTGTGCAATGTTAAATGCCAACAGCGTATGCTGTCGGCATTCAGCAATGTCTGTCGGACATGATACGCTACAGAGTATCATGTCGGACAAACAATGATAAATCGGCCCCATAGACTCAAACTATATTGTAAAAATGGAACAGTTCTCAATATT
Source organism: Bombina bombina (assembly GCF_027579735.1). Classification (NCBI taxonomy): domain Eukaryota; kingdom Metazoa; phylum Chordata; class Amphibia; order Anura; family Bombinatoridae; genus Bombina; species Bombina bombina. The sequence continues at coordinate 499,989,646 of NC_069502.1, forward strand.
TCACACAAAAAAAGATAAATACTTTCATATTGCTACAGAAATAACTGAGAGTCAAATTAATGCAGCAGTTTACAATCTAGAATAAGGATGTAAAATCGTAAAGGTAAGTACACTCACTAGAGCACTAATTGTGCTAGAAGTAAACTTTTTGTGCGTGTCAGGTTGCGCTGGTATTAGCTCACGCTAACCTGACACACGCAAAAAGCCGAACTTATCGAGCACTATAACCTATCCCCCATAGAAGTCAATGGAGCAAAAAAGTTTTAAAAAAATCTGACACCCCCTCTCACACAAACTCGATCGCATATTCTCAAGTGCGCTAAACCGACATGAAAATATGAATATTTCACATTGCAATATTCTGCACATAGCAGAATATGTTCTATTTATTCATAAAAACATATTTCTACATATATATGATGGTATTTTGGTACAATATTTATCTATACCTATATATATATATATATATATATATATATATATATATATATATATATATATATATATATATACATGATTATATAGAGGTAATATATATATATATATATATATATAGAGAGAGAGAGAGAGATAGATATAGATAGATAGATAGATAGATAGATATGAATATCTATTTAGAATACAAAAAACATATTCTGCTATGTGCAGAACATTGGAATGTTAAATATTTACAGTAAATACACAGTATAACACTTTATTAATTATGAATGTTGCATAAATATGTTTTTTCAATGTTTTTATCTACTTAACTGCAAAGGGCTCCAATGCACTTCTATGTATGTCTATATATGTCTGCATATATATTTATATGTTTATACATGTCTGTAATTACATATATACAGATATAAATACATAAATACACATGTACACATATATAGACATAAATAAATACATACATATCCAACTTTAGAGATATGTATATATGTATGTATCTCAATACAGCAGCCCTTTGCCTGCCATTTTTTTCTAACAACATCTGATATCTTTGAGCCTTTATAACTTTTGTGTGCAATATTTTTTTAAATAATTTTGTGTGCAAACGATCATGAAAGTCCAATAACCCTTGTGCGCACATTTTTGCTCTCCACTCGTAATCTAGCCCTATATGGGTTTAAGTGTTAAGTTTCTTTAAATTAAACAGTGTAAAGAGAGTGAATATTTATTAATTGGAAAAGAATGGGGGGCTACAAGACCGGGAGGCCTATTTAACAAATGTATTGCTGACCTGATCCGACAATGCGGATCAGGTCCGCAAGACATAGCTGAATGCGGAGAGCAATACGCTCTCCGTATTCAGCATTGCACCAGCAGCTCTTGTGAGCTGCTGGTGCCACGCCGCCCCCTGCAGACTCGTGGTCAATCGGCCCGCAAGCAGGGGGTGTCAATCAACCCGATCGTACTCAATCGGGTTGAATTGTGGCGATTCCTGTCCGCCTGCTCAGAGCAGGCGGACAGGGTTATGGAGCAGCGGTCTTTGTGAAACATGGGCCGTCAAGCTACATTCAGAGCTTGATAGATAGGCCCCAAAGAGTTTACTTACACAGGTCCAAATTTAGGGATAGATTACAAGTGGAGTGCTAATTTATCTATCTATCTATCTATCTATCTATCTATCTATCTATCTATCGGATTAACATAATGACATTATAATAAAACAGGAAGGAATAGCTCTAACAGTAATTGCATTATCTGGTCTCTGGACTCAGAAACTACCTGAGTTAACCCCTGCAATTCCAGTGAATAGTCTGTATTGTTATAATGTAGTCTATAACAGAGGGGTACAGGGCCCAAATGGACTTCGGAAAGGAGCATTCCCTCACAAGTAAAATATTACCATGCAGTAAACTAATGCTCAAATTCCTTGTAGCGGCATTGCCGTTACAATAAGTTGAGGGACCAATAGTTTCCTCAAGGTGACATCCCAATAGGGAGGAACGTAAGCCAACATGAACAGTGAGAGATACGGAAGCAAGGCACAAGTAGAAAGAGACAGATGTGACCACTCTCACTGCATGTTTTGATGAAAACAAAATAAAACACCAAAATGTTATTTCATGATTTGGATAGAACATACAATTTTAAACAACTTTCCAATTTACTTTAATCTATTATTAAATTTGCTTCATTCTCCTTTGCTGAAGGAATAGCATTACACTACCGGCAGTTAGATGAAACATCTAGTTAGCCAATCACAAGTGACAAATTTGTGCAGGCACAAGTGGCCTGCAGGTAGAAAGGCTCTCAAGCTTACAATCTAAAGGAGAGGGAATTGACACAGAAGGTAAGGGAGAAAAAAAATGTCTGATATAAGGCTGAGTGAACTGAGAGCGAGTGATGACATGGGGGGGGGGGGGGGTGTGGTGACTGAGCAAGTGAGATTAGGAAAAGTGTAAAAGAATGTGGTAAAATATCAGTACAAAGGCTGTGAGTCTGAAGTGGTTTCTCTATCCTGGATTATCAGTGACAGCTGCACATAATTACTGTTAGGTGTGTATATATTAAGGTAAACAATAGGGTGGGTGGTGGTTGGGAAGGATTGATGGGTTTGTGCTTGCAAATCTGGAGTCTGAGGTAAGGTGTGAGGCTTGTAAAATGTCTTTGCAAATCTGGAGTCTGAGGTTAGGTGTGAAGCTGTGGAAAGAGAGAGGAGTGTAAACATGGGAGGAGGGGTTTGGAAACAAAGATTGGAGACAAAGATTGGAATATCACAATGAGATTTAAAAATAATTCCATCATAGCCCAACAGAAATAAGGAATAATTGCACTCAGTAGCTTGATTGGAGAGAGGCCAGTCAGGTGAATTACCTTGCAAATCTGGAGTCTGAGGTTAGGTGTGAGGCTTGTAAAATGTCTTTCCAAATCTGGAGTCTGAGGTTAGGTGTGAGGCTTGTAAAATGTCTTTGCAAATCTGGAGTCTGAGGTTAGGTGTGAGGCTTGTAAAATGACTTGGCAAACCTGGAGTCTGAGGTTAGGTGTGAGGCTTGTAAAATGTTATTATAAACTAAATATAAACTTTTATGAGAGACGCACTACAAGAAAAAGATATATTTTAATTGTGATATTTTACTTTCTGTTTATTTTAACTACATAGAATAAATATATATTTTTTTTAAAAAAAATACTCTGTGATAAGGAATTCTCTTATTTTATAGAATAGTTACTATATTCATGGTGAGTTCTTGCTTTTTTTAGTGCCACTTATATTATTCTTTTTTTTTTTTTTTTTTTTTTTTTTTCAAAAGGTTTATTAATTTTTTACATCAAATACAATTCTAAACAATCAATCTTTCCGGATTTAACAAGGTCATAATATAACATTTTCATAATCTATACTTTCTGTTTCAACTAATATTAAATAAAAAAATATGTTTGCTATACCTTGACCACAGAAAAATTAAATCTTATAGGGAGGATACCTGTCAATGCAACATAACAATCATAATAATATAAAGAAGGTATTCCTTTTTCCCCTTTCTATTATCAAGGAGAAAGAAAGAAGCAGCAAAAACTAATAAACCTCCTGTCCTTTCTCCTTTTCAACCACAGAAACAACACAAAGAATCTATCTATCTATATTGATACCTTTCCCCCCTAGATTCTATGTAAGAGATAATAATTTTGGATTTATAACATCTTAAACCGCATAAAAATAATTAAATCTCTCCCAACAAAACAAAAAAAAAAAAAAAAAGAAAAAAAAGAGAAAAAAAGAAAACCCTTCTCTCCTCTTTCCCCCCTCTCTGTGTTTTAAACTAGTCAGGCTCTTCAAAGAGCCATTCCCCTCTCAATCTACAATTTTCCATATAGATTGTATTTTTAACATTTCCAATTATTTTCTTCTGCTCTTCAATCTCCCTAGTTTTAATCCAGCTCCCCCATTTACTGAAGAAACGTGTTGTATTGATATCAATTTGGTATAAAGTATCTTGTAGTTCTATAAGAAATTGGTGATGAATATTTTCCCCAAGATTCCCAAAGGAGGGTGATTTAACCTGTTTCCATTCTTTTAATATAAGATTCCTTGCTAACAAAATTATCATCGTTATAAATTTCCGATTTTGTAGCTGTTCTTTTTTATAGTGGAAGAAAAAGATTTGTTCTGGTTGTAAGAGCATTTGAGTTTGATAAACTTTGCTCAACCAGTAATTTATCTTTCCCCAAAATCTTTGTATCTTAGGGCAGAGCCAGAAGCTATGGATCAAATTTGTCTTTGATTGTCTACATTTAGTACACAGCGTTCCTTCCCCTGTACCACCCCATTTGGCAATCTTCTCAGGTGTGATATACACCATCCACATTAACTTTACATGCTGTTCATGCATAGGGATAGCTAGTGATGCTTCCTCCACTCTCTCCACACTTTTCAATATTAGTTGCGTGGTTAGATTCGGAAAATACAATTCCCTCCATTTTGCAGTTCCAGTTTCAATATGTTGTTTGTGGTTTATATTATTTATTAGATTATATAAAAGAGATATTGAATATTTACCACTTTTAATAAGATTAATTACCGGAATTAGTGGTGCAAGATCCCAGTTATTCCCTTGTATTTGTATTAGTTTGAGGCAATAATGCCTGATTTGTAAAAACGAGAAAAAGTGTTTCTCTGAGAGGAGATATTTATTTTAATTGTTTCGAAATCTTCAACCTGAATAATACCCTGGTTGTTTTTTGTTAATTGAATAACATTAGATAATCCCTTTTCTTGCCAGACTGAGAATATTTTAGAGGAGAGACCCTGTTTGAATTCTGAGTTTCCTTTGATAGATAGATAACATGTTGCATAGGGATATATACCTAAATGTTTACATGTTCTGTGCCATGCTACAACTGTGTCCCTAAACAAATCTATTCTTTTAACATAAGGTGGGAGATTTTTAACCTCTAGATGAAGAATATTTTTTAAATATAAAGGTTTTATCAGTCCACTCTCTATATCTGGCAAAGTAAAATGATTACTCTCCAAGAGCCAATCTAGAGCAATCTTTGTCACTGCCACCAGGTTGTATATTATTAAATTAGGGAGACCCAGGCCCAGATATTCTTTTTTAAGTATTAATTTTTGATGGCTAAGTCTGGGCCTGCTATTCTTCCATATGTATTCCTTAATTGCCTGGTTAGATATCTTGATCTCATGTTTCCGAATTAGAAAAGGAATGTTCTGAAAAAGGTACAATAGCTTTGGGAGTGCTATCATCTTGAGCAGGTTCACTTTACCAGAGAGAGAAAGTGGAAGAGAGGTCCATCTTTTAAGGGTTTCACAGAATTGTCTAATACCATTACCAATGTTCAAAGCATACCATTCTGAAGGATCGTTAGATATTTTAACCCCCAGATACGTCATATATTTAGTTACTTCTTTAAATATTTTTGTTTCTGATTTTTGTTTTTTTTGAAGCCATAATACTTCAGATTTAGACTGGTTAATATGATACCCTGAAAAAGAGCCGTAATTTTCTATAATCTGGCACATTTTGTTAAAGTTTTTATTTGAATTTCTAGAAAATACCAATAGATCGTCTGCATAGACTGCTAACTGTATTCTCTTACCACCCACCTCAATCCCTTGTATATTGTTTCTCAGAGCAATCAGTAAAGGTTCCAAAGCAATATTAAAAATTAAGGGCGATAGAGGGCATCCCTGCCTTGTCCCTCTTAGGAGGGGGAAGTAGGGTGTTTTGTTACCATTAATGATTATCGCAGCCCTAGACTCACTATACAGTTTCTTGATTAAGTTAAGACTATTACCTGTATATACAAATTTTATAAGAGAAGTAACAAGGTGGTCCCATGTAACAGAATCAAAGGCTTTGCTTGCATCCAGTGATACTATTGAACTGTCCTATTTGTTAGCTTTTTTATTATATTTATCATTATACCACTGGTCTGAGATTGTTAAAAAGACTTTCCTTAAGTTAACATTTGAAGACCTTCCTTTCATGAAACCTGTTTGATCCAAATGTATTATTGTGTCCAGTGAAGCCTGTATCCTTTTAGCTAGTATACTAGTCATTATTTTGTAATCAATGTTGAGTAGTGAGATGGGCCTATAAGAGTCTATTAGTTGTGGGTCTTTTCCTGGTTTAGGTATGACTATTATTGTGGATTCATTAAAGTCAGCTGATGGTTCCAATTGTCCATTCCAGAGTCCATTCAGCAGAGCATTTAATGTAGGAGTTATTTCCTCTATAAGAATTTTGTAAAATTCGGATGGAAGACCGTCCGGACCTGCCGCTTTGTTGTTTGCCATTGTTTTAATTGTTTGTCTTATTTCATTTTCTGTAATAGGTTCATTAATTTTTATTAGACAATTACTTTCTAGCTTTGGAACTGTCAAAGACTTCCAAAATGTCTCCTTTATAGTAAGATTAATATGCTGTGCTGAGTAGAGCTCCGTAAAGTATTCAAGGAAGGCCTTTTGTATGTCCTCTGTCTGGGTCCATATATGATCTTTATTTTTAATTCTTTTTATGAAACTTTTGGTTTTATGATTTTTGTCAATTCGTGCTAAAAAACTGCCCACCTTGTTACCATACCTATAAAACTGTACGCAAGATTTTAAATTTTCTCTAATTTCATTTTGCATAAGATAGTTGTCTCTATCTTTTTTAGCCTGAATATATTGTTGCCAATTATCTGCAGTTTTTGCCTGGATATATCTAGAATATTTGTTAATCACACAATTAGTTATCTGCTTTCTGTATGCATGTGTTTTTTTATTTTGTTTTATTTGATATGCCAGAATTTCACCTCTTAATACAGCTTTCGCAGCATTCCAGTATATATGAGTTTTATCAAAAGAACTGTTGTTAAACTGTTTATATTCAGCCCATTTAGATTTTAGAAAATTTGTGAACTTACTATTTTTTGCTAAATATTTTGGAAAGAAGAACTGATTGGATTTCCGGCTCTTTTGTTGGGGATCTAATGTGATTGAGATAGGGGCATGGTCTGATATAGTTATTATGTAAATAAATATTTCCTGAATACAATCTGTTAACTTCTCTGAAGTAAGGAAATAATCTATTCTAGATAAAGTTTTTTTTTTATTTCGAGAGGCATGTATATTCTCTTTCATCAGGATATCTAATTCTATATATATCAATTAATTTTAGATCTTGCTGAAACCTCTTTATAAGAAGGGACTCTCTTTTTCTTCTCGCTATTGTAGATTTATCTAATAATTTTTGCCTTGTTGCTTGCTCAGCATTGCCTCTACTTCTGTCTACTATAGTATTGGGAGCGATGTTAAAATCTCCTCCAATAATTATGGTATTTGTGGAGTGTATTAGCAGCTTATCACGCAGACTTTGCCAGAAGTCTATATCCTCCTCATTTGGGCCATATACATTGCAAATAACAATCTTCCTATCCGCTATTTCAACTTCTAAAATGATATATCTTCCTTCCTCGTCTCTCACTAATTTATCAATTTTATATTCTATTGTTTTACTAAACAAGATAGCTACTCCTTTTTTCCTTTGGTGCCCTGTGGTGTATATAACCTCTTTGACCCATCCCCCTTTTAATTTAATAGCCTCTTCCCCTTTTAGGTGTGTTTCCTGCAAAAGCAGTATCTGGGCACCTAATTTTTTTGTGTATCTCAGAATAGATTTACGTTTCATGGGTGATGTAATTCCCCCTATATTCCACGAAACTACTTTAAGACTCATTTTCACTAATCTGTGGGTTTAGTTATTTCTAATGGTTCATCCATAACTATAAGGTGTTTGTAAGATAGAACACCAGTAATAACAAACAAGAGAGAGAAGAAGAGGAGAGAGGGAAAAAAAAGAAAAAAAAAGAAAGAAAATCTAACGCTGTGAGTTACCAAAACTTCATTAGTTCCCTTTATTTCACTGGAGGTCTTCCTCTTTCCTTCCAGTTTTCCCTTGAAGGGGATTTTTTCCCCATAACTTAATTTTATTCTGAACATTTTTCTAAAAACGAGATTTGTATACATTACACTCTTTTATGTATTACACGTACCAAGTAAGACTAATTCCAAGAGATTTAAAGAAAGCAGGGACAGTATTCATGTTACAGGGCCTTGTTGTCTTTCTAAGCTGTCTTTATGATCTTTGAGAAACTCATTTACTTCCTCTACATCTGTAAATATCCTATTCCCTGTAGTAGTATATATACTAAGTCTAGCTGGATATAAAAGTCTGACTCTCCACCCTTCTTGTATTAGTTTGGTGCATATTGGCGCAAGAATTCGCCGTTTATTAGATGTCTCGTAAGAGAAATCATTAAATAATAAGAGTTTCCTACCCCTATAATTAATTTCTCCATTTGCCTTCCGATAAGCGTTCATAATTTTGACTTTTTCCTGAAAATTCAGCAGTTTCATAATAACCGGTCTACCTGTTTTATTCCTTCCCTCTTCTTGTCTTTCTGAGCCTATTCTATGTATTCTCTCAATTGTTATGTTTTGAGTTTCTACTCCAATGTTTAATAAACCCATTAAATCTACCTCCACAAATCTCTTGAGATCTTTCTCCTGAATATCCTATGTCAGGCCAATAAGGCGCAGGTTATTTCTTCTGGCCCTGTTTTCTAGGTCCTCAAGTTTATTTTTCATATTGTCAATCTGGGTGGACATAGCACGTAGTGTCTGTTCCCTCTGTAGGGCCCCATCCTCAATATCTGATATTCTTTGTTCTGCATATGTAAGTCTGGTTGCAAATTGTTTTACTTCAAGTGTTAGTGAGGTGATGTTATTTTGAATTAAGTCAAACTTGGGTGTAAATAGTGCGTCAAGCTGCTTAATTAATTCTTCATTGTTAGAGCTTTGTGCTAAATTTATTTCCCCCATTCCCCCCTGTGCTTCTTGTGAAATTCTGTTCCCTTTTTTTTCTTGATTTTTACTTTGGGAAGACATACCTGGTGAAGTGGTTTTGCTTTTGTTTAGATATTTTTCCATAAATGTATGTGTTCTCCTCCTTTACCCCTCAATTAAGTGATATCCTCTTGTGTTTAAAAAGTGCGACTATATGTTAGTAAGTCATACCAGACTGTGTAATTGATCTTGAGGAGTTTTTAGGCCCACCTCTATTAGTAAAGGGGTGCAAATTGCTTTTCCAAGATAAGTTAAGTTATGGACTGCCCCTTTAAGTAAACATAGACATACTTATTCGTGTTTGCTATTTTCCCTTCTACCTTCAGCTGTATAAGCTGGATATATGGTGTTTAGATTTTACTTGTGACTAACAAGTGCGAGGGCCTTTACCAGACTATTTTAGAATCCTGACATCTATTTAGATAGTGAGGTTATATATAACTGAGTTTGAATTATACCTTCCAAAGTTTTAATGCTATATGTACCAATCCTATTTTACATAATTTCTTACATTCAGGCTTAGTCCAAATTACATTTGTTAACTTTTACCACACCATTATATGTAAAGCCTCCAAAATTGCTTTTGGTTCTCTATCCGCCTTATCAGCCACAAAAAAAACTTAATTTTTTATAAAGAGGTCTCTAAGAGCAAGTTCATGTAAAGTAGTTCAGTGTTAAACTAATTTTGTCCGGTTGAGACTTGGAAGTGAGGATTTTCTGCTATTCCAGACTGTTTATGACTTATAAAGTTTTAATGACCCTACTTTAACTCTCCTCTTCTATCAAGCCTTATCTACAGGGCCTTGCATACAGTCAAAAAAAAAAAAAAAAAAAAAAAAGAAAAAAAAAAATATGAATACTTAGGGAAGTATAGAACCTTAGCCCTGAAAAAAAGACACTAATAGGTTTCTATTCCTTATAAAGTATAGGGCAAAGCTAGCACCCGCTAATTTGAATCTTGGAGTGATTTTTTCTCTCCTCTGTTCTCCCCTTTTTTCCCTCTTTTCTTTTTTTTTCCTCTATCTTGGGGAGTGAAGCTAGCTCAATTGTATAGCGTCACCTTCACTCTAAACCTCATACTGTTTTGCCAAGTGCAGCATACCATACTGTCCTAGATATCTAAATGTAAGACATATATGGTAACACTTAAAAAGAATATACTAATAGGTTTCTATTCCTTATAAAGTATAATGCACAGTTAGTACCGGCTAGTTTGAATCCTGAACTGATTTTTTTATCTTGAGGAATAAAGCTAGCTCAGTTGTATATTATAACCTTTGCTTTAAATCCTATATTATTTTACATAGTACAGCATACCGATATATCCTAGATATCTAAGTATAAGGCATATATGGTTTCACTTAGTATTACAATCATTTGCATTTTTATCATGATTTTTGACGCTGTATCAAAATTGTCGGTCAAAAAGAAAAATTATCAAAAATCATGAATGATATAACTCTTTTAACCCAGGGTTACCCCCAGGGCTATGTTCAGTGAAAGTTCCTTTAACCAGAATATTTATGCAAAAGAACTAATTGTTCCACTACTGGTGTTATTGTAGCCGAGGTTGCTTGAAAAAGTTTATAAATCCCATTTCTTTTTGTAGTAAGTAAGCAAATGGAAAAAGAAAGAAAACAGCTCTCTGGGCTTTCTTGTTCCTTCTTCTCCTTCTTTTTCCCTTCTTTCTCCTCCCCCGCTCTTTCTCCTCTTCTTTCTCTCTCTTTCTTTCCTTTATTTCCAACAGCGAACCCAGCTATTAGTCTATGCTTTAAAAAAAAAAGTCTCCTTTTCTTTTTCCTCTCTCTTTCCCTTTTTAGACCAGTTGCTTGCTTTACTTTCCTTTGTAAGTGCTCTCTTTACCCTGCTTTCATACAGACTTTAATTGCTCATAAACTGGTAACCTTCAGTCAGGACCTTTATTCTTCTGGGGGTTGCGCTGCACTAAGAGGGGTGAGGGGGGGATAAGTGACCTATGTCAGGCCCTACTCTCGCAGGAGCTCTAGTATGTTCATAATATGGCTTTACACCTGACATCCCCCCCTCTACCATTTATATGCAGTCACTGTTTCAGCAAAGTTATTAAAAAATAAAAAGCAAATCCAAACTTATCTTGTTCTAGAGAGATGTTTCTAGAATCTGTGGTTCCACCGCACAGCAGGACTTTCTCTCCTGCTACTCCTTCAAGTATGTGGACTTACTGGCAGGCTGAGGTGATGTTGTGCTCAGGATCCCTTTAACCTGTGTCCTGAGCTGGCAGACAAGAAACACTTGTCTGCTTTCCTCCTGGGGCAAGAAGTTGTTGTCTGTGACACCTTTCCCACTGCTATGTCCGCTCACCAACTGCTCCTTGGGTCCTGGCGGGCAGCGTGTCTCTGGGGGCTCTTAAGACAGTCACTGTAGATGGGCCTTATAGGCCGATGTCAGCAGGCTCTGCAGGGCTGTCAGCCTCCGTACCGGCAATTACGGGTCCTGGGCTGGGTGATTTCGGCCCGCCTATAGGCACTCGATGCCGCAGCTCCTTTCTTTAGGCCTCTGGAAGCAGGCAGCGTACTTCACACGCGTCTGCTTGCTTAGCCCCTCCTACCGGAAGTCGCCACTCATATTATTCTATATTGCTTTATTACTAACTAGTCCTAAAGCCCATTCACACGGGCCATTTTTTGCAGTACAGTGGTCCCACCCCTGGCATTCTCTCCCTCCCACTCTCTTTTGCTTTCTCTCTCTCCCCCCTCTCTTTTGCACTCTCTCCCCCTATCTCTCTCTCTCGCTCCCCTCTCTCTCTCTCGCTCCCCTCTCTCTCTCCCCCCTCTCTCTCTCCTCTCTCTCTCCCCTCTCTCTTCCCCCTTTCTCTCTCTCTCTCCCCTCTCTCTATCTCACCCCTCTCTCTCTCTCTCTCTCTCCCCTCTATCTCTCTCTCTCCCCCCTCTCGCCTCCTCTCTCTCTCGCCTCTCTCTTTCTCTCTCCCCTCTCTCTGTCTCTCTCCTCTCTCTCTCTCCCCTCTATCTCTCTCTCTCTCCCCCCCTCTCTCGCCTCTCTCTTTCTCTCTCCCCTCTCTCTGTCTCTCTCCTCTCTCTCTCTCCCCTCTCTCTCTCTCTCCCCCCCCCCTCTCTCTCTCCCCCCTCTCTCTCCCCCTCTCTCTCTCCCCTCTCTCTCTCTCTCACCTCTCTCTCTCTCCCCTCTCTCTCTCCCCTCTCTCCCTGTCTCTCTCCTCTCTCTCTCTCCCCTCTCTCTCTCTCTCTCCCCCCTCTCTCTCCCTCTCCCCCCTCTCTCTCCCCCCTCTCTCTCTCTCTCTCCCCTCTCTCTCTCCCCTCTCTCTCTCTCTCTCTCCTCTCTCTCTTTCTCCCCCTCTCTCTCCTCTCTCTCTCCCCCCTCTGTCTCTCCTCTCTCTCTCTCTCTTGCCCCTCTATCTCTCCCCCCTCTCTCTCTCTATCTCTCTCCCCTCTCTCTCTCCCCTCCCCCCTCTCTCTCTCCCCCCTTCTCTCTCTCCCCTCTCTCTCTCTCCTCTCTCACTCCTTCTCTCTCTCCCCCCTCTGTCTCTCTCTCTCTCTCCCCTCTGTCTCTCTCACTCCCCTCTCTCTCTATCTCCCCCTCTCTCTTTTTCTGTCCACATCTCCCCTCTTTCTCTCTCCCCTCTCTCTCTATCTCTCTCCCTCTGTCTCTCTCTCCCTCTCCCCCCCTCTCTCTCTCCCTCTCCCCCCCCCCTCTCTCTCTCTCTCTCTCTCTCTCTCTCCCCTCTCTCTCTCTCCCCCTCTCTCTCTCATTCTCTCTCCTCTCTCTCCTCTCTCTGTCTCTCTCTCCCCCTGTCTCTCCCCCCTCTCTCCACATCTCCCCCCTCTCCCCACATCTCCCCCCTCTCTCCACATCTCCCCCCTCTCTCCACATCTCCCCCCTCTCTCCACATCTCCCCACATCTCTCCCCTCTCTCCACATCTCCCCCCTCACTCCACATCTCCCCCCTCACTCCACATCTCCCCCCTCACTCCACATCTCCCCCCTCTCCCCACATCTCTCCACATCTCCCCACATCTCTCCACATCTCTCCCCTCTCTCCACATCTCCCCCTCTCTCCACATCTCCCCACATCTCTCCCCTCTCTCCACATCTCCCCCCTCACTCCACATCTCCCCCCTCACTCCACATCTCCCCCCTCTCCCCACATCTCTCCACATCTCTCCCCTCTCTCCACATCTCCCCCTCTCTCCACATCTCCCCCCTCTCTCCACATCTCCCCACATCTCTCCCCTCTCTCCACACCTCCACCCTCTCTCCACATCTCCCCCCTCTCCCCACATCTCTCCACATCTCCGCACATCTCTCCCTTCTCTCCACATTTTCCCCCTCACTCCACATCTTCCCCCTCACTCCACATCTCCCCCCCTCTCCCCACATCTCTCCACCCTCTCTTGAGCTGTTTGAGCTCTCTCCACGGCCCTTCACGGGCCTTCACGCTAGGCTCCGCCCCCTTCACGGGCCTTCGCGTTAGGCTCCGCCCCCTTCACACTCGGCCACGCCCACTTCTGCTCGGCGCAGTCGGCAGAACAGGTAGGGACTTAGGCCAGGTGTGTTTGTCCTCGTGCTGTCTCTACTGCGCATGACAGCTTCGGACAAACACACTTGGCCTTTTATAGTATAGGATTGTCTGTCAGGAAGAGGTGGATGTTTTGAGTTTGGCTGGAATTTGTACATTTTAAAGCACAAGAATCCCTCATTTATATATGTATGTATGTACTTAGATGTCTGTGTATGTCTGAGTGCCTCGGTATCTGCATGTGAGGTTTTGTGTATGCATATGCGATAGTGTCTATGTGTTTATGTACATATACTAGAATAACATAAATTATGCTTAACAGATAATTTCATTTCCATCTGTATAAGGAGAGTCCACGGCTTCATTCCTTATTATTGGTAAATACTAAACCTGGCCACCAGGAGGAGGCAAAACACCCCATCCAAAGGCTTAAATACCTCTCCCACTTCCCCCATCTACCATTTTTCTTCCAAGGGAACAAGGAACAGTAAGAGAAATATCAGGGTATAAAAGGTGCGATAATAAACATATAATTTAGGGGGCCGCCCATCAGAGAACATGGGTGGGGGCCGAGGAATCTCCTTAAACAGAAGGAAATGAAATTATCTGGTAAGCATAATTTATGTTTTACTTCTTAATACGTATAAGGAGAGTCCACAGCTTCATTCCTTACTGTTAGGAAACTTATACACAAGCTCTAGAGGACACTGAATGATAACGGGAGGGACAAAAAGAGAGGCAGACCCTAATCTGAGGGCACCACAGCCTGCAAAACCTTTCCCCCGAAGGCTGCTTCAGCTGAAGCAAAAACATCAAACTTGTAAAATTTAGAAAAAGTGTGTAAGGAGGACCAGGTAAGCTACCTAACAAATCTGATCCATAGAGGCCTCGTTCTTAAAGGCCAAAGAGGAAGCCACAGCTCTAGTAGAATGAGCCGTAATTCTCTGAGGAGGTTTATGTCCCGCTGTCTCATAAGCTAGGCGGATAACACTCCTTAAAGGGACAGTCTACACCAGAATTTGTATTGTTTTAAAAGATAGATAATCCCTTTATTACCCATTTAACCAACACAGTTATAATAATTTACTTTTAACCTTTGTGATTATCTTGTATCTAAGCCTCTGCAAACTGCCCCTTTTTTCAGTTCTTTTCACAGACTTGCAGTCTAGCCAATTAGTGCCTGCTCGCAGATTACTTCACGTTCAAGAGCACAGTGTTATCTATATGAAATATGTGAACTAACACCCTCTAGTGGTGAAAAACTGTTAAAAAGCAATCTGAAAGAGGTGGGCTTCAAGGTCTAAGAAATTAGCATATGAACCTCCTAGGTTAAGCTTTAAACTAAGAATACCAAGAGAGCAAAGCAAAATTGGTGATAAAAGTAAATTGGAAAATTGTTTAAAATTACATGCTCTATCTGAATCATGGAAGTTTATTTTGGCCTAGACTGTCCCTTTAACCAAAAAGTTAAGGAAGTCGAAGAGACGTTCTGACCCTTATGCTTCCCAGACTAGGCAACAAACAAGGAAGAAGTTTGGCTAAAATCCTTAGTAGAAAAAGTAGAAATATTAGGAAAATACTGATCAAAAAGAAGCCCCTAATGTTAAACAACTAATATTTGATATTTGAGTAAGATATTGATCTGATAAACAGATCAAATGTAATTCAATTAAATCTATTATGTAAGATAGGGGGGTGCTGACTGTCAAGTAATATAATAGAAAAAATGAAAAGAAAAGCGACAGTATACTAGCACTCTTGCTTGCGATCAATGAGTTATGTAAAGAGTGGCAAGGAGAGTCGCCTAAATCAGGTCAAACATAAAACATAACATTTATTTAGATTAGTTAATATATACAATAAAATGTATAAGGTGTATCCCTACAAATGTGTGTAGTGTCTTAAAACTTAGAATAAAAATGTATGTGGAGGAGACTGATATCCAAAGGAGCTATATATCACTAAAGTGCTATAATCCACATAGTTTCAGTGCAAACTATGTAAAGCTCAATGCCGTAAAAATTAACTGCAAAGGGGATTGACCCCAACAACAATATTAACTAGATAAATGCATAGAAGAGCACAAGTAAGCACAGATCTGTGTGGATATTGGAACAGTGCCCAAAAGGTTACAAAATTATAGAGCAACTAAATAATTGGATATCGTCTCCTGCTAAAGCCTAATGCGCATTTCGCCCTTGTACCAGCTTCCTCAGAGGCTAACCCGATCGCGGTTACTCTCCTGGCATTTAAATAAGCCATTAGCCAATCAGAGAGGAGTGTGCGCACACACCCCTGGAATCAAGCTATCCGATATGTGTGTTCCCATTGGATGGGGAACACATGTGATTATAACGTCATTGCTTATCGTATACAAAATCTCTCTGAAGCAAAAATATTTTACAAGCATTGGAAAAGTCCCGATATATAATCAAACATTATTAAAGACTAAGCGGTCTTATTGTGATCACCAACAGCATAATGTACTCGGTATTTATAACGTCATTCCTTATTGTATATAGAGTCTCAGTGAACCCGGATATATTAAAAGCATCGGTAAAGTCCCGACATACAATCTGACATTGTTAATGATTAAGCGGTCTAATGTGACCACCAACTGCATACTGTACTTGGTATTTACAGTATACATCATATGAATATCAGCTTTGCGATATTCATAATGTTGATCATAAGTACATAATAATTACATTGAAGTATATATATATATGAGAACTGTCAATGCGTATATTCACAGAGTATGTTTGTCCAGTTTAGTCATATCGGATGAGCATTTATTATCAATTTTGCACTGTAAGATGATCATAGTATGTCTTTCTCCATTTACACCTTATCGATTGATCAGCATTTATCATCAAATCTATACTGTCAAATGCTCAGCATTATCATCACGCTGAGTATAATATTGGGCATACTAGATTGCATATCAGTTAATATCAGTCAGAACTTGGCAAGTTTACCAACTAGTAAGACACATAGAATGATAAGCTTAGTCATAAGTCTGCACAGATGAGTGACAATTACAGACATTTCGATTTGTTAGTAGTCATATAATCAATGTAGCATCATGTGTCAAAATCCATTACGTCATAAGTCTGCACAGATGTGTGGCAATTCCAGACATTTCGATTGGTTAGTAGTCATATAATCAATGTAGCATCATGTGTCAGAGTCCATTACGTATCCAAGTATGTATCATAATGAATGAGAATATAATATTATTCTCTTAGTGTGTCTCATAAAGAATAAAAATATGTCAAATGGTTCTGCACAATGGACAAAAATGCGAGAATACATGTTATTAAGGCTGTCAATTGATACTGGTAAAAGCTAACATGAATACAGCAGAATTGGATACTGTTTACATAGTTCACATTCTTACCAGTACTAATGTGTTAATCTTATAAAAATCCTCTGTGCTAGAATAAATACATGTATAGCCCTTATTATTATAATAGCTTTTCAGTTGTGACTCATTGTTTTCAAAAATAAATTTGAAATTTATGATAAAAGCCCAATTATTGATAGAGCCTATGACAATATTCAATTGACTAGTATCCCATTCCCCAATTTGTATCATCACTCGGTTAGTAATCTCATATAGAAATATGTAGAAATATATGGAATTAATTCTTTACCATTCCATTACGACCAAAGTTGTCTTACAGATTGAAATAGTGGGGCTATGGGGGGAAGAGGGGTTCCCCCCATAGCCTCACTATTTCAATCTCTAAGACAACTTTCTATATGAGATTACTAATCGAGTAATGATACAAATTGGGGAATGGGATACTAGTCAATTGAATATTGTCATAGGCTCTATCAATAATTGGGCTTTTATCATAAATTTCTAATTTATTTTTGAAAACAATGAGTCACAACTGAAAAACTATTATAATAATAAGGGCTATACATGTATTTATTCTAGCACAGAGGATTTTTATAAGATTAACACATTAGTACTTATGGTATGAATGTGAACTATGTAAATCTTATCATTAGCTATGTAAAGCTTATCATTCTATGTGTCTTACTAGTTGGTAAACTTGCCAAGTTCTGACAGATATTAACTGATATGCAATCTAGTATGCCCAATATTATACTCAGCGTGATGATAATGCTGAGCATTTGACAGTATAGATTTGATGATAAATGCTGATCAATCGATAAGGTGTAAATGGAGAAAGACATACTATGATCATCTTACAGTGCAAAATTGATAATAAACGCTCATCCGATATGACTAAACTGGACAAACATACTCTGTGAATATACGCATTGACAGGTCTCATATATATATACTTCGATGTAATTATTATGTACTTATGATCAACATTATGAATATCGCAAAGCTGATATTCATATGATGTATACTATAAATACCAAGTACAGTATGCAGTTGGTGGTCACATTAGACCGCTTAATCATTAACAATGTCAGATTGTATGTCAGGACTTTACCGATGCTTTTAATATATCCGGGTTCACTGAGACTTTATATACAATAAGGAATGACGTTATAAATACCGAGTACAGTATGCTGGTGGTGATCACAATAAGACCGCTTAGTCTTTAATAATGTTTGATTATATATCGGGACTTTTCCGATGCCTGTAAAATATATTTGCTTCAGAGAGATTTTGTATACGATAAGCAATGACGTTATAATCACATGGTGTTCCCCAACCAATGGGAACACACATATCGGATAGGTTGATTTCAGGGGTGTGTGCGCACACTTCTCTCTGATTGGCTAACGGATTATTTAAATGCCAGGAGAGTAACCGTGATCGCGTTAGCCTCTGAGGAAGCTGGTACAACGGCGAAATGCGCATTAGGCGTTAGCAGGAGACGATATCCAATTATTTAGTTGCTCTATTATTTTGTAACCTGTTGGGCACTGTTCCAATATCCACACAGATCTGTGCTTACTTGTGCTCTTCTATGCATTTATCTAGTTAATATTGTTGTTGGGGTCAATCCCCTTTGCAGTTAATTTTTACTGCATTGAGCTTTACATAATTTGCACTGAAACTATGTGGATTATAGCACTTTAGTGATATATAGCTCCTTTGGATATCAGTCTCCTCCACATACATTTTTATTCTAAGTTTTAAGACACTACACACATTTGTAGGGATACACCTTATACATTTTATTGTATATATTAACTAATCTAAATAAATGTTATGTTTTATGTTTGACCTGATTTAGGCGACTCTCCCTGCCACTCTTTACATGACTCATTGATTGCAAACAAGAGTGCTAGTATACTGTCGCTTTTCTTTTAATTTTTTCTACTAAAATCCTTAGTAGCCTGAAGATAAAACTTCAAGCCGTGAACCACGTCCAAATTATGAAGCAAACGTTCCTTTCCAGAAGAAGGATTAGGACAGAAGGAAGGAACCACAATTTCTCGATTGAAGTTGTGGTCTGACACAACCTTAGGAAAAAAACCTAACTTAGTACGTAGGACAGCTTTATCAGAATGGAACACCAGATAAGGAGGCTCACATTGCAAAGTGGCAATCTCAGAAACTCTGCGCACAGAATCAATAGACAGTAGAAAAAGAACCTTCCAGGATAACATTTTAATGTCAATTTCATGCATAGGCTCAAACGGAGCTCGCTGCAAAACTTTAAGAACAAGATTCAGACTCCAAGGAGGAGCCTTAGATCTAAACACGGGTCTGATCCTAATTAGAGCCTTAACAAAAGATTGTACATCTGGAAACTCTGGGAGCCTCTTGTGCAGTAAAACAGACAGGGCCGAAATCTGTCCCCTCAGGGAACTGGCAGAAAGACCCTTCTCCAGTCCATCCTGGAGAAACAATAGGATCCTAGTAACCTTAACCTTATGGCAGGGAAATCCACGCTCTTCACACCAGAATAAATAGGTTCTCCACACCTTATGATAGATGCGACGAGTCACCGGCTTACAAGCTTGAATGAGAGTATCAATAACTCTCTCAGAAAAACCTCTCTTGGCTAGGACTAAGCATTCAATCTCCATGCAGTCAGCCTCAGAGAATCTAGATTTTGATGAACAAAAGGACCTTGTTCAAGCAGATCCCTGGGACAAGGTAATTTCCATGGAGGAGAAGATGACATCCCCACCAGATCCGCGAACCACATCCTTCGTGGCCACAATGGAGCAATCAGTATCACTGACGCCCACTCCTACTTGATATGGGCCACTACACGAGGAAGGAGTGGTAAGGGCAGGAAAAAGTAGATTAGACTGAACCTCCAAGGCACCGCTAATGCATCTATTAGCTCCGTCTGAGGGTCCCTGGACCTCGACCCATATCTGGGTAGCTTGGTATTAAGACAAGACGCCATGAGATCTATCTCTGGCGCTCCCCATCTGTTGCATATCTCCGCAAACACTGCGGGATGGAGGGACCAATCCCCTGGATGAAGGGATTGTCTGCTGAGAAAATCCGCTTCCCAATTGTCCACACCCGGAATGTGGATCACTGACAGCGAACAGCTGTGGGCCACCGCCCACTCCAGAATCCGAAATACTTCCCTCATTGCTAAGGAGATTCTCGTAAGCCACCAAGGTTATATTGTCTGATTGGAATCTGATAAACTGGGACAAACCCAGAAGAGGCCAAGCTTTCAGAGCATTGAAGATTGCTCAAAGTTCCAGAATGTTGAACGGGAGCAAGTGTTCCTCCTGAGACCACATCCCCTGTGCCTTTTTGGCACCCCAAACAGCTCCCCATCCTGATAGACTCGCGTCTGTAGTAACAATCTCTCAGGATGGTCTTAGAAAGGATGTCCCTCGGGACAGATGATCTGGACAGAGCCACCAAGAGAGTGATTCTCTTGACTGGTTGTCCAGGGAAATCTGTTGAGACAGATCTGAATTATCGATGTTCCACTGCCTCAGCATGCACTTACAACTGTAATGGTCTGAGATGGAACCTGGCAAAGGGAATTATGTCCATGCTGGACACCATGAGACCAATTACCTCCATACACTGAGCCACAGATGGCCTTAAGGAGGTCTGGTCTGTTAGAACGAGGGGACATTTAGAAACTTGTTTAAGCACTTTAGGTCCAGAATTGGGGGAGAGTTCCCTCCTTCTTTGGGAACACGAACAGGGCTACTTATCTTGTATCCCTGAGCTATGACCTCCATGACCCATGGATCCTGCATGCCCCTGAACCAAACATCTGAAAAAAGCATCAGTCTGCCCCCTACACTATTCAGCGCCGGATTGGGGGCCACCCTTTCATGCTGACTTGGTCTCGGCGGACTTCTTGCTATGCTTGGATTTATTCCAGGGTTGAGCCGACTTCCAAGTACTCTTGGCTTGCTTGGGCTTAGAGGAGGACTGTTGTCGTTGGGATTTCTCAGAACGAAAGGAATGAAAATTTGAGCCTTGTCCCTTAGACTTGTTCTTTTTATCCTGCAGTAAGAAGGCACCCTTGCCCCTTGTAACCGTGGAGATAATAAAGTCCAGGTCTGGACCAAATAAAATATTTCCCTTAAAAGGAAGGGAAAGAAGTCATATCTGCAGACCAGGATTTCAGCCAGAGCGTCCGACAGGTCTTCACTGAAAAACCAAAAACCTTAGCATTTAGGGCGAATTATCTGCATGTTTGCATCACAGATAAAAGAATTAGCAATTCTCAATGCCTTAATTCTTTCCTGGATAACGTCGAGGGGACCCTCCACCTCAATCAATTCTGCTAAGGAGTCACACCAGTAGGCCGCAGCTCCAGCAACTGAGGCAATAGCCGCTGCCGGTTGAAACAAGCATCCCGTATGCTGAAACATTTTTCTGATAAAAGTTTCCATCTTCTTATCCATCGGCTCTCTGAACGACGAGCTATCCTCAAGTGGGATAGTAGTACCCTTGGCCAGCGTTGAGATAGCGCCATCCACCTTAGGGACGGAACCCCACAACTCCAATTGAGAGTCCGGGAGCATAATTTTTTAAAGAAAAATTAAGTGGAAAAGGAAGATCCAATTCTATCCCACACGTTCTTACTAATGTTCGCCATTTTTACAGGTACAGGAAAAGTTAACAGCACTACTCTGTCCTCGTAAACTCTGTCTAATTTAGGGATCAAAGGTTCATAAGGCAACTTGGCCTCTGGAACCTCTAATGTAGACAGAAACTCCTTTAGAAGAAAACGTGTGTTCAATCTTAAATCTAATGGCAAGTTCCTCCGGAGCAGGAGGCCTAGAGGTAGCAGACTCCGACCCAGAAAGTTCACCCTCTGAAGTCTCAGATTGTGACCCATCCTTGGATAATTAAAAGACACATAAATCCTATAAATCACTTGATGACCCCTGGACAGGAGAGCTATGTTTAACCTTCTGCTTGTACTTAGTAGGGCGAGGTAAAGCACTAAAGGCCTCAAACACCACCGTTTTTAACTGTGCAGTAAAGTCTGATAGTAAAAGGCTCCCTACAGATGGAGGATCAGGCGTGCTATGATAAGCTGCATGTGATGGAACGGCGAGTCCTCAGATGTGGACGGCTCAGTGGTACTAAAGGGGTTAACCTTCTTAGACCTAATAACTTTGTTGAGGCATGTAGGACATACCAAGGCCTCCTCACAATATAAACAGGTATTACTATTTGGAATAGAGGGAGTACCCTCAATATTATCAGAGTCCTCCATAGCTTGAGCTAATGACAGTAGGACACAGAAAAAATGATCTTTTTATTTCTTACAAAAACAGCACCTTTATACTCCCAATTGCTGGGGCACTCACCACCTCCTAGACCCAGACAAGAGAGAGAAAAAGTGTCTTCTCCAACAGCCAGCTCTGTCTGGAAAGAGGAAATGAAAGTGCGACCACTCCTGGTCACGTGGTGTGCAAAGCAGGACCGCCCCTGCTATGAGAAAAAGTGTGCCAAGCTACAAGCTGCGCAGCGTTGAAAGTGAAAGTAAAAGCCTGTGTGTTCCAGCCACATAGCAAACAGTCTATGAGCCAATTAAATCTCACACATAAAGCAGCATAAAATCAAAGCATCACATTTGATTAATCCCCACTGTTCTATAATCCCCCTCAGGAGATATTAACCCATGATTCTATTAAGATAAAAGGAGTCACACTGTGATCCTGTCTTCTAGAATTTTTAACATATGTAAAAATGTAAATGATCTTATCAGAATCCATGCTGTGGAACAGAAACACAGTCTTGTAGCATTGCTCCTGACATGGACTTGAGTGAAAAAAATGAGCAGGCAGTGAAACTAGTCAACACTGATTGCTTAAAGAGCTGTTAGCAGGCAGTCTGGATGGGTTCGCAAAGACTCTCCCTGCATCTCCAGACTCTAACTTTCTTCAATGCTCTCACTGAGAGGCTGACAAGACTACTTAAAACTAGACATGTGCGTTTCGATTCGGATCGATTCAAATTTCCGAATTATGGTAGTACCGAATCTACCGAATAAATCAGAATTAGTTCGGATTTATTTGGTAGATTCGGATGGCCATGGATTACACTAGTATTGTACAGTAAATTAGGTTATATCACTCTGCTATGGGTTACACCTAATATACAGTACATAATACTAGTCTAATACACAGCACATCCTACCAAACACATACCGAAATTCCGAATTTCCGAATCGAACCGAACCGAATCCAGCTGAATGTATTTGAATCCGAATGAATCCAAAACAAATCCGAAACGAAAACCAAAATTCGAAAACATCCGAATCGATCCGAACCGAACCGCATTTTACAGCCATGCACAAGTCTACTTAAAACTCCAGTCCCATATTGAAGGGCAGATACCCCTCCTAAGGAACTACTCCAAAATCTTCTGACACTCTTCTGTCATCCTCCTGTGACAAAAGGCAAATAATGACTGGGGGATGGAGGAAGTGGGAGAGGTATTTAAGCCTTTGGCTGGGGTGTCTTTGCCTCCTCCTGGTGGCCAGGTTCAGTATTTCCCAACAGTAAGGAATGAAGCCGTGGACCCTCCTTATATTAAGAAGGAAATATATGTTAAAATACAGTGTACTACATCTGAAGAAACCAGAGACTTTATATTCAACCCATTGAATAATACTGTCTGATGATCACTGGTGTTGGACTTCACTAATTATTGAGTCCATGTGTATTAATTGCAGCCAAAGACCAACATTAAACATTCAATCTCTCAAACTCCTACCCATGTGCAGTGTTGAGACATTTAAGGTCCAGGAGGGTACATGTTGCACTTTCAAGAGAAGAACATTTTGGATTTTTGCTGTGAGAACTAGGTCCTCAAGCAACTGCCTTGACATTGGCACACTGAGGAGTTACTGGGTGATGAGCCAGGAAATACAAGTTCGAGCCAGGAAAAGCAAGTTAGCTTTTGCATGCCTTCAAGGCGCAGATGTGACTCTAACTTATTAAACTTCTACGAAGTAGCTTTATTTCTTTAACAAATCTGACTTGAATGCTTCAGATTGGTTGAAAATGATGACTTCCCTTGGGTTTACATTTTAAGAATAGTCAACTTAAATATTTTTCTCCAAGTTAATTTTTTTAACCATATGAGATAAAACAGAATGGAGGGGCGCCTCATGTGTGGTATCATCTATTAATTAACAACAATTCACAGAACTATTGCCAAATGGGTACTCACAAATTTGGAGAGCACACTTATGTGCTGGTAGGGGCGGGCTGCAGAATTAGAAAGGTGTGACAGCTCACCCACTTGAAGGCACTCTTGGCGTAAGATGGTGGTGATATTCCCAGAGCACACCAATGTGCTTGTAGAAGCAGGCTGCAGATTGGAAGAGGTGTGGCAGCTCACCCAAACTGCACCTGAGGGAACACATTATCATACAAATATCAAGATACCTAGAGTTTGGGTGAGCTGCCACACCTCTACCAATCTGCAGCCCGCCCCTACCAGCACATAAGTGTGCTCTCCAAATTTGTGAGTACCCATTTGGCAATAGTTCTGACTCGTTGTTAATTAATAGATGATACCACACATGAGGCGCCCCTCCATTCTGTTTTATCTTATATAGTACCACCTGGACCATCCAGTGAGGAAGAGGCAGCCGCTACAGCAATCGTTATCCTTTGAAGAACGTATAAAGGACTGTCTAATTTTTCACAATTGCAAGTGTATTTTCACTACAGTATCTAAGAATTTACTGTTTTCTGCCTTTATTGTGTATATACTCATCTATGATAGCTTAACATTGCCCCATCATATATACTTTTGTTCTAGATTATTGATTATACTGCATCTTGAGCGCCCCCTTCAGTGATTAGGTTTTTACAGTATAATTTTTTTAACCAACAGCAAAAGTTGGTCCATAGTTAGTGCTAAATAGCAACTCTGTGATCACAATAATACATGTAATAAAAATAATTATGCTGTATATAGTTCAAACTAAAAAACAAAACAAAAAAAAAATCATAAAAAAACACATTATAAGCATCATTAAAAAATCACAAACATGAACAACAAGTATTTGTGAGCTATAAATAAATTCCATTTATTTATATAGTCTACTTCTGGGACAATATCAGATATTTAAATGCCTATGAAATTTGGAACAGGGTATTATTAAACTATATATTACAGTGGTATGCCATTACCTACTTTTATTTATTTTTTAAGTTAATGTATTTTGTATTTTTTTTAGTAATTTGTTTTGAAGACTTTATAAACAGACATATAAACAGCTCAGCAGTTATATAAATAAGATATGTGTTAGTATCTACAAATGTTAAAACATAAAAAATCATACATGAAATGAGCTCTCTTAAATAGCTTAGGTTAGCCAACCTTAAGTCAATAAAAAAGCATATAAAGCGGTATTTGAGAAAATGAGAACAGTATGCAAACACCAATGAGGGTTAAAACTGCAGTGTGTTAATTGTAATCCGTATATATATACAGTATATTTCTCTATCAGAGGTCAGACATGTCAGTAGTTTTCCATTATACACTTAAAGGGACACTGAACCCAATTTTTTTCTTTCATGATTCAGATAGAGCATGCAATTTTAAGCAACTTTCAAATTTACTCCTATTATCAAATTTTCTTCATTCTATTGGTATGTTTATATGAAAAGCAAGAATGTAAGTTTAGATGCCGGACCATTTTTGGTGAACAACCTGGGATGTCCTTGCTGATTGGACAGCACCAATAAACAAGTGCTGCCCATGGTTCAGAACCAAAAATGTGCTGGCTCCTTAGCTTAGATGCCTTCTTTTTCAAATAAAGATAGCAAGAGAACGAAGAAAAATTGTTAATAGAAGTAAATTAGTAAGTAAAAGTTGCTTAAAATTGCATGTTCTATCTGAATCATGAAAGAAAAAATTTGGGTTCAGTGTCCCTTTAATGAAAGGTGACTCTCTTTCTAGGTATATCAAACCGTGATAATCCTTATTCGTTAGTTGGTATAATGTAGAGAATAAGTTAAACGTATATAGACCCGCTTTTTGGATCCGCTTCCAAGAATGGTCATGGTGTAATTGTGCATGTAGTATATAAAAACCACTAAAAGTTTGTCAGTTCCAAATTTGAAATATTAATAATCCTTTAATCTGCTCTCGCTTACCCAACCGATCTTGGGGTCAGTGCTTCTTAATCTTTACCACAGATCATATCTGAAAGTACCGCAGACTTCTCCTTGCAACGTGACTCTACGGTTTACCATGGAGGTCACGAGTAGTCTGATAATCAGTGTATCTGCAACGCTTTTCAGCTGTCTCAAATGCAGCCTTTGTCAAGCAGTAGTCCAAATCAGAGTAGGGTGAACTTTAAATAGCGGTTTTCTACAGCTTTAATTTAAGTAATATGCAGGTGTTTATGCTGCATTAAGTGATCCTTTGGAAATAAAAAGTTTAAAGTGATAGAATCTTAATGCTATGTTGAAAACCATCTCGTTTATGCTGATTCTAGCCCTATAGCTTATACACATAATAGTTAATACAAATTGTAGCCTTTTCACTTATATAGATATTTGACCTATATAGATGTTTACTATTATCAAAATGTCTATGGATAAAACATACTGCCCTCTAGCTTTCTAGATTTATATTACATTATTAAATTAAATACATTTTCTCCAACATTGGTGTGTCCGGTCCACGGCATCATCCTTACTTGTGGGATATTCTCTTCCCCAACAGGAAATGGCAAAGAGTCCCAGCAAAGCTGGTCACATGATCCCTCCTAGGCTCCGCCCACCCCAGTCATTCTCTTTGCCGTTGCACAGGCAACATCTCCACGGAGATGGTTAAGAGTTTTTTGGTGTTTAAATGTAGTTTTATTCTTCTATCAAGTGTTTGTTATTTTAAAATAGTGCTGGTATGTACTATTTACTCTGAAACAGAAAAGGATGAAGATTTCTGTTTGTAAGAGGAAGATGATTTTAGCACAGTAACTAAAATCGATTGCTGTTTCCACACAGGACTGTTGAGATGAAGTAACTTCAGTTGGGGGAAACAGTTAGCAGTCTTTTCTGCTTAAGGTATGACTAGCCATATTTCTAACAAGACCATGTAATGCTGGAAGGCTGTCATTTCCCCTCATGGGGACCGGTAAGCCATTTTCTTAGTTAAACATAAAAGAATAAAGGGCTTCAAAAAGGGCTTAAAAACTGGTAGACATTTTTCTGGGCTAAAACAATTGCTTTACTAGGCATATTATGCAGATTCTAACTAATTATAATCTTGGGGAATGTTTAGAAAAACGGCAGGCACTGTGTTGGACACCTTTTTCAGATGGGGGCCTTTCTAGTTATAGACAGAGCCTCATTCTGGGACTGTATAGGGGTTACATGTAAAAACGGCTCCGGTTCCGTTAATTTAAGGGTTAAAGCTCTGAAATTTGGTGTGCAATACTTTTAATGCTTTAAGACACTGTGGTGAAATTTTGGTGAATTTGAACAATTCCTTCATACTTTTTCACATATTCAGTAATAAAGTGTTTTCAGTTTGAAATTTAAAGTGACAATAACGGTTTTATTTTAAAACGTTTTTTGTGCTTTGTTGACAAGTTTAAGCCTGTTTAACATGTCTGTACCATCAGATAAGCTATGTTCTATATGTATGAAAGCCAATGTGTCTCCCCATTTAAATGTATGTGATAATTGTGCCATAGTGTCCAAACAAAGTAAGGACAGTAATGCAACAGATAATGATATTGCCCAAGATGATTCCTCAAATGAGGGGAGTAAACATGATACTACATCATCCCCTACTGTGTCTACACCAGTTATGCCCACACAGGAGGCCCCTAGTACATCTAGTGCGCCAATACTTATTACCATGCAACAATTAACGGCTGTAATGGATAACTCCATAGCAAATCTTTTATCCAAAATGCCTACTTATCAGAGAAAGCGCGATTGCTCCGTTTTAAACACTGAAGAGCAAGAGGACGCTGATGATAACTGTTCTGACATACCCTCACACCAATCTCAAGGGACCATGAGGGAGGTTTTGTCTGATGGAGAAATTTCAGATTCAGGAAAAATTTCTCATCAAGCTGAACCTGATGTTGTGACATTTAAATTTAAATTAGAACATCTCCGCGCACTGCTTAAGGAGGTGTTATCTACTCTGGATGATTGTGACAATTTGGTCATTCCAGAGAAATTATGTAAGATGGACAAGTTCCTAGAGGTTCCGGTGCCCCCCAACGCTTTTCCTATACCCAAGCGGGTGGCGGACATAGTAAATAAAGAGTGGGAAAGGCCCGGCATACCTTTTGTTCCCCCCCCTATATTTAAGAAATTATTTCCTATAGTCGACCCCAGAAAGGACTTATGGCAGACAGTCCCCAAGGTCGAGGGGGCGGTTTCTACTCTAAACAAACGCACTACTATTCCTATCGAAGATAGTTGTGCTTTCAAAGATCCTATGGATAAGAAATTAGAGGGTTTGCTTAAAAAGATTTTTGTACAGCAAGGTTACCTTCTACAACCAATTTCATGCATTGTTCCTGTCACTACGGCAGCGTGTTTCTGGTTCGAGGAACTAGAAAAATCGCTCAGTAAAGAATCTTCGTATGAGGAGGTTATGGACAGAGTTCAAGCACTTAAATTGGCTAACTCTTTTGTTTTAGATGCCGCTTTGCAATTAGCTAGATTAGCGGCGAAAAATTCAGGGTTTGCTGTCGTGGCGCGCAGAGTGCTTTGGCTAAAGTCTTGGTCAGCGGATGTGTCTTCCAAGACAAAATTGCTTAACATTCCTTTCAAAGGTAAAACATTATTTGGACCTGATTTGAAAGAGATTATTTCAGACATCACTGGGGGAAAGGGCCACGCTCTCCCACAGGATAGGTCTTTTAAGGCTAATAATAAGCCTAATTTTCGTCCCTTTCGCAGAAACGGACCAGTCTCTAATTCTGTATCCTCTAAGCAAGAGGGTAATACTTCACAACCCAAACCAGCCTGGAAACCAATGCAAGGCTGGAACAAGGGTAAGCAGGCCAAGAAGCCTACCACTGCTACCAAAACAGCATGAAGGGATAGCCCCCGATCCGGGACCGGATCTAGTGGGGGGCAGACTTTCTCTCTTTGCTCAGGCTTGGGCAAGAGATGTTCAGGATCCTTGGGCGCTAGAAATAGTTTCTCAAGGTTATCTCCTGGAATTCAAGGAACTACCCCCAAGGGGAAGGTTCCACAGGTCTCAATTATCTTCATACATATTCCTATCCACAAGGAACATCATCAGTTCCTAAGGTTCGCTTTTCTGGACAAGCATTACCAGTTTGTGGCACTTCCATTTGGATTAGCCACTGCTCCAAGGATTTTCACAAAGGTACTAGGGTCCCTTCTAGCGGTTCTAAGACCAAGGGGCATTGCAGTAGTACCTTACTTGGACGACATCCTGATTCAAGCGTCGACCCTGTCAAAAGCAAAGGCTCATACAGACATCGTCCTAGCCTTTCTCAGATCTCACGGATGGAAGGTGAACAAAGAAAAAAGTTATCTGTCCCCGTCAACAAGAGTTCCCTTCTTGGGAACAATAATAGATTCCTTAGAAATGAGGATTTTTCTGACAGAGGTCAGAAAATCAAAACATCTAAGCTCTTGTCAAGTACTTCATTCTGTTCCTCGTCCTTCCATAGCGCAGTGCATGGAAGTAATAGGATTGATGGTTGCAACAATGGACATAGTTCCTTTTGCACGAATTCATCTAAGACCATTACAACTGTGCATGCTCAGACAGTGGAATGGGGATTATACAGACTTGTCTCCGACGATTCAAGTAGATCAAAAGACCAGAGATTCACTCCGTTGGTGGCTGACCCTGGACAATCTGTCACAGGGAATGAGCTTCCGCAGACCAGAGTGGGTCATTGTCATGACCGACGCCAGCCTAGTGGGCTGGAGCGCGGTCTGGGAATCCCTGAA
The DNA here is from genome assembly GCF_027579735.1 of Bombina bombina. Classification (NCBI taxonomy): domain Eukaryota; kingdom Metazoa; phylum Chordata; class Amphibia; order Anura; family Bombinatoridae; genus Bombina; species Bombina bombina. Next base: position 500,019,393 of record NC_069502.1, read on the forward strand.
AGCTCAGGGTCTATGGTCTCGGGAAGAGTCTCTTCTCCCGATAAACATTCTGGAACTGAGAGCGATATTCAATGCTCTCAGAGCTTGGCCTCAACTAGCAAAGGCCAAATTCATAAGGTTTCAGTCAGACAACATGACGACCGTTGCATATATCAATCATCAGGGGGGAACAAGGACTTCCCTGGCGATGAAAGAAGTGACCAAGATAATTCAATGGGCGGAGGATCACTCCTGCCACTTGTCTGCGATCCACATCCCAGGAGTGGAAAATTGGGAAGCGGATTTTCTGAGTCGTCAGACATTCCATCCGGGGGAGTGGGAACTCCATCCGGAAATCTTTGCCCAAATAACTCAATTATGGGGCATTCCAGACATGGATCTGATGGCGTCTCGTCAGAACTTCAAGGTTCCTTGCTACGGGTCCAGATCCAGGGATCCCAAGGCGACTCTAGTAGATGCACTAGTAGCACCTTGGACCTTCAACCTAGCTTATGTATTCCCACCGTTTCCTCTCATCCCCAGGCTGGTAGCCAGGATCAATCAGGAGAGGGCCTCGGTGATCTTGATAGCTCCTGCGTGGCCACGCAGGACTTGGTATGCAGACCTGGTGAATATGTCATCGGCTCCACCATGGAAGCTACCTTTGAGACAGGACCTTCTTGTTCAGGGTCCATTCGAACATCCGAATCTGGTTTCCCTCCAACTGATGGCTTGGAGATTGAACGCTTGATTTTATCAAAGCGTGGGTTTTCAGATTCTGTAATAGATACTCTGATTCAGGCTAGAAAGCCTGTAACTAGAAAAATTTACCATAAAATATGGAAAAAATATATCTGTTGGTGTGAATCTAAAGGATTCCCATGGAACAAGATAAAAATTCCTAAGATTCTATCCTTTCTACAAGAAGGTTTGGAGAAAGGATTATCTGCAAGTTCTCTGAAGGGACAGATCTCTGCTTTATCTGTTTTACTTCACAAAAGACTGGCAGCTGTGCCAGATGTTCAAGCATTTGTTCAGGCTCTGGTTAGGATCAAGCCTGTTTACAGACCTTTGACTCCTCCCTGGAGTCTAAATCTAGTTCTTTCAGTTCTTCAAGGGGTTCCGTTTGAACCCTTACATTCCGTAGATATTGTTATTATCTTGGAAAGTTTTGTTTTTGGTTGCAATTTCTTCTGCTAGAAGAGTTTCAGAGTTATCTGCTCTGCAGTGTTCTCCGCCCTATCTGGTGTTCCATGCAGATAAGGTGGTTTTGCGTACTAAGCCTGGTTTTCTTCCGAAAGTTGTTTCCAACAAAAATATTAACCAGGAGATAGTTGTACCTTCTTTGTGTCCGAATCCAGTTTCAAAGAAGGAACGTTTGTTACACAATTTGGACGTAGTCCGTGCTCTAAAATTCTATTTAGAGGCTACTAAAGATTTCAGACAAACATCTTCCTTGTTTGTTGTTTATTCTGGTAAAAGGAGAGGTCAAAAAGCGACTTCTACCTCTCTTTCCTTTTGGCTTAAAAGCATTATCCGATTGGCTTATGAGACTGCCGGACCGCAGCCTCCTGAAAGAATCACAGCTCACTCCACTAGGGCTGTGGCTTCCACATGGGCCTTCAAGAACGAGGCTTCTGTTGACCAGATATGTAAGGCAGCGACCTAGTCTTCACTGCACACTTTTGCCAAATTTTACAAATTTGATACTTTTGCTTCTTCGGAGGCTATTTTTGGGAGAAAGGTTTTGCAAGCCGTGGTGCCTTCCATTTAGGTGACCTGATTTGCTCCCTCCCTTCATCCGTGTCCTAAAGCTTTGGTATTGGTTCCCACAAGTAAGGATGACGCCGTGGACCGGACACACCAATGTTGTAGAAAACAGAATTTATGCTTACCTGATAAATTACTTTCTCCAACGGTGTGTCCGGTCCACGGCCCGCCCTGGTTTTTTAATCAGGTCTGATGAATTATTTTCTCTAACTACAGTCACCACGGTATCATATGGTTTCTCCTATATATATTTCCTCCTGTCCGTCGGTCGAATGACTGGGGTGGGCGGAGCCTAGGAGGGATCATGTGACCAGCTTTGCTGGGACTCTTTGCCATTTCCTGTTGGGGAAGAGAATATCCCACAAGTAAGGATGACGCCGTGGACCGGACACACCGTTGGAGAAAGTAATTTATCAGGTAAGCATAAATTCTGTTTTTTTGATAATTTATCTGTCTTTATATGTACATATTTTTCAATTTTTAGAGTGAATTTTAGCTTGAATTTTTAGCCTTATTTCATTTATTGATTGCACTGTCCTCAGTGAGATATTGCCCTAACATGCTGCGCTACCTTCTTACACACTTCTGCTTCTGACACTCTTTGTTTATTTGGGAGGAAATCAGATCTAGAAGGTTAGCTTATCTTCTACTAGCGCATATTATCTGAATACCATTTGAACAGACTTTATAAACACGCAGATGTTTATATAATTAAAGGGACAGTCAAGTATAGATTAAACTTTCATTATTCAGATAGGACTTTTAATTTTAATTGACTTTCCAATTTACTTTTATCATCAAATTTGCTTTTTTCTCTTGGTATTCTTAGTTTAAACTAAACATAGGTAGGCTCATATGCTAATTTCTAAGCCTTTGAGGGCTGCCTCTTATCACATTCTTTTTAAATCTCTTTTCAACACAATGAGACAGAAAGTACACGTGGGCCATATAGATAACACTGTGTTCAGGCACAGGGGGTTATTTAAGATCTAGCACAATACAATGCTAAATTTAAGACAATAGATAATAAACAGTCACAGTCATGTGATCGGGGGGCTGGAAGAAGGTTCCTAGATACAAGGTAATCACAAAGGTAAAACGTACATTAATATAACTGTGTTGGTTATGCAAAACTGGGGAATGAGTAATAAAGGGATTATCTATCTTTTAAAACAATAACAATTCTATGGTTGACTGTCCCTTTAAGAATAGTTTTGAGAAACTTTGCAACAATTTTAGCACATTTCTAATGAAGTTAAATGTTCTAGTGTGTAAATCCCTGAAATGATTAATTATTTAAAGACTTCCTTATAGGATCTGAATCCCAATTGTTTTTAGAAAACCCTAAGATTTATAGTTTGGTCTGTTTGTAATTTTACATTGTCTAGAGATGGAGAGCTTTCAATATATTATGCAGATAAAAAGATTAAATCAACCGTCATTCTTTATATTGCAAATTTAGTGAAGCAGATGTTGCAGGAATAAAAAATGTGACATAAAACACTTGAACAGACAACTTATTGAAGCTATATATAACAAATACACAATAAAGAGTGAATCATGATTCTTTCCTAAACCTTATTAAAATACTGTTTAATAAATAGTGTTGATTTTTGGGACGTTAATAACACTTTGCCAAGATGCAATTGCAGGGAGTAGATGGGGTATCATTATCTGTTGAGGAAAATATATTCTAATAGATGCTTTACTAAAAACATCTATAGATGTTTGAGTTTTAGTCTGAAACACTACCATATTTCAAAAGATTGTTGAATCAAGCTTATTTTGGTTACAACCTCTTTATACTCAAATAAGATTTTTTTAGAGAATGCATATACTTTATTGCTTATTTAACAATCTTAAATTGATAGATTTGCCTTAATCAGTAGAAGAAATAGTAATATGTTATAACATTTTTAAAGGTTGATGATAAATATTATATCACAAACATATGAAATATGATATTTCTACCCCAATATGTCAAGCTGTTTCTTTGAGAAGTAAGTTGCATTTTTCATACTGATAATTGGGTCGATCACAGTCCTTTACAAAAGTTTATCTAAAGTTGTTGCTACAAAACAATCAACTATTAATGTTTTGGGGGATTTCTGTTGATATTTTGATAATTTTATCTAAAATAATTTTAATAGACCTCAATGTTTGCTAACAGTCTACTTAATGAATAGGAAAAAAACATTCAGTAAAAACTAACAAAAAAAATAAACTGCTTATTGGTTGTTCAAACTGAACTGATAATATTGGACAGTCTGATTAAATGTCTGCAAATTTAGGATCATAATAAAATATAGAATATTTTTATGTGGATCTCTTTCTAACTATGTCTATAGGTAGCTTTACCCTAGGGATAAGATGCAGAAAAACAAAAATGGAGGTCTTTGGTTAGATGTCTTACACTTATGAACTATGGGCCAAATTACGAGTGGAGCCCTATTTAATGCTCCCACTCGAGCATTAACTGCACTAGAAGTAAGCTTTTTACAAGCGTCGGGTTGCGCTCATATTATGAGTTGAAAGTAAACTGTTTTTGCTCGCATGCTGACCTAACAAGCACAATAAGTTGATTTTAGACTATTGCGTGCGCATTTATGTATTATAAAAAAGTCTTTGTAAAAGTTTATTTTTTAAACATGTTATACAAATAAGATCATCTTTATAAATAATTAGTTTTCAAATAATGAGTAAACTTTTTTACTAACTGCTTTCTTCTGCAAGGATAGGGTTAACAATCTGCATAGGTAGAAATAAGCACAACTTTTTAGAAGCATACAGGAAAACCATTAATTTGTTACACTACTCTTAACATAAGGTGTTACATATTCCTATCATTGTTCCTCAACAGCTGGCCTAGGGGCAGTGACACCTGTGAGACCTTATCTATTGGTTACTGGAATGGCATGGAAAAGAGGGATAATGAGAGGCTGGGAACCACAAAACTCTATCCCAAATACATTAAAGTTTTTTATTTATTATCACAATAGCATTTAAATATATATATCTAATTTTAATTAATTAAAATAGGTTTGTTAGCATAAAAGAAATAGATCTATATACTATACCATAAATGTAAAGCACCATTCCATACCTTAAAAGTACTACCCATTTATTATAATGTGATTTAACAGATTAGGATATATGAATGACCCAGCAACATTAAATCAAGACAACTTTCTGTAGTATACCAATTATCTGAAAATAATGTTCTCCAGTTTATAAAGTTTTCATTTTCCATTGCAACTCTTAACAAATCCATACATTTTATTGTATTGCTTGCTATACCATGTACAATTATACTAACCTTTAAATCTTACATTATTGTTTATATAAAGACAATATGATTTCAATATTGATATAAAAAATGTTTGCACTGCTAACACATTTCCCTTCATCTATAATTTATTTTAGGTTGAACTCTACAATAATTGTTTTCTCTAAACCACTTAACCTATATTTCCATTTATAGGTTATTTTGCCTAAAATGCTCAAACGTACATTGCAATTTTAGACCTCTTATACTAGTTTTTATTACTATTATTATAATTATTAGCAGTAGCAGTAATAATAGTAGTTGTAAGATTGTGAATATTAATATTAGTAATATTTATAACTATGTATATTGTTAACCTCTTCAGGAAAGTGAATATTTTTTAAAAAAATAGCTTTCTACATCGCATGGAAAAATAATCTTACAGAATAAAAGTAATATCAAGCATATTGATATGCAGAAGTAAGAATAGAGTTTTCCTAATAATTTAGTAAAATCTATCAGTAAGCTTCCTGTGATTTTTCTACTCAATACACTTGGGACACATACTTTAGCTTGTGGCAGAGAAAGTAAACAGTGACACCCCTGTCTGAAACAATTCTAACTCACAAGCAATCAAAATTCTACTAGCAGTTAAAATGCTGATGTTGGAATACCGACAGCCGAAATAGAGATGAGACGCCATTACTTTCTATGGTGTTTCCTAGACAATTTTACAACTGCATGGTACTCCTGTCACTATACATTTCTTTCTGATAGTACAATGTCACTTTCACATTTTAAATATCAGTTTTTAAAAGTTCATATCAAGTTTTATCTTCAGACACTGCCTTCAAAAACATGAGAATATGAAGGGGTAAAATGCTTATATGTCTTAAATTTAATCCTGAAATGGTTAAAAAATAAATAAAACTAATAATAAATAATTGATAATTGTATTATATGGTACTCTTACACAGTATAGTCATTTTAAACTACAAAAATGCCATTATTATTTTCTTTATATTAAAACTGTACTGAACCTCCACTGTAAAATAAAGGGGTTGATCACAATCTATTAGAAAAAAAAGTATTTGGCCCACAATATTTAATCAATCAACACTGGCTCCAACATCAAAGGTCCCCAGTTCAATTCCATTTCTAAATAACTTTCAAAGCCAGGTAAAACCATCATATGCAAGGCAATTCAAAACAGCAGATTACCAGGTTAAGCAGCTTTGATAAATGTAATATCTTTATTAATTAACCCTCATTAAAGCAGAGAAGACTAAGCTTAGTCATAAGGCATCATTCTCCTCAGGCGTATATCTATTTTGTATTATATGAGACATTATTGCCTTTAGCACAGACTGGCTCAGAAATGCAGCACCAGGAGCTGTAATCCCCCAGGAGACACAGGATCCAGTACCAGGGACATTCACAGTGAATGCTGGAGGTGGTGAGTGTCATTTTGTCCAGCAATAAGGGATCAGACGATAGATAATTCAGTTAAATTAGCAGATACATACTCTTGTATTTTTCATTTTCTACACAATTACCTTCAACCTATTATAGTGCAAAAAATCTAGATAGATGTAAAGAATTTTGGAAAAAACACCATCTCTTATTTATTGGGTGGTGCAATACCCTGAATTGTCAATAAGAGAGATGCTTTGGAGGGCTTGATACACCAATTCATCATAATAGTGAGGAAGCCTTGGCAGAGGTCAAAATTTGTGCTTGGCATATCCGTATCTACAGGTTTTGCAGCATAAGTTAAATAGCAATAAAGGGAAAGGGAGTATGCTAGATCCATTTGTTGAACAACCAAATGAGGCCCTAAAAAGAAAGTGAGAACATTTAAGCTCATCTGTAACCTGCTGCACTTAGGTATGGATGAGTGATGCTATTGATCCAGAGAAATCCTTGAATCAGTACCATAACTTGCCCCATTATGGGCTAGATTACGAGTGGTGCGCTGACTGTTGTGTGCAAGAAATAAGGGGTTTATCAAGGCATCAAAAGTAGCACGCATATTACAGGTTGAAAGTAAATGTGTTCGCTTGAGAGCAATTTAATTTAAAAGATTTATCTTTGTGAAGGACACATGAATCAAGCCATGTACAAGGTTATCCTGAAAGAAAACTTGATTCCTTCTGCTCTGACAATGTCCCCCCAACTCTGAGGATTGTTTTTTCCAGCTAGACAATGCTCCATGCCACATAGCCAGGTCAATCAAAGTGTGAATAGAGGAGCACCAGATCAACTCTGTTATGGCCAGCCCAATCTCCAGACCTGTACCCCATTAAAATCCTCTGGAATGTGATCAAGAGGAATATGGATGGTCACATGCCAACAAATGAAGACTGCTTTAATCTTTGCACCAGGAGTAGCATAAAGTCACACAACATCAATATAAGTGACTGATGGAGAGTATGCCAAGATGCATGAAAGCTGTGATTGAAAATCAGGATTATTTGAAAGTATTGATTTCTAAACTCTTGCTAAATTAAAACATTAGTATTTTGTTGTTAAAAAATGAATATGAACTTGTTTTCTTTGCATTATTCAAGGTCTGAAAACACTGCATCTTTTTTTTTTTATTATTATTATTTTGACCAGTTGTCGTTTTCTGCAAATAAATGTTTTAAATGACAATATTTTTATTTAGAATTTGGGAGAAATGACAGTAGTTTATAAAAAATGTAAATTTTACTCAAAAATATAGCTATAAATAGTAAAACCAGAGAAACCGATAATTTTGAGATGGGGGGGGGGGTATATCCCAGCGCCAACCAAACCTTATATGCCTGAGAAAGTGGTACCTAGCTACCACTATGTGAAAACAGAAATGTGAAAGGTGTACTCAGGCGCCAACAATACTGAGGCTAAGGTTAAAAATGAGGATTTATTACATATAGTTTACTCACAAAATATACATATACATATACATATAAAGCTGCATGGATCCACGCTAAAATGGTCTAAAAATTAGTCTAAAAATTATTATAAAAACAATCTAAAAACAATCTATTATAGAAGTGAGGAACAGACTGTTAAGTGTGTCCCAATGTGATACAATTTGTCCCTAAAAGTTACTAAGGGACTAAAATACAATCAGTGATAGTTACATAGTGATTGTGAGTGACCTTGTGAAAAATGTTAAATTGAAACAAATTATAAAATCGATGAAACAATCCAAATCTTGGAAAATGTGGAAAATAATAATAAAATTGTAAAAGCTGAAAGTGTACGGTGCCCCTAAAAAAGGGGGGTGCTGAAAATCTGAAAAGTTGGATTTACTACTATATTTTTTTAGAATTACATTGGAATTTGTTTGGACCAATTTTTTGAACTTTTCAGATTTTCAGCACCCCCCTTTTTTAGGGGCACCGTACACTTTCAGCTTTTACAATTTTATTATTATTTTCCACATTTTCCAAGATTTGGATTGTTTCATCGATTTTATAATTTGTTTCAATTTAACATTTTTCACAAGGTCACTCACAATCACTATGTAACTATCACTGATTGTATTTTAGTCCCTTAGTAACTTTTAGGGACAAATTGTATCGCATTGGGACACACTTAACAGTCTGTTCCTCACTTCTATAATAGATTGTTTTTAGATTGTTTTTATAATAATTTTTAGACTAATTTTTAGACCATTTTAGCGTGGATCCATGCAGCTTTATATGTATATGTATATTTTGTGAGTAAACTATATGTAATAAACCGATAATTTTGCAGTGTTTTCTTCAAGAGATTTATATAAGTGCATTGGAGCCCTTTTCAGTCAAGTAGTTGAAAACATGAAAAATCATATTTATGCAGTATTCATATTTAATAAAATGTTCAGCTGTGTATTTACTGTAAATATTTCACATTCCAATGCTCTTCACATAACGGAATATGTAATAATAAGTATTTTTAAATAGATATTCCTATATCTGGATATATATATATATATAAATATATATATATATATACTTTACCAAAAAAAAGCAAAAAAAAAAAAAAAAACATACAGTTTATATACAGTATATAAATATATATATATATATGTATTTAAGAATAAATAGAACATATTATTCTATGTGAAGAACATTAGAATGTGAAATATTAATATTTCATCTCTGGTTTGCTCACCGGTAAGGGTGTAAAGTTTTTTTGTTTTTTTTTTAACACGGCCATGATATTCTAAGTTCTGATTTTTTGCACATCGTGTTAGGGCTTGTGCAAAAACATTTTGCTTTCAACTTATAATACGCGCGCTACCCGACGTGGGCAAAAAAAAATACTTCTAGTGGAATTCATGCATAAGCAATAAAAAGCACTCCACTCTAATCTAGCCCTAAGTGGGCTGGGCCAGGGGTATATTTCAGAATTAAATTAGATGTCTCCGAGTGGCTTGATGGCTTGAAGCAAGAAGGTCTGACCAGAGTCTTAATATTGTTGGAAATTCATCTTGTTGGCAGTAGTGTTATGTGAGAGGATCTATGATTTTCTGGTCATACAATGTTGTTGTTGTCAGTGCCATTAATATGTTAAGTCATTGCCCATAGTAAAATTCTTAAATTTGATTGTTTTGTTGTGGCAGAGTTCTATGATTCTGGTAAGGCATATTCTGTGTGATTTATGTTAAAAAGTTTAAAGAGAACTTGTGAGACGTAACACGTTAGCTGATTTACCAATAGCTTGTTTGTCACAGTTTGAGTCTTCACTTTTAATTGCTGCCTTTGTGCTTCCCAGAAAGGAAACTGATTCATATGCTGCTATCCAACTGAGTATTAAACTATTGATGTTGTATGTTGTACTAAGTGTGGGTCATGGTGTTAGTAATTTGCGGCATTAAATTCATTTGCACCCTTTAAATATGGCAGGTAATTGATTCCATAGTGATGATATATTCGAATACAATCTTTTTCACTTTATTACATCAAAATCTGACGTGTGCAATTAACACTTTAATATAATTTTAAGAAAACCTACAATTAACAATCCGTAATCTAAACCAAACATTATAAAGATCATATTTTGTGTACAATGATCATATTTTAAAGTTGTGATTCAGATAAGAAATCTGTGCATTTACAAGGGAAGGGTCATTTAATGAAATAAATTCAGAAATTGCGTTTTTTTTCTTATCAGAATGATGCTGTTGAATTCACTCAGTGCAAAGCATTGGTGAAGTTAACACAGTGCAAAGCCAATGGAAATCTTCACAATAACCAGGTATTCTAGAAGATTTTTAACAAATGTGAAAGGCCTCAGATTTGAAAGCCACACAAAAAGACATGCAACAAAGTTCTTAATATTCTTCTAATCAGGGCTAAAGTACAATTTTTGAAGACTTAGGCAAAAGATATGGGTTAGCACCACTTATAAAATGGACATCTTAATCTTACACTTCAGCAAAACTACAATAGAACTCTACCAGACCTCTAACCCTGCAGCCCAATCAAACCTTTGTGTCAAACCCTTGATCCAAAAGAAGCTCTCTGTCAGCCACATTAATATCAAACGTTAGATCAGACCCTTGTCTCTTCAGTATTTTCATCAGTCACATAATTACATTTGACCCCTGCCCTCCAGTCTTTACCCCTAAATGGCACTTTCAGTATACTCTGCTACCCAGGGCTTCTTCCCCCTCAGATAAAAACACACACTGAACCTTTTCATGCAAAGAGGGGGGGCAATAGAATTAGATCTGGCTGTCACATTGTAGAAGTCAAAAAGAAATGGACAGTCTACTGTCTGAAGGGAAACAAAGCAGTAGCACCAAGATTTGCAAAGCAGTGATGAGGCAGCAGGCTTAAAAAAGAGAAACATCTATGGTGCACCTTCTCCTCCTATGGCTTCCACGTGCATTTGCCTCTTCCTAATAAATTAGAATAAATAAAAATGTAGATAATGAACAGTTCCCAATAATTCCCAAACATCTAAATTCACTGTATCATATGTTCACCCTTGGGGGCCGATTTAAGAAAGTGCGAGCGGACATTATACAATGTAGCGTATCATGTCTGCCGCACATTGATAAATGCGAACAGCATACGCTATCGTCATTTATCATTGCACAAACAGTTCTTGTGAACTGCTTGAGTAATGTCGCCCCCTGCAGATTCGCAGCCAATCGTCCGCTAGCAGGGGGTGTTAATCAGTCTGATCGCAGTATAGGATCGGGCAGATTGATGTCCGCAACCTCAGAGCAAGCGGACAAGTTATGGAGCCGAGGTCTTTAGACTGCTGCTTCATAACTGCTATTTCCGGCGAGCCATTCAGAGCTTGATAATTCGGCCCCTTGGTCTTTTAATTTAGCTTCACAGTAAACTATATGGTTTATTACATGATTCCTGCAATAAAACCTTAAAGAATTAATTCTATTAGTATGTGGTTTGCTTAGATTAGAAATCATATGCATTCACTTTCCAGCTAATAATTTATAGTCTTTTAGCACCTTGTTTTTCTTTTGTTGCCCTACATTAGTGATTTTTCAATCACCTGTAACTACTATATTAAAAAAAATATAGCTGTTTAAAAGCATTAGCTAAAATGTGCAGCCAGCTCAGTCTGAAGTTAATTTAATACCCTTTGATGTCGATTATCTGAAATCACTGACTTTTTCACTTTTAATTTCTTTAATGTCAATAAAACTTCAGTCTTTGTAAATAGAAATATGTGTGGAAAGCAAGTCAGTTTGTCTTTTTGAGAGAAAGTTGACATTTAAAAAATAGACTTGCTGAAAGGCTGAAAAATGGAATGCCATCAACTTCTCACTAGCATACTTTCCATGGGAACACCGACTTTCATTTAAAGAATGCCAACATTCAAAGAACATATTTACTTTCTGAAAAATCTATAGATTACAATAATGCATGTGATCAACATTTATGACATGTGATGGCCACTATCAGAATTCAGTAATAGTTATCTTGCATTCAAGTCTATTGTTATCCGATTTTAAAAGTTATTTGAGCTTTGTCGATATGAGGTTTGGGGTCTTATTGATTCTGCTACATGACATCAGTGTTGTAAATGCTAGTGTTGTGGCTCAATAGCTTGCAGCAGTAGGAAATTAGATTAGGTTTTATTAAGTTACACTGGAAACTTGATGAACGTTTAGGGCTAGATTACAAGTGGAGCGCTAACTAGTGCATTTGCTAGAGTGCTAATTGCGCTAGTGGTAAACCTTTTGTGCAAGTTGGGTTGCGCTGATATTACAAGTTGAAAGCTTAAAATGATTGCTCTAGCGCAAACACAACTTGCGAAAAAGGTTTAACACTAGCGTGATTACCTACTGCTCCATAAAAGTCAATGGAGCAAAAAAAAAAAACTGCTCATGCTCTAAACCAAATCACCATAAGCCCCTACTCTAATAACCCCTAAACCGCCAAATAGCTCACTGTAAAGTAACCACTACACTATTAACTCCTAAATCACCATGCCCCACATCGCAAACTACCTATGTACTCTATTAACGCCTAAACCGACATCCCCCGCAATGCAAACTACCTATGTACACTATTAACCCCTAAACTGCTGTCCCCCATATTGCAATACCTAAATTAAACCATTAACCCCTAAACCGCCATCCCCTACATTGCAAAGTAATACACTAACATCTAAACTCCTAAACTAACACCCCCTAACTTAACCAAAAAAAATCATAACTACCTTTAAAAAAAAAAAACTCACCTGTAAAATTAAATACCATTACTAAAAATAAAAAACCTACCATTACTAAAAATAAAAAATCTAGCATTACAAAAAACTAACATTACAAGAAAAAAATAAAAAAATAACATTACAAAAAAGAATTAAGTAATTACTTAATCCACTGATCTTCAACCGGGACACCAGGAGATTTCACAGTGGAATTCATTCTATCAGCCAATCGGAATTCAAGGGACGCCATCTTGGATGACATCATTTAAAGGAATCTTCATTCTTGAAGAGCCAGCGAAAGAAGAGGATGCTCCGCGCCGGATGTCTTGAAGATGGAGCCACTCCTCGTCGGAAGGATGAAGATAGAAGATGCCGTCTGGATGAAGACTTTTGCCCGCCTTGAGGACGACTTCTTGCGGCTTGGATGAAGACTTCTCCCGGCTTCATTGAGGACTTCTGCCCGCTTGGATGAAGACTTCTCCCGGCTGGATGAGGATGGATGTCCGGTCTTCAAAACTGTAAGTGGATCTTCGGGGGTTAGTGTTAGGTTTTTAAGGGTTTATTGGGTGGGTTTTAGGTTTAGATTAGGGTTTGGGCAATAGAAAAAGAGCTAAATGCCCTTTTAAGGGCAATGCCCATCCAAATGCCCTTTTCAGGGCAATGGGGAGCTTAGTCTTTTTTAGTTAGGATTTTATTTGGGGGGTGGTTGTGTGGGTGGTGGGTTTTACTGTTGGGGGAGTGTTTGTATTTTTTTTACAGGTAAAAGAGCTGATTTCTTTGGGGCAATGCCCCGCAAAAGGTCCTTTTAAGGGCTATTGGTAGTTTATTGTAGGCTAGGTTTTTTTTTTATTTTGATAGGGCTCTTAGATTAGGTGTAATAAGTTTAAATATTTGATAATTTCTTTTTTTATTTTGTGTAATTTAGTGTTTGTTTTTTTGTAATTTAGGTAATTGTATTTAATTTAGGTAATTTATTTAATTTTAGTGTTAGGTGTTAGTATAACTCAGGTTAGGTTTTATTTTACAGGTAAATTTGTTTTTATTTTAGATAGGTAGTTAGTAAATAGTTAATAACTATTTAGTAACTATTCTACCTAGTTAAAATAAATACAAACTTGGCTGTAAAATAAAAATAAACCCTAAGCTAGCTACAATGTAACTATTAGTTATATTGTAGCTAGCTTAGGGTTTATTTTACAGTACAGGTAGCCCTCAGTTTACGCCGGGGTTAGGTTCCAGAAGGAATGGTTGTAAATCGAAACCGTTGTAAATTGAAACCCAGTTTATAATGTAAGTCAATGGGAAGTTAGGGAGTTAGGTTCCAAACCCCTCTCAAAATTGTCACAAGTAACACCTAATACATTGTTTTTAAAGCTTTGAAATGAAGACTTTAAATGCTAAACAGCATTATAAACCTAATAAAATAATCACACAACACAGAATATATAATTAAACTAAGTTAAATGAACAAAATTTTTGCGCCGATGTTAGGGACAGCAAATTAGGGGTTAATATTTAACTAGTGTTTGCGAGGCGGGAGTGTGGTGGTTTAGGGGTTAATATGTTTAATAATAATTTTATTTTAGTGTTTGCGATGCGTGAGGGCCTCGGTTTAGGGGTTAATAGGTAGTTTATGGGTGTTAGTGTACTTTTTAGCACTTCAGTTATGAGTTTTATGTTATAGCTTTATAGCGTAAAACTCATAACTACTTATTTTAGAATACATAACGAATTTTGCGGGATAGGCTTTACCGCTCACTTTTTGGCCTCCCAGAAAAAGCTTGTAATATCGGCGCTATGGAAGTCCCATTGAAAAAATGCTTTAAGGCCAAAAAAGTGTGCAGTGCCCCTAAACCTGCGGTAGTGAAAAAGCAGCGTTATGAGCCTTAACGCTGCTTTTTTACTCCTACCAAAAAACTCGTAATCTAGCCCCATGTGTTTTACTGTGTATTTTCTGTACATATTAAAAGCTTGAAACCCGAAACATGTTAAGCATATTTTACATTCCATTGTTCTTCTCACAGAAAAAAAATATAATTTTTATATTTAATAATATATTATATATATATATAATCAAGTCAGATAATAAGCACTCGCTGGATTTAAGCACAGCACACTTTATTAGGCAGTGACGTTTCGGGGCATTCACCCCTTCTTCAGACAACCCAAAATGTGATACAAGCAGTGTTATATAACTAGCAAAACCCCTCCCCCATCTAATTTCAGCCAATCCAATACATCCAATCAAAGTAATGGGAGATGTATATAACATATCAACAAAACAATTCCACATCAGTGTATTATCAACAATAGTGTAAAATATCAAATATGTGTATGGTTTCATAAACCTATTGTGATATGATATTGTAAAACAGTGACAACATAATCAGTGGAAATGGATCGATACCAAAATCAGCATATTAATCAATACGCCCTCATATGCACACATCAAGGATTTACTACATAAGGCCTTAACATATCTTAATACAACAATGAATCCAATTGAAAAAAGGAAGGCTTACTTTTTTAAAACATGCTTAATAGTCATATAGCAGCAAAACCGTCCGCCATTCCCTACCACGCTCAACTCAGTGTGTTCTGTGGGGGGAGTGGTCCCACTCAGGCCTCAAACCAATCTGATCAAAGTTCGTCATGCACCGAGCCGTGTTAGACGTTGCCATGGCAACGTGCAGTGACGCAACAACGTCCACCAGGGAACGGCTCAAGTTGCATGTTAACGGCAAGTTGTCATGGCAACCATCAAAGTAATCCACTCCATAGTGAACACAATAACAAAACGGCATTCAAAAATAAAATATATGTGCCAGCATCCAAAAAATCAAATACACAAATCGGTTACTACGAGCAGCTGTGTATACTATAGAGGGATCGTGGGACACCGTTATACCGTACCTAAGTCCATTAGTACTCTAAAGGCTATCATAAGCATCATTGCTAGTGTAAAAATACATCTTATACATATGTAAGCGAATTATAGGACATACAGCTAAGTAACCCATGTTATCACAGAAAGTCACCTGTGGGACCATAATGGGCACCTTATCTAGTGTCATCTGGGGACTTAAATATCAGAAAGGAGTCACAACTAAAACTGTATACCATCAAACCTAAATTCAAAAAACGACTTATAATCATAGTCAACTGTCTACTGTATCACTGACCACAAATCCTATATACAAAATACATACAAGCTAAGTCCTAGTCTGGCCTAACTCTAACCACTGTCATGTTCTCCCTACCAACTCAAGACTTAAAGAGGGACAACCCAGTGTCATGTGGGCACTATATATATTCTATAATGCTAATAGGGGGCCTCCCCAAGTACGCTAGTCTGGTGTCCAAGGTTCTGCACCCACCATAATATCAGAGTAGGGCTCCACTTAACAAGTCACCCAGCTGGAACCCCCATCAAATAGGAAGATAATCTCATGGGCCCCAACAGTTATTCAGCTTTGAGCTAGAAGTATGAGCCTCATGTCACCTATAGTATGGTAATACAGGGTAGATAGTAAGTGGATGGAATTTGCGTGGACTCTCAATATACCCACGGGGGCACCATAGGATGTGCATGGACTCTCACTGATACTTTATTTGTAGCAAGAGTTTGTAGGATGTCTCCACCACACTACCAAATAAAGTATCAGTGAGAGTCCATGCACATCCTATGGTGCCCCAGTGGGTATATTGAGAGTCCACGCAAATTCCATCCACTTACTATCTACCCTGTATTACCATACTCTAGGTGACATGAGGCTCATACTTCTAGCTCAGAGCTGAATAACTGTTGGGGCCTATGAGATTATCTTCCTATTTAACGGGGGGTTCCAGCTGGGTGACTTGTTAAGTGGAGCCCTACCCTGATATTGTGGTGGGTGCAGAACCTTGGACACCAGACTAGCGTACTTGAGGAGGCCCCCTATTAGCATTATAGAATATATATAGTGCCCACATGACACTGGGTTGTCCCTCTTTAAGTCTTGAGTTGGTAGGGAGAACATGACAGTGGTTAGAGTTAGGCCAGACTAGGACTTAGCTTGTATGTATTTTGTATATAGGATTTGTGGTCAGTGATACAGTAGACAGTTGACTATGATTATAAGTCGTTTTTTGAATTTAGGTTTGATGATATACAGTTTTAGTTGTGACTCCTTTCTGATATTTAAGTCCCCATATGACACTAAATAAGGTGCCCATTATGGTCCCACAGGTGACTTTCTGTGATAACATGGGTTACTTAGCTGTATGTCCTATAATTCGCTTACATATGTATTAGATGTATTTTTACACTAGCAATGATGCTTATGATAGCCTTTAGAGTACTAATGGACTTAGCTACGGTATAACGGTGTCCTACGATCCCTCTATAGTATACACAGCTGCTCGTAGTAACCGATTCGTGTATTTGATTTTTTGGATGCTGGCACATATATTTTATTTTTGAATGCCGTTTTGTTACTGTGTTCACTATGGAGTGGATTACTTTGATGGTTGCCATGACAACCTGCCGTTAACATGCAACTTGAGCCATTCCCTGGTGGACGTTGTTGCGTCACTGCACGTTACCATGGCAACGTCTAACACGGCTCGGTGCATGACGAACTTTGATCAGATTGGTTTGAGGCCTGAGTGGGACCACGCCCCCCACAGAACACGCTGAGTTGAGCGTGGTAGGGAATGGCAGACGGCTTTGCTGCTATATGACTGTTAAGCATGTTTTAAAAAAGTAAGCCTTCCTTTTTTCAATTGGATTCATTGTTGTATTAAGATATGTTAAGGCCTTATGTAGTAAATCCTTGATGTGTGCATATGAGGGCGTATTGATTAATATGCTGATTTTGGTATCGATCCATTTCCACTGATTATGTTGTCACTGTTTTACAATATCATATCACAATAGGGTTATGAAACCATACACATATTTTATATTTTACACTATTGTTGATAATACACTGATGTGGAATTGTTTTGTTGATATGTTATATACATCTCCTATTACTTTGATTGGATGTATTGGATTGGCTGAAATTAGATGGGGGAGGGGTTTTGCTAGTTATATAACACTGCTTGTATCACATTTTGGGTTGTCTGAAGAAGGGGTGAATGCCCCGAAACGTCACTGCCTAATAAAATGTGCTGTGCTTAAATCCAGCGAGTGCTTATTATCTGACTTGATTGAATATTACTTTAAGCACCCTGGTCTATGTTTAGGGTTGGCAAGTGAGAGTGCACTATTTGGATCCAGTATATATATATATATATATATATTGTCATTGTAAAATATATATCTATATATCTATAGGAATAAATGTGTATATATAGGTATTTACAAATATATATATATATATATATATATATATATATATATATATATATATATATATATATATATATATACACAGTATATAGAACATACATGCGAGTGATAATGTTAGTTGTTTTTTTTTTTTTCCATTGAACTCTATGGGGGAAAAAAGTTGCACTGTTGCGATATCTGAGGTCATGAAGTTACCAGGTCTCAGGTTTCGCTTGTGCACAGAAAGCTTACTTCTAGCAAAGTTTATTTTTGAGTAGGAGCGCTAAATACTGTTCCACTTGTAATCTAGTCCCAAATGTTTTCAATGTTTGTTGGTCAAATTATCATTTAATCATCTTATGTTAAATTATGCAATTTGTACTTTGGATAGCTTATATAGCATTTATAAATGACAGAAAATTTTATAATATTGCAAAGTATTACACTGCCCTGGCTACTTCATAATGCCACCCGGCTGTCAACATTTTCTGTGGAGAACACAGGTTTTTCTTTATTTTGTTCTTTATTCCTTGATGAGATAGATGGAAAATTAATGTATCTGATGCCATTAATTCATCTGTACAATAAATCAGAAAAGCAAGGTCTAATATATCCTATACAAACAAAATGTCGGCTAGATTACCAGTTTTGGGTTATGAGTGAAAAAGCCTACCGCTTGTAGGTATAGCTGTACTGCACACTTTTTTGGCCGTCACGCAACGTAACTACCTCACTTTTTAAAAAGTCCTTTTTCAATGGGACTTCCATAGGGTCTTTATTATGAGTTTGCCTGTCCGGCCAAAAAGTGAGCGGTACAGCCCATAACTACAAGATCTGTACCGTAAACTGAAAGTCAGTAGTTATGGGTTTTACGTTACAAAGCTGTACCATAAAACTCATAACTAAAGTGTCACAAGTACACTAACACACATAAACTACCTTATTAACCCCTAATCTGCTGCTCCGGACATCACCGCCACTACAATAAACATATTAACCCTTAAACCGCCGCATTCCCACATCACAAACACTAGTTAAATATTATTAACCCCTAATCTGCTGTCCCTAACATTGCCGCAACCTATATTACTTTTATTAACACCTAATCTGCTGCCCCCAAAATCGTTGCCACCTAACTACACTTATTAACCCCTAATCTGTTGCCCCCAATGTCGCCGCCACTATACTAAAGTTATTAACCCCTAAACCTCTGGCCTCCCACATCACTAACACTAAATAAAAATATTAACCCCTAAACCTAACCCTAAGTCTAACCCTAACACCCCTAATTTTAATATAATTAAAATAAATCTAAATACAAATTACTATTATTACCTAAATAATTCCTATTTAAAAATAAATACTTACCTATAAAATAAACCATAAGCTAGCTACAATATAACTAATAGTTACATTGTAGCTATTTTAGATTTTATTTTTATTTCACAGCTAATTTTGTATTTATTTTAACTAGGTAGATTAGTTAGTAAATAGTTATTAACTATTTACTAACTATCTAGTTGAAATAAATACAAAGTTACCTGTAAAATAAAACCTAACCTAAGTGACACTAACACCTAACATTACACTAAAATTAAATAAATTACATTAATTAAATACAATTAACTAAATTACAAAAAACAAACAAACACTAAATTACACAAAATAAAAAAGAAATTATAAAAAAATATTTAAACTAATTACACCTAATCTAATAGCCCTATCAAAATAAAAAAGCCCCCCCCCTCCAACATAAAAAACCCTAGCCTAAACTAAACTACCAATAGCTCTTAAAAGGGCCTTTTGCTGGGCATTGCCCCAAAGAAATCAGCTCTTTTACCTGTAAAAATAAAATACAAACAACCCCAACAGTAAAACCCACCACCCACACAACCAACCCCACCAAAAAAAAAACCTACCTAAAAAACCTAAGCTCCCCATTGCCCTGAAAAGGGCATTTGGATGGGCATTGCCCTTAAAAGGGCATTTATCTCTTTTGCTGTACCCAAAGTCCCTAATCTAAAAATAAAACCCACCCAATAAACCCTTAAAAAACAGTAACCCCCGAAGATCCATTTACAGTTTTTAAAGACCGGACATCCAACGAAGCCAGGAGAAGTCCTCAGCGAAGCAGCAAGAAGTCCTCAACGAAGCCGGGAGAAGTCTTCATCCAAGCTGGCAGAAGTGGTCCTCCAGATGGGCAGAAGTCTTCATCCAGACGGCATCTTCCATCTTCATCCATCCGGCGCGGAGCGGGTCCATCTTCAAGACATCAGGCACGGAGCATCCTCTTCTGACGAAGACTTCTTCCCAAATGAATGTTCCTTTAAGTGACGTTATCCAAGATGGCATCTCTTGATTTCCGATTGGCTGATAGAATTCTATCAGCCAATCGGAATTAAAGGTGAAAAAATCCTATTGGCTGATGCAATCAGCCAATAGGAATGAGCTTGCATTCTATTGGCTGATTGTAACAGTCAATAGAATGCGAGCTCAATCCTATTGGCTGATTGGATCAGCCAATAGGATTGAAGCTCAATCCTATTGGCTGACTGCATCAGCCAATAGGATTTTTTCACCTTTAATTCCGATTAGCTGATAGAATTCTATCAGCCAATCGGAATTCAAGGGACGCCATCTTGGATGACGTCACCTAAAGGAACATTCATTTGGGAAGAAGACTTCGTCAGAAGAGGATGCTCCGTGCCTGATGTTTTGAAGATGGACCCGCTCCACGCCGGATGGATGAAGATAGAAGATGCCGTCTGGATGAAGACTTCTGCCCGTCTGGAGGACCACTTCTGCTGGCTTGGATGAAGACTTCTCCAGGCTGTGTTGAGGATTTCTTGCCGCTTCGATGAGGACTTCTCTCGGCTTCGTTGAGGATGGATGTCCGGTCTTCAAAACTGTAAGTGGATCTTTGGGGGTTAGTGTTAGGTTTTTTTAAGGGTTTATTGGGTGGGTTTTAGTTTTAGATTAGGGTTTGGGCAATAGAAAAATTGCCTTTTCAGGGCAATGGGGAGCTTATGTTTTTTTAGTTAGGATTTTATATGGGGGGTTGGTTGTGTGGGTGGTGAGTTTTACTGTTGGGGGGGTGTTTGTATTTTTTTTTTACAGGTAAAAGAGCTGATTTCTTTAGGGCAATGACCCGCAAATGGCCCTTTTAAGGGCTATTGGTAGTTTAGTTTAGGCTAGGGTTTTTTTTTATTTTGGAGGGCTTTTTTTATTTTGATAGGGCTATTAGATTAGGTGTAATTAGTTTAAATATCTGATATTATTATTTTGTGTAATTTAGTGTTTGTTTTTTTTGTAATTTAGTTAATTGTATTTAATTTAGGTAATTTATTTAATTGTAGTGTTAGGTGTTAGTGTAACTCAGGTTAGGTTTTATTTTACAGGTAAATTTGTATTTATTTTAGCTAGGTAGTTAGTAAATAGTTAATAACTAGTTAGTAACTATTCTACCTAGTTAAAATAAATACAAACTTGCCTGTAAAATAAAAATAAACCCTAAGCTAGCTACAATGTAACTATTAGTTATATTGTAGCTAGCTTAGGGTTTATTTTATAGGTAAGTATTTAGTTTTAAATAGGAATTATTTAGGTAATGATAGGAATTTTTATTTAGATTTATTTTAATTATATTTAAGTTAGGGGGTGTTAGGGTTAGGGTTAGACTTAGGTTTAGGGGTTAATAACTTTAGTATAGTGGCGGTGACATTGGGTGCGGCAGATTAGGGGTTAATAAATGTAGGTAGGTGGCAGTGATGTTAGCTGGGGCAGATTAGGGGTTAATAATATTTAACTAGTGTTTGCGATGCGGGAGTGCAGCGGTTTAGGGGTTAATATGTTTATTATAGTGGCAGCAATGTCCGGAGCGGCAGATTATGGGTTAATAAGTATAATGTAGGTGTCGGGGGCATTAGATTAGGGGTTAATAACTAGTATAAGATTAGGGGTGTTTAGACTCAGGGTTCATGTTAGGGTGTTAGGTGTAAACATAAATTTAGTTTCCCCATAGGAATCAATGGGGCTGTTTTACAGGGCTTTACCCTGCTGTTTTGCTTTTTTTCAGCCGGCTCTCCCCATTGATGTCTATGGGGAAATTGTGCACGAGCACGTAAAACCAGCTCACCACTGCCTTAAGCAGCACTGGTATTGGAGTGTGGTATGGAGCTCAATTTTGCTTGACGCTCACTTCTTGCCTGATAACGCCGGGTTTATGAAAACCTGTAATACCAGCGCTGTAGGTAAGTGAGCAGTGACAATAACTTGCAAGTTAGTACCGCACCGCTCTTACCGCAAAACTCGTAATTATTGATATTGAATAAATATGATTATTCATGTTTTCATGTATTTGACTGCAAAGAACTACAATGTGTTTGTGTATGTGTGTATATATATATATATATATATATATATATACTGTATATATATGTATGACAAAAATAAAAATTAAAAATTAAAAATTAAAAATGTGGTGCTACACCTCTAATCAATTGCTAAGAACAACAGTGCAAGCAGTCCGAAAAATAATATGAACCTTAGTTACAAAAAGAGAAGGATTGAATCAATTTTATATCAATCAAAGAAGGACCAAGGCTGCACAGGGTTCAACATGCTTTATTACTAAAAAACACCAAATCTCTCCCTAGACAGGGACGTCTATTCTCCACCCAAATCCCAACAATACAGAACCCACTACTAAAAACAAGAGAGCTGAGAACAGGGAACACAAACAAACTCCAAACTATGATACTAAAATGACTAAAGAGGTGCGACATAGAGAGCCCCTAACAGGCACAATAAAAAACTATATGGCACATATGGTATCAAAAACACTCAAGTAACCGGTTACTGAATATAAATATGGCAGACGGGGCCCCAGAAAAAGCTTTCAATGCTGGCTGGAACTCTGTGAGAATCAATGCCCAATCCTAAACAATGAATGCTGATGGCACACTGTTGAAAAAATCAATCACAGTCTTTGAAATGGTTGCAGTTCATAAGGAGTAGTGCAAAGTTATTCTGAGGTTGCCTGGCACATAAGTGTAAACTACATGCACAGGTTGTGATCTTGTAAACCGCTTCAGTGTGTATGAAAATGTTGCCGCTTGCCTTTTCATCTGTTTATAATGTAACCTTTCTCAGCACTGTATGCATACAACGTGTTAGATTGCTAGTACAAAGATGCTGTGCTTGTTCACATAAACAATTTTATCATCACTACGGTAAGCAAGACTTATCCTCGCTTAGTCTCACCTTCACCTTCACGGGCGTCTGCATAAGCTTCTGTGCAGCTTGTATATATGCGTGAACATACCCGACTTCACTAAGATACTTCGAGGACTATGAGCTGGCGTCTTCACTCGCTTAACCGTATGAGAAATCTTGAGTTCGTTTGGCAGTCCGTGTGATTCACCTGTTGCAAGCTCTACGTCACCAGTGTCTCTGCATGACGCGTTTCGCCCCTCCCACACAGGTAAGAGACCGGGGCTTCATCAGATGTGCTAGAGAGAGGCTGATCCTGACTTTTAAATGATTGCTTCACTTCAGGTTACGCCTCCTTTTGCACTGAGATGTAGTTTAGAAAAAAAGTGGATCAAACTACATTCCGTGACATTTGCCACCTTTAGTATGTGCCGTTCAAAAAATTGGGACAGGCTGGGAAAATCATTTTCTTTTGTTATAATGTTAATAACTTCTTATTTCTTGTTATTACCTTTGCCACAGGGCCCAGCTTTCAAGAATTTTTCGTTACTCACAATATGGCCATCATCATATTTACATTTTAACACTAACAATTCTATGAATATTTCTAAACATTTATTGTTTTTACTATTAAAGACATCAGAGAATCAGATGAAGAAAGAAATACAATGAATGCCATATTTTGCTCTCATATGGCTTAAGACACCATTTTTGCATGCCCCATACAGTATATATTTCTCAATTTTATTACCATTAACCCTCAGAGCACTAATTTAAAATTATTTATGCTCACCTAAATTAGTTTTTTTACCTTTCCATGACATTACTTATGAACAAAGTTTTTTCTGCATCTAGTGTATATCATAAACAGCTAAAGGGAGTTAAATGGGGACATTTGCTAAAAACTGGTGGATAATACCTATTATATATATATATCCAGGTAGCCTTGGTATTTCTGGATAACTTTATACAAACTTGTAAAGATTTATAAAAAACATGAGTATTCAATCTTCTCATTAAAACCAATAATTAAAAACAATATCTTTTGTTTTGATGGAAAGCTGCTTAGACAACTGAGGGGTACAGCAATGGGTGCTACATGCGCACCCACATATGCGTGTCTACATCTTGGTTTTTGGGAAAACAAAGTTGTTTTCAGTGAATTGTCAGAATGGGTTGAAAAGCACGTAACTGTATGGCTCAGGTTTGTGGACGATATATTTATCCTCTGGAAAGGGGATGAAAAATCTATCACTGACTTTCTGGAAATCCTCAATGAGAATGATTTAAACTTATTTCTCACATTCAATGTAAGTAAAAATGAAGCTACATTTTTGGACTTGAATATATGTTAAGTAGGAAAAATCATCCACACTGAAGTCCATCGAAAAAAGACGGCAACAAACAGTCTGCTACACGCTCAAAGTCATCACCCACAAGCACAAAAAAATGGAGTCCCAGTGGGAAAATTTCTTAGGCTCAAAAGATGTTGTTCATCTCAAACAGCCTTTGAAAGGCAGGCCAAGGAAATGGCAGCAAGATTCATTTCTAGAGGCTAATCAAAGAGACAAGTTAAGAAAGCCTGGATAAGAGCACGGTATACACCTAGGAGTGACCTACTATATAGTCAACGCAAGGTGTCAAATGATGAAAACCATGCGAGACTAGTGACAAGATACAATTCACATTGGGATAAGTTACGGAGAATTTTAAACTCACATTGGCATATTCTAACTAATGATGCCTCCTTAAGTGGATGCATCTCTGAATATCCACTGCTAACAGCAAAGAGAGCACCAAATATAAGAGACAAATTGGTGCACAGTGAGTACAAAAGGGAACCACATACTAATTGGCTCAGTACAGCAAGAAACCAAGTGGGATCTGTTCCCTGTGGACATTGTGTCTATTGCGTATACATAAAAAGGTCAAATAGCTTTTGTACACCTACTCGTAAAAAAGTACACTATGTCAAAGACAGGATCTCCTGCACTTCAACAAATGTTATTTATTTGTTGAATTGCCCATGCCCAAAATTCTATGTGGGTAAAACCACTAGGGAGCTCAAGGCGAGAGTACGTGAACACAGAGATGATATTAAAAACAATGAAGATGATAGCCCAGTAGCTAGACATTTCAAAGCATTCCACAACTCTGATTGTAGCAAACTTCAGATAATGGGTATAGAGGCATTTAAAGAAAATAGACAAGGAGGCAACTTGGATAGGATTATCCTTCAGCATGAATCTAGATGGATTCATAGACTAAATACACTAAGCCCTGTGGTTTTAATGAGAAGATTGAATAATCATGTTTTTATAAATCTTTACAAATTTGTATAAAGTTATCCAGATATACCAAGGCTACCTGGATATATATATATATATATATATATATATATATATATATATATATATATATATATAATAGGTATTATCCACCAGTTTTTAGCAAATATCCCCATTTAACTCCCTTTAGCTGTTTATGATATACAATAGATGCAGAAAAAACTTTGTTCATAAGTAATGTCATGGAAAGGTAAAAAAACAAATTTAGGTGAGCATAAATAATTTTAAATTAGTGCTCTGAGGGTTAATGGTAATAAAATTGAGAAATATATACTGTATGAGGCATGCAAAAATGGTGTCTTAAGCTATATGAGAGCAAAATATGGCATTCATTGTATTTCTTTCTTCATCTGATTCTCTGATGTCTTTAATAGTAAAAACAATAAATGTTTAGAAATATTCATAGAATTGTTAGTATTAAAATGTAAATATGATGATGGCCATATTGTGAGTAACGAAAAATTCTTGAAAGCTGGGCCCTGTGGAAAAGGTAATAACAAGAAATAAGAAGTTATTGACATTATAACAAAAGAAAATGATTTTCCCAGCCTGTTCCAATTTTTTGAACGGCACATACTAAAGGTGGCAAATGTCACGGAATGTAGTTTGATCCCTCTTTTTCTAAACTACATCTCAGTGCAAAAGGAGGCATAACCTGAAGTGAAGCAATCATTTAAAAGTCAGGATCAGCCTCTCTCTAGCACATCTGATGAAACCCCGGTCTCTTACCTGTGTGGGAGGGGCGAAACGCATCATGCAGAGACACTGGTGACGTAGAGCTTGCAACAGGTGAATCACACGGACCGCCAAACGAACGCATATATGCAAGCTGCACAGAAGCTTATGCAGACGCCCGTGAAGGTGAAGGTGAGACTAGGCGAGGATAAGTCTTGCTTACCGTAGTGATGATAAAATCGTTTATGTGAACAAGCACAGCATCTTTGTACTATTAATCTAACACGTTGTATGCCGACAGTGCTGTGAAGGTGAGACTAGGCGAGGATAAGTCTTGCTTACCGTAGTGATGATAAAATCGTTTATGTGAACAAGCACAGCATCTTTGTACTAGCAATCTAACACGTTGTATGCCGACAGTGCTGAGAAAGGTTACATTATAAACAGATGAAAAGGCAAGCAGCAACATTTTCATACACATTGAAGTGGTTTACAAGATCACAGCCTGTGCGTGTAGTTTACACTTATGTGCCAGGCAACCTCAGAATAACTTTGCACTACTCCTTATGAACTGCAACCATTACAAAGACTGTGATTGATTTTTTTAACAGTGTGCCATCAGCATTCATTGTTTAGGATTGGGCATTGATTCTCACAGAATTCCAGCCAGCATTGAAAGTTTTTTCTGGGGCCCCGCCTGCCATATTTATATTCAGTAACCGGTTACTTGAGTGTTTTTGATACCATATGTGCCATATAGTTTTTTATTGTGCCTGTTAGGGGCTCTCTATGTCGCACCTCTTTAGTCATTTTAGTATCATAGTTTGGAGTTTGTTTGTGTTCCCTGTTCTCAGCTCTCTTGTTTTTAGTAGTGGGTTCTGTATTGTTGGGATTTGGGTGGAGAATAGACGTCCCTGTCTAGGGAGTGATTTGGTGTTTTTTTTAGTAATAAAGCATGTTGAACCCTGTGCAGCCTTGGTCCTTCTTTGATTGATATAAAATTGATTCAATCCTTCTCTTTTTGTAACTAAGATGTATATATATGTAGATAGATAGGTAGGTAGATAGGTAGATAGGTAGATAGATAGATATAGATGGATAGATAGATAGATAGATAGATATAAATATACATACACATATTTAGACATGTATATGTATATACAATATGCCCTTTACCATCAAACACCTTGTCATATACCATGTACCTTTGAACCCTTATAACTTTTTGATTAATATTTATTTTACATTTTTATTAAATTGTGTATATGAGTGTAACTGTAATTTTAAATATATTTATGTTGTGTTTGGTGAAATTTTCCCTTTACGCAAGCTTTCAAGTTGAGCTAACCTGACTTGCATAAATCACGTTTACTTTCAATTTGTAATACAAGTGCTTTTTCCTTTGCTTGCCACTTGTAATCTAGCCCTTAATATTAACTAATGTTAACTTAATATTGGCTTACAATTTAGCCGGATGTTCAGTAAATCAGCCGGGTTGTGCGCCTACTAAAAAAGCCTTGGGGAGAACACTGAAAACACAAAAAGAGGGGATGATGGGGACAAATATAGTAAAAGTTTACATCTCCCTGAGGACATTGAAAAAAAATATGCTATTGTTAGGCAGTATAAAAAAAAAATCTATCTACTTTGATGTGACTATAAACATCTTGGATCTAAAATTACACATGTAGAACAACATCTATTTGATGTATAATATAGACATAACCCACAGGCAGGCATAGTTGAAATGTTATAAAAGAAGTTGAAACAATACAGCATAAGGTTGATGATTTATTAATTTGGTTGTAAAGGAACAGTATAAGAATGCCGGAGGGATTCCTATTTAGTTAAATTCACTGCAGACCGCTATCCAAAATGTTAGGTTTGCCACAGCTATACCATTAACTATAGAAAGAGCCCACACAATAAGTTCTGAGAGGAAAATAATCAATGGGTCTAATTACACTAGGCCAGTTATTGTTAAGCTGCTACATTTTTAGGATAAGGTTAAATTACTGCAGGAATTTTGAAGAAAAAGTGATACAAATAAATGTAAGAAAATGGTTTATATTCCATGATTTATTTGCAAAACATACAGATATGCTACTCGGCTATATAACAAGTTATTTTCTCTACATTTTGTGCATATTGCAGGATTTGAATCTCACTTTTCACCTCCCCATAATTTTAAAAGTTATTGTTTTTTTACTAGGAAATTAGCTGCACCCAGCAGCAATTCAACCTGCTCCCAGCTGATGAGTGGCAAAAACATCTGTCCTAGGAAGCTTCTGAATTGCTGTACTAACCCTGGCTAAACTTAAAAGCTGTGTATACAGTGATGTTGTAGCTTAAAGGAAATCTGCCTAAAAGCAGATTCTAGCAGAAAAGTGAGACATTGTGAACCTAATTTGCATATCTTACCCAAAATCCTTTGTTGCATTTGAAGCAATGTATCAATAGGTTTTCTGTGGGGGAAAAACAAGTCTTCTGACTGATCCAGATATATTAATGGGCTACATAATGAGTTATTTTCTCTACATTTTGTGCATAGTGGAGTATTTGTATCTCACTTTTACCTCCCCATTATTTTAAAAGTTGTTGGTTTTAACTAGGAAAAACAGCTATTCAACCTACTCCCAGCTGCTTTTGAGAAGTCTAAAGAGGCCATAGGGCACTTATGGCCATCGATGTGCCTAACGTTCCCCATACACTTTCGGTGTTGATTGCTGTGTCTTCCGAGAGATGATTGGTTTGGTTCATGTCCAGCAAGTTGTTTTGGGGGGTGTTCTGAAGATACCAAGGGCCAGTTTGCACTGTGGTCAGTCTTTCCCTTCAAGAGGGATTTTTGATGTGGCTTTCATAAATGAGCATAATTTACAGACAGCTATAAACTGACTTTTGATATGGCTGCTTCTCCAGAATTGGCAGGCATGAGATTTGTTGCCTGTGTGCAGAGGGAGAGAAGTATCCTGGTGACAGTATATATGTAAAATGTGTTTCTTTGGGGGAAATCTATCAAGCCGTCAACTGTGATACGCTCGCCTAACATTGCCCGTCTGGAGGACCACTTCGCCCCGGCTTGGATAAAGACTTCTTCCGGCTTCGTTGAGGATTTCGGCCCGGTTGGATGAAGACTTCTCCCGGGAAGGTGATCTTCAAGGGGTTAGTGTTAGGTTTTTTTAAGGGGGGATTGGTGGGTTTTAGAGTAGGGTTGGTTGTGTGGGTGGTGGGTTTTAATGTTGGGGGGGATTGTAATTTTTTTTACAGGTAAAAGAGCTGATTACTTTGGGGCAATGCTCCGCAAAAGGCCCATTTAAGGGCTATTTGTAATTTAGTGTAGGGTAGTGCTTTTTTTATTTTGGGGGGCTTTTTTATTTTGTTAGGGGGATTAGATTAGGTGTAATTAGTTCAAATATCTTGTAATTTGTTTATTATTTTCTGTAATTTAGTGTTTGTTTGTTTTTGTACTTTAGATAATTTTATTTAATTGTATTTAATTGTTGTTAAATTAGTTAATTTATTTAATTATAGTGTAGTGTTAGGTGTAATTGTAACTTAGGTTAGGTTTTATTTTACAGGTACTTTTGTATTTATTTTAGCTAGGTAGTTAGTAAATAGTTAATAACTATTTAGTAACTATTCTACCTAGTTAAAATAAATACAAACTTGACTGTAAAATAAAAATAAACCCTAAGCTAGCTGCAATGTAACTATTAGTTATATTGTAGCTAGCTTAGGGTTTATTTTATAGGTAAGTATTTAGTTTTAAATAGGAATTATTTAGTTAATGATAGTAATTTTATTTAGATTTATTTACATTATATTTAAGTTAGGGGGTGTTAGGGTTAGGGTTAGACTTAGATTTAGGGGTTAATAACTTTAATATCGTGGTGGCGACGTTGGGTGTGGCAGATTAGGGGTTAATAAATGTAGGTAGGTGTTGGCGATGTTAGGAATGGCAGATTAGGGGTTAATAATATTTAACTAATGTTTGCGAGGCGAGAGTGCGGCGGTTTAGGGGTTAATATGTTTATTATAGTGGCTGCGACGTTGGGGGCGGCAGATTAGGGGTTAAGAAGTGTAGGTAGGTTGCGGCGACATTGGAGGCGGCAGTGTAGGGATTAATAAATATAATGTAGGGTTCGGCAATGTTGGGGGCAGCAGATTAGGGGTTCATAAGTATAATGTAGGTGGCGGTGGTGTCCGGAGCGGCAGATTAGGGGTTAATAATATAATGTAGGTTGTGGCGATGTTGGGGGCGGCAGATTAGGGGTTAATAAGTGTAAGATTAGGGGTGTTTAGACTCGGGGTTCATGTTAGGGTGTTAGGTGTAGACATAAATTTAATTTCCCCATAGGAATCAACGGGGCTGCGTTAAGGAGCTTTATGCTGCTTTTTTGCAGGTGTTAGACTTTTTTTTCAGCCGGCTCTCCCCGTTGATTCCTATGGGGAAATCGTGCACGAGGACGTTACACCAGCTCACCGCTAACGTAAGCAGCGCTGGTATTGGAGTGCGGTAAGGAGCAACATTTTGCTCAACGCTCACTTCTTGTCTGGGTTGTAAAAACTTGTAATACCAGCGCTGTCTGTAAGTGAGCGGTGAGCATAAACTGCTCATTAGCACCGCATAGCCTCTAACGCAAAACTCGTAATCTAGGTGTAAGTTACAAAAAATAAAAAACACTAACTTACGGAAAAAAAACAAACACATTATTAAAAATTTAAAAGAATTACACCTAATCTAATAGCCCTATCAAAATAACCCCCCCCCCAAATTGCCCCAAATAAATCAGCTCTTTTACCTGTAAAAAAAAAAATACAAACACCCCCCAACAGTAAAACCCACCACCCAACCAACCAACACCCCCAAATAAAAAGCCTATTTAAAATTTCCTAAGCTCACCATTGCCCTGAAAATGGCATTTGTATGCGCATTGCCCTTAAAATAGCATTTAGCTCTTTACCTGCCCAGACCCTACTCTAAAAATAAAACCCACCCAAAAAACCCTTAAATAAACCTAACACTAATCCCCCATGATCCACTTACAGTTATTGAAGTCCTGCTTTAAGGATCCATCTAGCCAGCAAGAAGTTTTCATCTGGGCTGCCTCTTCCATCTTCATCCAGCCGGTGCGGAGCGGGTCCATCCTGAAGACATCCTGCATGGAGCTCCTCTTCAATGGTGTCCCTTGCATTCCTATTGGCTGAAAGATTTCAATCAGCCAACAGGATTAGAGCTGCTAAAATCCTATTGGCTGTTCCAATCAGCCAATAGGATGAGAGCTCAATCCTATTGGCTGATTGGAAGAGCCAATAGGATTTTAGCTGCTCAAATCCCATTGGCTGATTGGAACAGCCAATAGGATTTTAGCAGCTCTAATCCTATTGACTGATTGGAACAGCCAATAGGATTTTAGCAGCTCAAATCCTATTGGCTGATTGAAATCTTTCAGACAATAGGAATGCAAGGGACGCCATCTTGGATGAGGTCACTTGCATTCAAGTTCCAGTTTACAATGGTGACCGCATTGAAGAGGAGCTCCATGCCAGATGTCTTCAGGATGGACCTGCTCCGTGCCAGCTGGATGAAGATGGAAGAGGCTGCCCGGGTGAAGACTTCTTGCCGCCCGGATGAAGACTTTTTGCCGGCTGGATGGATCCTTCAAGCGGGACTTCAATAACTGTAAGTGGGTCGTAGGGGGTTAGTAGTGATGTCGCAAACCTAAAAATTTGGGTTCACGAACAGGGAACGCAAACTTCCCCAAAAGTTTGCAAACCGGCGAACCCCCATTGACTTCAATGGGCAGGCGAATTTTAAAACCCACAGGGACTCTTTCTGGCCACAATAGTGATGGAAAAGTTGTTTCAAGGGGACTAACACCTGGACTGTGGCATGCCGGAGGGGGATCAATGGCAAAACTCCCATGGAAAATTACATAGTTGATGCAGAGTCTGGTTTTAAGCCATAAAGGGCATAAATCACCTAACATTCCTAAATTGTTTGGAATAACGTGCTTTAAAACATCAGGTATGATGTTGTATCGATCAGGTAGTATAAGGGTTACGCCCGCTTCACAGTGACAGACCAAACTCCCGCAGCGGGTACAACATCATCATCATCACACTGTACGTCCATGTGTGTAATGCTGCCTGACTGAGACATATCCCTGTTATCTACATCCTCTGGCAATAATGGTTGCACATCACTCATTTCTTCCAACTGATGTGTAAATAACTCCTCTGACAGATCAAGTGAAGCGGCTGTGGTGCTAGTGTTGGTGGTGGCGGCAGGCGGGTGAGTGGTAACTTGAGAGGTGCCCGAAGCTAAGCTGGAGGAGGATGGTGCGTCAAGGTTCCAAGCGGAAGCTGTAGAAGATTGGGTGTCCTGCGTTAGCCAGTCAACTATGTCCTCAGAAATGTTTGAGTTTGGGGTACGTGGCCTCTGAACACTGGGCATTATTCTAGGGCCAAAGGGAATCACAGCACCACAAACACGACGGCCCCTGCGGGGTGGCCTGCCTCTACCTGTCATTTTTTTTCGATTGGTGGTACTATGCGTTCAAGCTACTGTGACAACAGATATGAGTAGCACTGTGCACTGGCAGAAGTTGGCAGAGTAGACGCTGTAGGCCTGACACACATGCTTGCAGACAACTAACTGCTATTCAATCTATTACAGTCAAAATTGTATTTTTTTTGTTAAATGTACACTACTGTTACACCAGATATGAGTTGCACTGGTGTGACACTGTGCCCTGGCAGGCACTGAAACGCACACTTGTGAAGGAAACTGACTGCTATTATTTAACACAGTAAAAAAAGTGTTGTTTTTTTTAAATCTACACTACTGTTACACCAGATATGAGTTGCACTGGGGTGACACTGTGCCCTGGCAGGCAGGCCCTGAAACGCACACGTGTGAAGGAAACTGACAGCTATTATTTAACACAGTCAAAAAAGTGTTGTTTTTTTTTTAAATGTACACTACTGTTACACCAGATATGAGTTGCACTGGTGTGACACTGTACCCTGGCAGGCAGGCACTGAAACGCACACGTGTGAAGGAAAATGACTGCTATTATTTAACACAGTCAAAAAAGTGTTGTTTTTTTTTAAATCTACACTACTGTTACACCAGATATGAGTTGCACTGGGGTGACACTGTGCCCTGGCAGGCAGGCCCTGAAACACACACGTGTGAAGGAAACTGACTGCTATTATTTAACACAGTCAAAAAAGTGTTGTGTTTTTTAAATCTACACTACTGTTACACCAGATATGAGCTGCACTGGGGTGACTCTGTGCCCTGGCAGGCAGGCACTGGAATGCACACGTGTGAAGGAAACTAACTGCTATTATTTAACACAGTCAAAAAAGTGTTGTTTTTTTTAAATCTACACTACTGTTACACCAGATATGAGTTGCACTGGGGTGACACTGTGCCCTGGCAGGCAGGCCCTGAAACGCACATGTGTGAAGGAAACTGACTGCTATTATTTAACACAGTCAAAAAAGTTTTTTGTTTTTTTTTTTAAATCTACACTACTGTTACACCAGATATGAGTTGCACTGGGGTGACACTCTGCCCTGGCAGGCAGGCCCTGAAACACACACTTGTGAAGGAAACTGACTGCTATTATTTAACACAGTCAAAAAAGTGTTGTTTTTTTTAAATCTACACTACTGTTACACCAGATATGAGTTGCACTGGGGTGACACTGTGCCCTGGCAGGCAGGCCCTGAAACGCACACGTGTGAAGGAAACTGACTGCTATTATTTAACACAGTCAAAAAAGTGTTGGTTTTTTTAAATCTACACTACTGTTACACCAGATATGAGTTGCACTGGGGTGACACTGTGCCCTGGCAGGCAGGCCCTGAAACGCACACGCGTGAAGGAAACTGACTGCTATTATTTAACACAGTCAAAAAAGTGTTGTTTTTTTTAAATCTACACTACTGTTACACCAGATATGAGTTGCACTGGGGTGACACTGTGCCCTGGCAGGCAGGCCCTGAAACGCACACGTGTGAAGGAAACTGACTGCTATTATTTAACACAGTCAAAAAAGTGTTTTTTTTTTTTAAATCTACACTACTGTTACACCAGATATGAGTTGCACTGGGGTTACACTGTGCCCTGGCAGGCAGGCACTGAAACGCACACGTGTGAAGGAAACTGACTGCTATTATTTAACACAGTCAAAAAAGTGTTTTTTTTTTTTAAATCTACACTACTGTTACACCAGATATGAGTTGCACTGGGGTGACACTGTGCCCTGGCAGGCAGGCCCTGAAACACACACATGTGAAGGAAACTGACTGCTATTATTTAACAAAGTCAAAAAAGTGTTGTTTTTTTTAAATCTACACTACTGTTACACTAGATATGAGTGGTTGCACTGGGCAAGTGGGCACAGTATACGCTGTGAGCCTGACACACACGCTGGCAGGCAGGCAACTGCAATTAGATTACACAGGGAAAAAAAAAAAAGCAGACTGATGTTCTAGCCCTAAAAAGGGCTTTTTGGGGTGCTGTCCTTACAGCAGAGATCAGATGAGTCCTTCAGGACTGTAGTGGACACTGAATACACTAGCCTAGCTATCAATTTCCCTATTAAATCAGCAGCAGCTACACTTTCCCTCCTCTCACTAAGAATGCAGCTTCCAAATGAATCTAAAATGAATGCTGTCCAGGAGGTGGGAGGGTCTGGGAGGGAGTGTCTGCCGCTGATTGGCTGTAATGTGTCTTCTGACTGTGAGGTAAAGGGTCAAAGTTTACTCAATGATGAAGAATAGGGGGCGGATCAAACATCGCATAAGTTCGCCCGCCGCGGCCAACGCGAACATGCTATTTGCCGGCGAACTATTCGCGACATCACTAGGGGTTAATGTTTGGTTTATTTAAAGGGTTTTTGGGTGGGTTTTATTTTTAGAGTAGGGTCTGGGCAGGTAAAAGAGCTAAATGCCCATACAAATGCCCTTTTCAGGGCAATGGGGAGCTTAGGTTATTTTAGATTGGCTTTTTATTTGGGGGGTTGGTTGGTTGGGTGGTGAGTTTTACTGTTGGGGGGTGTTTGTATTTTTTTATACAGGTAAAAGAGCTGATTTCTTTGGGGCAATGCCCCACAAAAGGCCATTTTAAGGCCATTGGTAGTTTATTGTAAGCTAGGGGTTTTTTTAATTTTGGTGGGGCTTTTTTATTTTGATAGGGCTATTAGATTAGGTATAATTCTTTTTTATTTTTGATAATGTGTTTTTTTTTTTTTTGGTAATTTAGTGTTTTTTATTTTTTGCAACTTAGCATTTATTTTTTTTGGCAATTTAGTATTTTGTAATAATGTTTTATAGTCTATTTGAATAATTTGAGCAGGGTTGGTTTTTTTAAATATGAAATTTAGTTAATTTAATTGCTAGTTTAATTTAATTGTAGTACAATAGTTAGGGTAGGTTACTTAATAGTTTAAAAATAGTTTATTTTAATTCTACAGGTAAGTTTACATTTTTTTAAGATAGGGATGTTGTCATTTTAATTTAAAGTTAGCGGGTTGTTAGGTTTAGGGTTTAATAGCTTAATTTAGTTTATAGCGATGTGGGGGGCTGGCGGTTTAGGGGTTAATAGGTTTAATTAGTGTTAGTGATGGGGGAGGCCAGAGGTTTAGGGGTTAATAGGTTTAGTTAGTGTTAGTGATGGGGAGGCCAGAGGTTTAGGGGTTAATACGGCGGGTAGGGGTTAATAACTTTATTTAGGTTGCGGTGAGGTCCGGGAGCGGCGGAATAGGGTTTAATAACATTATGTAGGTGGTGGCGATGTCGGGAGCGGCAGATTAGTGGTTAATACATTTTATTTATGTTACGGCGATGTCGGGACGGCAGATTAGGGATGTTTAGACTCGAGATTTATGTTAGGGTGTTAGGTGTAAACGTAACTTGTTTTCAACCATAGAAATCAATGGGATATCTGGCAGCATCGAACATAAGCTTTCACTGCTTTCAGACTCCCATTGATATCTATGGCATCCGCAGCCTCCAGGGTGGTGGATTGAAAACCAGGTACGCTGGGCCGGAATAGCCGCGAGAGTACCTGTTAACTATTTGATAACTTTGAAAAAGTGTCAAATAGAGCCGAAGGTGTATTCAGAACATCTGTAATGACGTAAGCATCGATCTGCGTCGGATTGAGAGAGGCGGATCGTATGTTATGTCATAAATTTCAACTTTTGCCGGTCTGTAGGCTTTGATAATTAGGTCGGATCAATCTCGCAACAATTACGCTGCAGAATTCCAGCATATTTGCGGTTGACGGCCTGATACATATCCCCCTTTGTCTCTACTTTGATGATGTTCAAGGAGTTAGTTAGCTGAAGAATCAGTTTGGGATTTTAAATGGAAACGCAGGTTCTGGGTGAAGTTTGTGCCAGATGAGTTTGGTATTTGTGGAAAGAAACACCCTCCACAGACTATCGTCATTGGTGGAAATAGAGGTTTCCTATACTTTAATGACATGCCTCTTTTTTGCTGTAGTTGCAACCTGTATGGTCACATTGCTGAGAAATATCCAGGTGCCAGATGTCAAAATTGTGGTGAGGCATATCATCTTATTGTCCACTGTAGTAAACCGTGGACCTGTGATCTGTGTGGTTCTTCAAGTCATCTGTTCAGGATGTGTTCTTTGATGATGTCACAGGGGCCTTATGGAGTGAAGAATTTCTATGCTGATGTTGCAAATAACGATATTCTGTTGAGGTTTAGCCATCTGTGAATGAGGAGGAGATCTCTGATGAGGCATTTTTGTCTATATTACCTCTTGTGTGTAAGGAGTCTGCAGTTGGGGACCCTGTTAGAGATGTATCTGATGCTCCTATGGTGGTTCCTGAGGCTGAGATGTTGGAGGAATAACAATCTAATTTTTAGGAGGAAGATCTTGCTACATCAAATGTGTAAACTGCTTCTGATGTTCTGGAAGCCCTGTGGCCCACTTCTACTAAACATACTGTTGCTGTTCCTGGGATAGGGAATTTTTTCTTCACTGAGTCATCTGGTGGTCCTGCTCCTGAAGCTGTTCTAGGTAAAGGGGAGAATATTATCTTGTCTGCTGTTGTGTCCTCTGGTTCTAAGGAGGATATGGACACTGTATAAAAAAAAAATATGCCTCCATGTGGAAAAAAGGTTTGGATTCTTATGGATGGGAGAGTACTGATCTGGATCTTCCACTAGTTAAGAGAGCAGATCCAGATACTGCAAGTGATGCTGACTTTTTCATTTCAGAGTTTCCTTCAGTCTCTATTAAAGATGTTCCCTCTGATTCAAGCCAGTGTATTGGTGACTTTTCTGATGCCTCTTCTGTTGGTTATCTATATAAAAGAGATGTGAAACAACTTGCTCAAGTTACTGGTTATGAGACTGGCAAGGGCGAGCCTAGGAGGTTGGAACGTCAAAGATGCAAACAGAAAGGATCTCCTTCAGGTTTTAAGAAAAATAAAGGAAATAAGAAGTCCTGAGGTTAATTCTTCTATAATGAGGAGAGTTGTGATTTTTAAGTTATTATCTGTATGTTCTTCTAATATTTTTTGTTTGCAGGAATATGGCCTCTCTGAACATCCTAAATGTGGTGACTGGGAGTATGGTACTACAGTATGGTCTTGTTATTCTTATAGGAATAGGGGAGGAGGTTTGTTTAAGAGATTTTGTTTTTCTATCCTTAATGTTGTTTATATTATCCCAGGTCTGATTCTTTTAGAATTTAGTTAGCTTTAGTTTCTGTGGGACTGTTTGCTTCTTTTTAAAACTTAACATATTTTTTTGCCAGGTTGGGATTTTTTTTTTTTTTGCAAATTCTTTTATTGAGATTTATAGTAAGACCAATACAAATAATGTGTTCAAACACAACAACAAAGGGCACAAAAATAAACTTCGTACACAGACCACACTAAATAAATTAGGAGTGCACTGGAATGTATACATTTCTACGAACGTGATGAACATGAGTAACTAAAATCTCCATTTTCTAATGCAAATTCTCCATATGTGTGCCTCAGGTATACTAATACCTTAAATAAAGGAGATTAAAAGTATTAATGAGCAATGATAAAGGAATATGAAAATATATAACAGGTTGGGTCCAATTGTGGTCCCTAGCTTATGATTAAAATATGAGCACTTATAGAGTAAAACAGCGGGTAAGCACCGCTTAACCTTAACATAGGGAAGATAGTTGGAGGGGGGAGGGGTTCAAATTGGAGCAAAACTTAGTATGACTTCCCATGATATATACATTTTACAATGAAAACTTCTGCTTTGGCCAATGTATACAGGGCATATCTATTTTCAGTACATTAAAAATGCTTAGAATACCTATGGAGTATAGGAGCAAATCAGAATATGGGAATAGGCAGAGAGGGCAATATAAAAATACTAAATAAGTTTCCTCAACTATATATTCTCAACTATTCGACCTCTCAGTAATAAGAGCAACATAGGTAAGATAAAAACATACTGCTAACATATTAAGCTTTAAGGCATCGAGTAACAGACATCTGAACTATAAGATGTTAATATGGGGTGCTATCCAAAATCCCCCACCTCCCTCGCCGGCTGAGGGAGATGTAGGCAACATATAATCTAAATAGAGTAGGACTCAGCCTCACATAAAGTTAAAATATGTATAATAGTTATCAATCAGGCCCCTATATGCTAATCTGTATTATATAATATCTATGTAAAAATGTTGACTGGTTTTACTAATTAGATTGTCTGTTAGCATGCATAGTTGATGGAATATAAAGGTAGGCTTACATTGGTCTCACTGTGCACTGAAGCCAGTGTTTTATAAACCTGAATAAATCCCAGTAAATGATATAAGAGGAATTAAGTAAAGTTAAACACATAGTACAATGTAATCCCAATATAGAAGACTTATATATAATAAGGCGGATGAAAGGGCTTTTATCCGAAAGTTTAAAATCTAAAAAACAAGTTACTATCTAAATAAGACTATTACGTAGGTAGGTACAACAACAAAAATGTCACCTTATATACATCTGGCATGAACACAAAATACTAACATTTGTATATCAGTGCTTCAAGGGAGCTAAGGATACTATACGTGTCAGGCACACTGTTATTATTATAGGTCTCGGGGTCTAAGTAAATACCATGGAGCAGTAATTCTAATATGTAAAATGGTAGTCTAGGTGAGGACGAGAAATTTGTCAACTAGTCATGGGCTAAGGATAGAAAAACCCTGTGATACATAAAAAGCTTACTGAAGTAATACATCATAGTTATATAACATCCTGGAGACAACAAATCTGAAAAGAAATAAGCTGTCCTCAATAGTGTAGCAAAGGAAATTCCATCTAGCCCACACCACATTTGTCCAGCTTGCTCCAGCATGCGAGTATTAGTCCTTTGTTAACCACATATATTGTAAATACTGCAGGGCTAGGGAAGTCATCCGCTCTGGTGTAGGGCATCCAGGCTCTCAGTGAAATAGTTAACCCTCTCACAGTAAGGTAGGAGATGCCAGACTCCATCCACAATACTGACCGTTCATTCCTGAAGTGGAGAAAGCCAGGAGTTGCCTGCGTATCGACACAGACAGCCAGATCTTTCATCTCAATATACACCGCCCATCTCCGTGGGGCGGCCGCATCTCCAGGGGCCCGGTCGGGTGTAGAGCCAATGGGAGCTGTAAGCCGAAGTGCTTCTGGTAGTTGACTATTTACGTTGCTCACTAATGGTAAAGGAGCTGAGCCCAACCGGGTCTCTGGACTCCACGTCACTGGCCTTTCTTCAACAGCGCTGTTCCCATCTATTAACAGTAGGTCAGCGCTCCTGGGCTTCTGTGTGCGCGGTAAAGATAGAAAATCCAGCAGTAATGTTATGTCCTCAGCTAGGCTCAGAAAATGCCTCTCCAAAAGACGCTGAGTGCGTTGCTCCCAAATTTGCAAGGCCTCCATGATGGTTGCGTTAGCCAAGTGTAGATGGAGTCCAGGGTCTCCACGTGGCGCATCTAAGGAGGGTATATCAGTGAGATAACCACCTTAAAGTATGTCTTTCGCCTCTTATAGCGTGGAGCAGCCAGTATTCATATTCTGTTGAACATCAGGGGAAGTTCAGGCTTTTAAATATAGATTTGTCTCTAGTTTTATGAGCTTCACAAAAACACGTCTGGCTGCTTTAGTAGCTGGCTCCGCCCCCTCAGGATCTTTTTTAGTTGGGGATTTTAATTGTTTTGTGTCAAATGGGTACAGAGAGGGTGGGAGTGATTGTAAGGTGATGAATAGTTAAGGGAAACTTTTAGTTGATCTGCTTAAACCTTTTGGTTTGTAGGATGCCTTTGTGTCTATTTCTTTTTCTAGGAAGGGTTTTACATTCGTTTGTGATAGCAGTGAGATAAAATTTAGAATTGATTTTAGTTTTTTATCTAAAGTTCTAGGTGTTGTTTATTTTTCTTTGAAGTTGATGTGCTTTATGAATCGTGCCCTTTTGATGTGTAAGGTGAGTTGTGATTTGAAGATGAAGTATGGTTAGGGTGTATGGAAACTGAATGTGAATTTGTTAGATGAGAAGATTAAGCTTCAGTTTGTTTGGATGTATGAAAGTTGGTGGGAAAGCAAGTTTGATTTTAGTAATATGCCTATGTGGTGGGAATGGGTGAAGGTGGGAATAAAAACGTTTTTTTTTGTTTTATTAAAGGGATACTAAACCCAATTTTGTTCTTTCATGATTCAGATAGAGCATGAGATTTTAAGCACCTTTCTAATGTACTCCTATTATAAATTTTTCTTTGTTCTCATGCTATCTTGATTTGAAAAAGCAGTACTGTAAGCTTTAGAGCCGGACCATTTTTTGTTCAGCACCTGGGAAGCACTTTTTGATTTGTGGCTAAATGTAGCAAACCAATCAGCAAGCTCTACCAAGGTGCTGAACTAAAAATGGGATGGCTCCTAACCTTTTATTACTGCCTTTTCAAATCAAGATAGCATGAGAACAAAGAAAAATTGATAATAGGAATAAATTAGAAAGTTGCTTAAAAATGTGGGGTTAGTATCCCTTTAAGAAAGGATGTGAGAAGGCTAGAATGGAAAGGGAGTTCTATGATAAATTGAATTTCAGGTTGTTGTATTTGTATGAATTGAGAAATTGTGGTATTGATGTGAATGAGGAAAGTACTGAAGAAAGAGAAATAATAAAGAACTGTTTGAGTAAAAAGGTAAATAAAATAGAAAAGGATGAGTCTTGTAGTAAATACATTTTTTAAGAAAGCTTTTGAAAGAATGACTTGTTTTGTCAGTGTTTTTGATAAGGCTTAGTGTGAAGTTATTGGTACGGATGGTGTTTTGTGTAAAGTTTGTTAGTTTTATAGTGAGCAAGGGTTGTTTTATTGGAAAATTAGTTGGAAGACATTGAGGTTAAGTTGAGAAAAGATGATAATGATTTGTTTTTTAAAGGGATGTAAATTTGGAGGAGATTGGAGGTTGTTAGGAGTTTGAAGAATGGTAAGGTACCTAGTTGTGATGGTGTGCCTGTAGAATTTTATGCTTGTTTTTGGAATTTGATTAGGTTTAATATGTTGGATTGGATGTTTGTAAGTTTGTTTTGAGAATGAAGGTTTTGCCTGTATAAATAGGAATACGTTTGATTGTTTTGTTATTGAAAAGGGTGACAAGAGAGATTTAAGGAACTGGAGGCAGATCCCATTGTTGAATGTATACTATAAGGTTATTGCAAAGGTGTTGGCAAATTTAATACATGGAGTAATTGGTAAGGTTGTACGTGAAGAGCAAGTGTGTTCTGTTCCTGTGTGTCAGATTTCTGAAAATTTGCTGTTGTTATGTGATGTTCCGTGGTATGTGAGGGAGAGTATGAGGTCTGTTGCTGTTGCTACTGTGGAATATGAAAAAAGCATATTATAAAGTAGTGCAGGATTTTATGTTTCATGTTTTATAATATTTAGGTTTGTTAGTTTAAATGTTTGGATTGTGAGTAAGGTCCGAAAACCACAGGACACAAGAGCTAATTCCGAAAACACAGATATGGACTCCAAAGGGGTAAAAGTTAAAAGGTTTATTAAAAATGTTAAAAGAAACCAGCAACGCGTTTCTCGGCTGCACAGAGCCGTTTCATCAGGCTTTGGAGTCCATATCTGTGTTTTCGGAATTAGCTCTTGTGTCCTGTGGTTTTCGGACATTAATACCACCCGCCCTGTGTATCTCACTTAGTATTCACTGAATACGGGTATTCCACTGTGCTTCCAAGGGAGGAAGGTGTGTATCCAGATCGTCTTTGGATTGGTGGAGCGGCCGTTAGGAACAAGGTGTGGACGTGTCCTCATACCTGATTGGCTGAAGGGTCCCACGTGACCGCCTGGAGTTTCGATCGATTGCTGGTCTGCCGGGCGACGAACAGGTCCCGGTCTGCTGTGTCTGGTGCAAATCAGTGCCGCTCCGTTTGTGAGTATACTCATCGTCGCTTGCTGCTATTGTCTCTTTTGTTTACGTTATCACCCTATTGGCGCCTCTTTTCATTCCATTCAGGATTGGTTTTGGCCATTGTCGTATTACTTGAGATAGCAGCCTTTGATCTTCGCCCATCGTTTGTTTTTCAACCATTTGGCACCTAGCGCACCTCCAGAGTCTGACAAAATATTCTCTTTTTCTATCTATTTAACAAAGTCTGCCGGACCTGAATTGACAGTGCGGATACGGTCCGCCAGACCTCTCTGAATGCGGAGAGCAATACGCTCTCCGTATTCAGCATTGCACCAGCAGCTCACAAGAGCTGTTGGTGCAACGTCGCCACCTGCAGACTCGCGGCCAATGGGCTGCCAGCGGGGAGGTGTCAATCAACCCGATCGTACTAGATTGGGTTGATTTCCGGCGATGTCTGTCCGCCTGCTCAGAGCAGGCGGACAGGTTATGGAGCAGCGGTCTTTGTGACCGCTGCTTCATAACTGCTGTTTCTGGAGAGTCTGAAGACTCGCCAGAAAAACAGGCCCACAAGCTCACTACGGAGCTTGTTAAATGGGCGCCATTGTTTCCAATGCAACAAAGGATTCTAATTAAGAAGACATGCAAATGAAATTCATAATTTCTCATTTTTTTGCAAAACAAAAAGCAAAGAAGAGAAAATAAGTATATTCAATCTGCATAGAGTTAATTAACAAGGGGGAAAAAGACAATTATTTATCTAGCTAAGCAAATAATAGATACACCAACAGGTCAAAAATTTTCAAGTAGAAGAGAATCAGAGATATTTACAAGAAAGTTTCCCTTTAAGCACAATGTAATAGAGAACCTGCTAAGTGAAACGATGAATCTTGTTTATTAGAGATGTGCATTCATTTTGTTACGAATGCATATTCATAACAAAACAAGTATATGAATGAATGCACCAACAAAATTAACCGAAAATGAAAAAATACTGATGAAATGTGTCAGTATTTCTTTGTTTTAATTAATTAAATAATGGTTATTCTGTTATACCACTGCTTAATTCTTGTTCTAATATTGGTGCATTAAGTTTAGTCAGTTGTTTGTTTGTTTTTGTCAACTGTGGTATTTGAATAGAAGACCATAGTTCAGCCTTATTCATATTATTTATATCTGCTTTAAAAACATTTTAGTAAAATATTCTGTAAGGTTAACATCTTTACCATTAGCTTTAATTTAATTAAAACAAATGTAAATGTTCTACAAATATTCAGTATATGTTTAATTTAAAACTAAACAAATATTCGTGGAAATTAATTTTTTGGCATTGCACAAGTCTAATGTCTTTTGTTTTTTTATTTACATTTTTATTTTACTTCACTTATGTAAATTTATGTACTTTG
The DNA here is from genome assembly GCF_027579735.1 of Bombina bombina. Taxonomy (NCBI): domain Eukaryota; kingdom Metazoa; phylum Chordata; class Amphibia; order Anura; family Bombinatoridae; genus Bombina; species Bombina bombina. The sequence goes on from NC_069502.1 coordinate 500,063,459, forward strand.
TATGGTTATAGTTTATTGATTTAAGGAAGATAAAATAATTTAGGGAATATCTCTATTGGTATGTCCAAAAAAAATTGAAGATAATCTGCAGATCCATAACTTATATTCCCTTTTTTCTTATGGGAGGATACTTTATTCCAATAGCTAGAAAATAGTTAATGCTTCTTTTCTAAATAGAATTCATCAACATAATATCATAAAATGTATGTGGGATCACATCTTCATTTAAGAGGAGAACAATCCTTCACTATTTGAATAAATAGAAAGATGATATGGTATTCATTAAAGAAACACATTTTAAAAAAGACAGAGTAGATTAAATTGAAGGGAGGATGGACGAAGGAAAAAAAATACATACAATATATAACCATATTGACAGAGAGGAGAGATATGTTTAAAGCAATTGAATTATAGTTAAATTTAACTAATATAAGGAGAGCATTAAAGAGAGCACATGTTTATCTATATCACATAAACCATGCTCTAGAGCTGACTTGTTTTTGATATGGAACAGGATAGTGGGTTAAGATTCTGCAAACAACTATGGGCTAGATTACAAGTGGAGTGGTATTTAATGCTCACACTAGAGTGCTAATACAGCTGAAAGTAAAATTGTAATGCGGATGAAATAGGGCACATATTTAAAGTTGAAAGTAAAAAGTTAGTGCAAGAGGGAAATCTGACACACACTAACTGCAGAACTTCAAATATCACAACCGCGTTAAATTATTTTCCTCATAAACTTCAATGTAGAGTGCAACTTCAAATACAAATTGACACCGCTAACCTGACACTGCATAAGACCTACAACGTTAACCCAAAGTGAGTAATAACTATTTTACATTCTTCACGTAAGATATATATATATAAATAAATAAACTGTAGCAAAGAAGCACTCACTGAACGATTCCAACTGTGACAAAAGACTTTAATTCAAACGAGTGACGTTTCGGGACAATAACAGTCCCTTCCTCTGACAAGCTAACAATGTGAAAAAGCAGGCCTTAAATAGGCTCCAAAAATACCCTCCCCATAAGTGTGACCAATCACGGTCAAGGTAACAAAACCTATCTTACCCAGTAACAAATAGTGATCGATATTACAATAGTGCAAAGCAAGTTAATCAAGTGAGTTAAAACATAGGACCCCGTGTTGCTAATAGAGTGGGGGGAATAATCACAGTCCAACCCTTTCTAATCAGCTGCTAAACGACCATAAACAAAGGAAAAAATGAAGAAAGAACCATATAATGTGAGGATCGTAATTCAACCAATCAGTGTGATCCCAGTCATGTAGATCGTAATTCCACCAATGGGCAGTCATCAGACTTGTGGGAATTATAATAGTACCAATCAGCAGCCTAATAGCATTCTGTATCAGAAGCGTCATACCATTACGCTTTCCAGATACGCCCACCTGTCACTGACTATGCCTGTTGCCTATAGCAACACAGCAAAAACATTTTGCTAAATCGGATCAGATCGCTGCTTGCCAGTCATGGACAGATGCAGCGATACGCTCGCCATAGAGATCACAGCGGCTTTCCCATATCGGATAACAAAGGCGTTGCACAGCCAAATTAATGCTGTTAAAGAGATGGCGAGATCCGACCAATCAGCCGTGTGTCCACACCCCCATGGGCGTAACAAGACCATCACTATGTTATTGTCCGCCTCTATGCCTCTATATCAGAGATGATGGGCTAATCTATTAAAATAATCACACTCGTCTAAAAGTGACAAGCAGTTTCTATCCTGGGCCGTCAATGGCGAACATGGCTATATTCGTGTAACATTACCAATAAATTTTAGTTGTTTATTTCATAACAATAAACTGTTATTTCTAATATCTATCTGTTTCAACGGTCGCTGCATGCAGACTCCTATTCTGTGCATCAAACAACATCCTAAGAATAAAGTGTAAACAGTGTGAATAGAAACAATATATGTAAAAAAGGGAAACCTATATGCATAAAACCTATATGTATAAAACAACATATAAGCTATTATATATCCATAGTGAGTAATCACGAAAAAGTGAGAAGTATAAACAAATAAATTTTAGTTGTTTATTTCATAACAACCAACTGTTATTTCTAATACCTATCTATTTCTACGGTCGCTGCATGCAGACTCCTATTCTGTGCATCAAACAACATCCTAAGAGTAAAGTGTAAACAATGTGAAAAGAAACTATATATACAAAAAGGGAAACCTATATACATAAAACCTATATGTATAAAACAACATATAAGCTATTATATATCCATAGTGAGTAATCACGAAAAAGTGAAAAGTATATCACTGTCGGTTCCTTGTAAAGGCTCCGCCAGCCTTGTATCTAACCATAATTGTGGCACCGATTATGGGTTTGGTGTGAAGTAGACCACCCAAGCTAAAAAGCAACACGGGGTAAGCACAAAGTGAATATAATTAAAATTAAAATAATGTTAAAATTAATTCGTCCATATAATAGACACAATAATAACAACATGATGTTAAGAGAGCCACCTATGGATATTACATAGGGGCAATATAGGACAGAAAAATCAGCATTGTCTTCGGTTACATTGTGCTTTTAGATCAGTCAACTGTATTCAGGGTCTGGAAAAAATAATAAAAATAATAAAATTAAAATAATAAAATTAAAATTAAAATTAAATTAAAAATAAAAATAAAGATAAATAAATAAAATAAAATAAAATAATAAAACAAAATAAAATGAGATGATAAATCAATAAAAATAGATAAATAAAATGAACTGAAATCAATAAATCAATACATGAATCAAAATAAATAAATAAAGAAAATAGACTAAAATAAAATAAAATAACATAAAATAAAATAAAATAAGATAAACTAAATAAAATAAAATAAAATAAAATAAATTAAACTAAAATAAACTAACCAAAACAAAATAAAATAAATATAAATATAAAATAAAGAAAATAAATGAATAAGATATAAAAGACAAGGGAAAAAAGGGGGGAAGAAACTGTAGAAGAAGAAAAAAGCCAGTAGTAAATTAAACAGAAACAGCCACCATACAGAAAATGAAACCACATTAAATATAAATACGGGGGAATCAAGAAGTCAAGTTAGAAAGGAAAGAGAAATAGAGAAAGAATAAAGACTAAGAACAAATGGATCATGAGCTCTCATTGAAATGGACATCAATATTCATATAGACTGGGTCTCAGCGTTCATAAATAACATTGCCATCCTGTGTGGGTGTTGAGACCCCTGGGACTGAGGGTACCAAGTTCATAGATCCACCTTGATTCTTTGCGGAGTAGCATGTTATCTCTGTCTCCCCCCCTCCGTGGGGTCGGTACGTGGTCGATCAGTCGAAATCTCAGATCGTTGACAGTGTGGCCTGCCTCCAGGAAGTGCCTTGCGACCGGTTGATCTGCCTTTTTGTTTCTTATGGCCAAACGAATGCTGGACCTGTGGTTGGCCATTCTCGTCCTTGCATCGTCGGTTGTTTTGCCAATATAAAATTTCCCACAAGGGAAGTTCAAAAGATATATTACGTATTGGGTGGTGCAAGTCAGATAGTACTTGATCTCGTATGACCTGTTGCTTTCAGGGTGGCAAAAGTGGGAGCCAGTGATCATCCCACTACACGTCACACAACTAATGCAGCGGTAGCACCCTTTCTTTTTCGTCCTCAGCCATGTCCTTGCACCCCCTTCTGGATTGACATCTGCTTTCACAAGATGATCCCTCAGATTTCTTCCTCGACGAAACCCTATCCTTGGTGCCTTCCAATTCTTGAAAGGCAGGGTATGGTCTGCTTCAATCAGTTTCCATTCATCCTTAATCGTATGGGTTAGGGGTATAATATCTGGTGAATATGTGGTCACAAAGGTGAGTTGATCTCCTTGTTTAGATTGGGATTCTTCTCCTGGTACACTCGTACATAACACACCTGATTTAATCTCTAGCAGATCCTTATGCTTGTATCCTCTCTCCCTAAAGCGCTCTGTCATATCCTGTAGTTGTTCTTCACACAATACCTCATTGGTATTATTTCTAATCACCCGTTGGTACTGGGCTTTAGGGATATTGTGTATAAGGCTAGGCTGGTGGCAGCTTCTGGCATGCAGTAATGAGTTTCGGTCCGTAGCTTTACGGAACAAAGTTGTACCCAATCTCCCATTCACCTTGAAGACCCTCACATCAAGGTAGTCCACCGTGGAATGACTGATTGTGTGGGTAAATCTAATGGGACTTTCAAGTGTATTCAGATCCTCAATCCATTGTGTTAGGCTATCCTCTCCATCAGACCACACCAGGAACAGGTCGTCAATATATCGACAGTAGTACCTGATGTTAACATTGTTAAAGATCTTCATAATGGATGTCTCATAGAATGCCATAAACAGGTTGGCCAGCGATGGGGCCACATTGGACCCCATCGCTGTCCCTGAGATTTGTAGGTAAAATGTAGAGTCAAAAAGGAAGTAGTTCTCCCTCAGGCATAATGAAAGGAGGCAGATGATAACTTCTTCTGATGGGCCAATGTATGCTGCCTTCCTGAGTGCATGTGTAACTGCTGTGATGCCATCTTGATGTGGGATGACCGTGTAAAGGCTAGACACATCAAGAGTGACCAAAAGGTCTCCATCAGTGATGTCCTCCAACTTCTTGATGCCCATGATGAAGTCATTTGAATCCCGTATGTATGATGGCAAGGATTGCACCAAAGGCTGTAGGTAATGGTCAACAAATTGAGCTAGTGGTTGAAGTAGCGAACCCCTCGCTGAGACAATGGGTCTCCCAGGAGGGTTATAGGCATTCTTATGCACCTTCGGTAGAGTGTATAGCAGGGGGATTATTGGATGTTTCCGATTTAAGAAATTATAATCTTGTTGTGTGATAAGTGTCCTCTCTTTGAACTCCATTAGTATAGTGTCAATTTTCAGTTTAAGTTTCACAGTTGGATCGCCCCTGAGTGGTGTGTATGTCTTTTTATCAGACAGTTGTCCAAGAATCTCTTGCTTATAGTATGCGGTGTCCAGTAGGACTATCGCCCCACCTTTGTCCGCTGGGCGGATCACTACTGAGGTGTCTTCTTTCAAGGTTTTAAGAGCTGTCCTCTCACTCTTGGTGAGATTATCTCTGATCCTCATTTTAGGTCTGTCCTTGATGGATGTGGTAAGAAAATTTGTATAAGTGTGGATAGTGGAGTTATTGGAAGAAGGATCAAATGAGCTCTTGGCTCTGAATTTACACTCTTGTTCTTGATCATAATTAAAGAATTCTCTGAGTCTTAGGTTCCTGCCAAACCTCTGGATGTCTATGTAGGCATCAAATTCATTGACTTGCATGGATGGCACAAAGGATAAACCCTTATTTAGTAGGCTCACTTCAGACTCAGTTAGAGTGCGTGAACTGATGTTAATTACGTTGTTCTCTATATTCTCCGTTGTTGGTGGCGGCGGGCAATGCCCCCCCCGCCTCGTGTGTGGCCTCCGCCTCTTCCTAAAAAACGATTGGCTGTTGGATGAGCTGCCAGTGGAGGTAAGGCTGCTCGACTGGCACCAGATGTCTCCCATTCGCCTCTGTTGCCCCTTGAACGGGTCATAACTCCTCTTTGAGTAGTGGCGGAATTCTCCAGTGGGGTCTCTGGGCCTGAGCTATCACCAGAGCTAGTGTCAACCGTTGTCATCGATTTTTTAGTGTGTCTACGTTCACGTCTCGGTCGGTATGTCCTCCTATCTTATGGGGACAGCATCCACCTGTAGATAGATTTATAGGTGTAATCCTGTGTGACCGTCTGTAGCTTACGGTTCTTAAAGGCTATCAATTCCTGTTTGTAACTCTTAATCTGGAGACTAAGTTTGGAGAGCCAGTTGGTGTTAGTATCTGATTCGAATATATTCAGTTTTTCTAATTCAAATGTCTGTATTTCAGCTTTGACTGTTTGGAGCAAGCGACCCACTTCCCTTATAACCAGTAACATTAAATCAAAGGAGCACTTATTTAGAATTTTGCACCAGTTGATGCAAAATTCATTATTGGATCTCCCAATCGTAGGGATGTTTATGATTCTAAACCCTCTTGGTATCATCCTCTTTTTATGATAATCTGAGAGGTACGAGCCGTGTAGGTTTAGGTCTATTTCCCTTTGTTTTAACTTAATCAGTGTATTATACAGGGACTGTGTAGATTCCTCAACTTGTTGCTCCTCAATGGAGCCAAATCTTATCATTTCCGCATCTTCATCTGTAAAAGTGAAGATATCCTCGTATCTATCCTCTGAGGTGATGCCACTCTGATGTATCGGGGCCTCAATGTCTATATTGACTGTATCTTCTCTGTTCATCATGTTGTAGGTAAGACAAATATGTCTCAGAACAAGTAAGGAAGGAGGAGAGTTGATTTTGGCTGTAAGAACAACCCCAATGTGGGTGCACTGCACAAGAGTTAGTATTTCAAGTGATGGTGTAAGTGCACTCTCACCAACTTATGCAACTTGTCAGGGTGCTGTTTGGCCATAAGAAACAAAAAGGCAGATCAACCGGTCGCAAGGCACTTCCTGGAGGCAGGCCACACTGTCAACGATCTGAGATTTCGACTGATCGACCACGTACCGACCCCACGGAGGGGGGGAGACAGAGATAACATGCTACTCCGCAAAGAATCAAGGTGGATCTATGAACTTGGTACCCTCAGTCCCAGGGGTCTCAACACCCACACAGGATGGCAATGTTATTTATGAACGCTGAGACCCAGTCTATATGAATATTGATGTCCATTTCAATGAGAGCTCATGATCCATTTGTTCTTAGTCTTTATTCTTTCTCTATTTCTCTTTCCTTTCTAACTTGACTTCTTGATTCCCCCGTATTTATATTTAATGTGGTTTCATTTTCTGTATGGTGGCTGTTTCTGTTTAATTTACTACTGGCTTTTTTCTTCTTCTACAGTTTCTTCCCCCCTTTTTTCCCTTGTCTTTTATATCTTATTCATTTATTTTCTTTATTTTATATTTATATTTATTTTATTTTGTTTTGGTTAGTTTATTTTAGTTTAATTTATTTTATTTTATTTTAATTTATTTAGTTTATCTTATTTTATTTTATTTTATGTTATTTTATTTTATTTTAGTCTATTTTCTTTATTTATTTATTTTGATTCATGTATTGATTTATTGATTTCAGTTCATTTTATTTATCTATTTTTATTGATTTATCATCTCATTTTATTTTGTTTTATTATTTTATTTTATTTTATTTATTTATCTTTATTTTTATTTTTAATTTAATTTTAATTTTAATTTTATTATTTTAATTTTATTATTTTTATTATTTTTTCCAGACCCTGAATACAGTTGACTGATCTAAAAGCACAATGTAACCGAAGACAATGCTGATTTTTCTGTCCTATATTGCCCCTATGTAATATCCATAGGTGGCTCTCTTAACATCATGTTGTTATTATTGTGTCCATTATATGGACGAATTAATTTTAACATTATTTTAATTTTAATTATATTCACTTTGTGCTTACCCCGTGTTGCTTTTTAGCTTGGGTGGTCTACTTCACACCAAACCCATAATCGGTGCCACAATTATGGTTAGATACAAGGCTGGCGGAGCCTTTACAAGGAACCGACAGTGATATACTTTTCACTTTTTCGTGATTACTCACTATGGATATATAATAGCTTATATGTTGTTTTATACATATAGGTTTTATGTATATAGGTTTCCCTTTTTGTATATATAGTTTCTTTTCACATTGTTTACACTTTACTCTTAGGATGTTGTTTGATGCACAGAATAGGAGTCTGCATGCAGCGACCGTAGAAATAGATAGGTATTAGAAATAACAGTTGGTTGTTATGAAATAAACAACTAAAATTTATTTGTTTATACTTCTCACTTTTTCGTGATTACTCACTATGTTGTTTTATACATATAGGTTTTATGCATATAGGTTTCCCTTTTTTACATATATTGTTTCTATTCACACTGTTTACACTTTATTCTTAGGATGTTGTTTGATGCACAGAATAGGAGTCTGCATGCAGCGACCGTTGAAACAGATAGATATTAGAAATAACAGTTTATTGTTATGAAATAAACAACTAAAATTTATTGGTAATGTTACACGAATATAGCCATGTTCGCCATTGACGGCCCAGGATAGAAACTGCTTGTCACTTTTAGACGAGTGTGATTATTTTAATAGATTAGCCCATCATCTCTGATATAGAGGCATAGAGGCGGACAATAACATAGTGATGGTCTTGTTACGCCCATGGGGGTGTGGACACACGGCTGATTGGTCGGATCTCGCCATCTCTTTAACAGCATTAATTTGGCTGTGCAACGCCTTTGTTATCCGATATGGGAAAGCCGCTGTGATCTCTATGGCGAGCGTATCGCTGCATCTGTCCATGACTGGCAAGCAGCGATCTGATCCGATTTAGCAAAATGTTTTTGCTGTGTTGCTATAGGCAACAGGCATAGTCAGTGACAGGTGGGCGTATCTGGAAAGCGTAATGGTATGACGCTTCTGATACAGAATGCTATTAGGCTGCTGATTGGTACTATTATAATTCCCACAAGTCTGATGACTGCCCATTGGTGGAATTACGATCTACATGACTGGGATCACACTGATTGGTTGAATTACGATCCTCACATTATATGGTTCTTTCTTCGTTTTTTCCTTTGTTTATGGTGGTTTAGCAGCTGATTAGAAAGGGTTGGACTGTGATTATTCCCCCCACTCTATTAGCAACACGGGGTCCTATGTTTTAACTCACTTGATTAACTTGCTTTGCACTATTGTAATATCGATCACTATTTGTTACTGGGTAAGATAGGTTTTGTTACCTTGACCGTGATTGGTCACACTTATGGGGAGGGTATTTTTGGAGCCTATTTAAGGCCTGCTTTTTCACATTGTTAGCTTGTCAGAGGAAGGGACTGTTATTGTCCCGAAACGTCACTCGTTTGAATTAAAGTCTTTTGTCACAGTTGGAATCGTTCAGTGAGTGCTTCTTTGCTACAGTTTATCTATTATCTTACAGCACCCTGACAAGTTGCATAAGTTGGTGAGAGTGCACTTACACCATCATTTGAAATATATAAATAAATAAATATTTAGAAATTAAAAAAACGTTTTTTCCTAAGTGAAGAACATTGGAATGTAAAATATTTACAGTAAAGCCAAAGTAAAAATAGACTGTCCACATAAAGTCCTTGTGTAAATAAAGATAAAGAAATGTAAGTAGGACACTTCCAAAAATTATTATGTAAGTGTATCCAATAGTTGCAACTTGCTTGTAATTCACATTCTGAGGAGTGAACCCTGGTCTCCAAATTCCAAACCTATAGTCTTACTGCTGTGCTACAAATGGACTCAATGTAAGGGGTCATTTGTATCCAATAGTTGCAACGTGCTTGTAGTTAACCTCAAAGAGAGACAACCAATACAGAAACACAAATAGAGCCAAATTAAAAGCTCTTGTTAAAACACATTCACATGTCCTTGAGCTTCTGGCAAATGGGTTGCATCTGCTACCTGCATTTAACATTACACTATATGAGGCCCATTTATCAAGCTCCGAATAGAGCTTGAGGGCCTGTGTTTCTGGTGAGTCTTTATATATATATATATATATATATATATATATATATATATATATATATATATATATATAATATAAAAAGATGTCAGGGACGTGCAGTCATAGGAGGCAGGCCATATGGGGCCAAAGTTTAATTAAATTTAAATAAATAAAATACAAATTGTCAAAAAAGAAATAACAATTCCCCCCCACACACACACATGTAACGCTATGGAGAGGCAGCGTACAGGACTGCTTCTCTCCATTGTGCTACATGGGTAATAGGAAAAGCCGTGCTGAAGCACCACCTGTTTGCTGTTTATATCAGCACAGGGAATTGGGACCAATAGGAGGCAGCCCTCTTCATGCCTCCTAGCGAGGTAGCCAATCAGAGACAGTCATGTTCTCCTTGAGATTGACAGCACCAGGAGAACATGACCAGCATTGATTGGCTCCCTGAGCAGCATTGGCATTTAGTTAGCACATCTCTAAAAATTTTTGTCAAAGCCTAGCAGTGGAATGGCCCTGTGCTCCCTCTAGTCTTTCACCCAGGTGCACAAATATTAGCGCAAAATATAGTTCTTGCTTCTCAATATAAGGCTCTATCGGTTTAATATATTATTTTCTCGGGCGTATCATAGCCAGTGCCTCACTAGCCTCTAAACTCACTGCACATCACTTACATATATATATATATATTTATTTTTTTAAAGTGTTGATAGGTATTATCCCCTAGATGACTGAAAAATTAAGATCCACTTGCAGTCAGATATTCTGCATCTCCTAAGGTTTAATTTACTATGAAGTTCCATATTGCAAAAATTAAAGTAACCCATTAAATCATTTTTTTCCATGCCATGTGCAAATACAATTAGATTCATTTTCTAAAACTGGAAAATCTCATAGTCTCCTATTACATTTGATGTTTTCAAAAGTATTGGTAAAAGTCTCAAAATAATAAAGTATTGTGTGAATATATTGCATATATATTTAATATACTTTTCAGTGTTTACTGTATTTGAAAAGGTTCATTTGGTCCTGGGTTTTTTTCCATCTATTGCATGTTACAGAATTTGGTTTGTTTTAGATATATCCAAACATTTAACTTCTGCAATAATTCCAGTACCTTGGGTTAACGTGGAAGTCACTGTTAAATCATGCAATGAAAGCAACGGAATGTACATGCTTTTATACACTGCTTGCACTTTGCCAAAATAATGGTGGTTAGAAACAATAAATTCTGCAAGTACCAATTATTTACAACAAAATGTCAGAACAAGGGTGAACCTACTGCCCTGAATAAAAGACTGAAGGGCAAGGAAAATTATTTTTCAGAGTCCCATTTTTGGAGCAATGCCACCAGAACAGTGAGTAATGTTCTACAGTTAGAATACATGTGGCAAAGAAATTTGTTCTGAATGTTTACAAGAAATTAATCATAAAACCATCCATACACAAGGAATACACAATTACTGAGTATTTAATCTCACAGTGAGAAATTAGAGTTATGCTCACTGAGCGTTTTAGAGATATTTGTTTTATTTTATACCTATTTATTTCCTAGACAGAAAATAACCAAAACATTATCACTGCTTAAGAAATAGGTTGTGATAAAAATAAAAACAATTTTTTACTTTAAATCTATAATATTTGTGAAATTAAACTCTTTGGCCTAGATTACAAGTCGAGCACAACTAATATTGGGCCAGATTACGAGTAGTGTGCTAACAGTTGTGTGCAAGCGAAAAGGGGTTTATCACAGGTGTTTGCGCTCATAAGGTTTATCGCTCATATAACAATTTGAAAGTAAACGTGATCGCTTGATCGCAACTGAAGTTAACGTGGATCAAAATAGCGATTTCTCTGAGCTCTGGTTAACTGTTTCACAAAATAAAAAAGTGTCACAAAACACATTAAAAAAATTCACTGAAAAGTACAGTTACACTAATAATAACACCATTGAATAAAATTATTAAAAACATAATGCAAAAAAAAGTTATTAGGGCTCAAAGATATGAGGTCTAATTATGTTAGAAAAAAAAGGCAGGCAAAGGGCTTTAACATAGACATACATACATATACATGTCTAATATAATACATATGTACACATATATATATATATATATATATATATATATATATATATATATATATATATATATATATATATAAAGGATTAAAGAGAGAGTGGGATCCAGGGAGCCTATTATAGTCTATTATAGCCGGCACTGATTTATAATACCAAAATTTTACCAAACTCCATTGGGAGGAGAAATGACTAAGGGAGAAACCACAAAGACTTAAATGCCATACTAATTTAATAAACATTTATTGAACCGCAGTTTGACCCGCAGTTTGGTATTATAAATCAGTGCCGGCTATAATAGACTATTGGGCTCCCTGTATCCCACTCTCTCTTTAATCCTTTACAATTATTGAATCTATTGTCTGGCACCTCTTGTCTGCTATACTAATAAATTGCAGAACAAGGGTTGATTTTCTAATATTTATTAACAAATAACAAATGGTGCTGTGAAACTTTTCTTATATATATATATATATATATATATATATATATATATATATATATATATATATATATATATATATATATATATATATATATATAATTGTAGTGGAGCCCTTTGCAGTCAAGTAGATGAAAACATGTAAAAGCATATTTATGCAATATTCATATTTAACAAAGTGTTATACTGTGTATTTATTGTAAATATTTCACATTCCAATGTTCTGCACATAGCAGAATATGTTCTATGTATTTTTAAATAGTTATTCCTATATATATTCTGCTATGTGCAGAACATTGGAATGTGAAGTATACGTATTTTCATGTCGGGTTAGCGCACTTAAGAACATGTGATTGGGTTGGCGCGAGAGTAGGGTGTTAGGTTTTTTTCAACCTTTTTTACTCCATTGGCTTCAATGGGGGAATACAATAATGCACGTGCGATATCCTAAATTCACTAACTCGACACACTTGAAAAGCTTACTTCTAGTGCAGTGAGCGGGAACATTAAATACCACTCCACTTGTAATCTGGCCCATTTTTTGTGCATTATTTTGAGCTCAAACTTGCACAGTTAATTACTCACTAATGGGTATTACAAATTGTTGGTTAAAATGTTTTTTTAACACAATACTTATATGGAGCATGCTATACTTTCAATGGAAATGGGCAGTTGCAGGCTCATTGTGCCTCTAGTGTCAGTTGTGATGCTCTTTAAAGCAATCTAAGATACCACTTTCTCTGTTAGCGCTTTTAAACCATGTATTAAGTATTATTGCTATTAGCATGGGGTAATCTATTATCTGAGTGAAATTATGCACCTGTACTATCTGACCGAATTAATGTAGCACACACTATATTACCACTCACACTATATCAATTAACCACTGACACATAATACGAGCAAACAAATACAAGTGCTATGGATTTTACACAAGTGGTATTAGAGTTCCATACCGCTGGCATTTTTGTGCCTGTTTTTATTTTTTTACTCCTTGAATCTCAGATTGTTTGAATTTCATGTATGCCTGTATTTTGTTTACTAGAACAAATATGAGTCATAAATATTAATGTCCTATAATATGTATAGGTTAGGGAAGAAAAAGAAGAGTTGATATAGAAACATGCAAGTATGGGAAGAAATCCAATAAAGCTGAGGCTTAAAGGAACTCTAAAGTCAAAATAAAACTTTCATGATTCAGATAGAGCAAGCAATTTTAAACAACTTTTACTTCCATTATCAAAATATACACATTTTAGATGTGCACTTTCTGAGGCATCAGCTCCTATTTAGCATGTGGTAGAATACACAGTATATATGCATATACAGTTTGTAATTGGCTGACAAGTTCTGAAGTTAAGAATCTTGTCCGCATATGTACTTAAAATATGTTTAATGGTTGATTAAAATAATATCAGCTTTTTATTTTAATTAGTGAAATATGACCTTCTTTCCTATTTGCAATACTTAGCTAGAGGATAATCATCTAGCTTTCTTACGCCAAGGCTGGAATATTTTGACATGCAGCCATTATTGACTACGTTTGAGATACCTGCAGGTAGAATGTACATTAATTAAACATTTAACTAATATCAATACTTGCTTTGCTAGCTTTTTATTAAATAAGTTGTTTATGTTTATAGATCTGCAAATACTTTTCTTTTAGCTGCTCTGTATTTGGAGATTGGCAAGTTTGTTTTTTTACAATAACTTGCTCGGTACCATTAATAAAAGATATAAAAAAAACCTTTTTCTTCTTAAATCTTTTATCTCCTTCTGTGCTATGGGAGATTCATAAAATGTCACATACACTGTAAAGCCACTGTTTTCTTGTTACTCTACAGAAGGTAAAAGTCAACTTATAGCAAATCTTCAAATGCATGCAGTAATATGAAAAAGGTGAGAAAGGAAGTCAGAGCAGCTTCTGATACAATGTCAGTTTATGTGACTAAACAAACATTAAGCTATAAAAAAGAATAACAACCAAATCTGTAGTATAATGGAAATAAAAACATATAAATATTTACTTATTTTAAAGGAACACTAAAGTCAAAAATATACTTTCATGATTCAAAAAGAGCATACAGTTTTACGAGATTGAGATGAGATGGCATTTATCCATAGATTAAGGAAATTCAGCAATCTTTTGTATCAAATTACTCTGTATTATCAAAAATATGTATTTACGCAGATAAAAAAAACTCTATACTCACAGTGAAGCAAAATACATATAAACTACCACAATACTAACAAAGCAAACAAAATAACATAAACACAAAAGATACAAAAAGTATCAACACAAACAGGCAAAACTCTCTGTAGTAAAAACAAAATTTATGCTTACCTGAAATTTTTTTTTCTTTTCGGGCATGGAGAGTCAACAATTTCATTCCAATTACTAGTGGAATATTCAAATCCTGACCAGCAGGAAGAGGCAAAGAGCACCCCAGCAGAGCTGTTAAGTGTCACTTCCCTTACCCATAATCCCCAGTCATTCGGCCGAAGGAAAATGGAAAAAGTAGATAACACAAGGGTATAGTGGTGCCTGAGGTTTGTATAAAAAATATGCCGACTTAAATGTAAATAATAGCGGGTTGTGGACTCTCCATGCCCGTAAAGAAAGAAATTTATCAGGTAAGCATACATTTTGTTTTCTTTCCACGATCCGCACATGGAGAGTATGCGATTTCATTCCAATTACTAGTGGGAACCAATACCCAAGCTAGTGGACACAGAATGAAAGGGAGGGAGAACAAGACAGGCAGACCTAAACAGAAGGCACCACTGCTTGAAGAACTTTTCTCCCAAAGGAAGTCTCAGCTGAGGCAAAAGTATCAAATTTGTAGAATTTGGAAAAAGTATGCAATGAGGACCAAGTGGCCTGCCTTGCAGATTTGCTCCACAGTTGCTTCATTTTTGAAAGTCCAGGAAGAAGAGACAGCCCTAGTGGAATGAGCCGTAATGTCCAGCTATCTCATATGCTAATCAGATAGCTCTTCTCAACCAGAGAGACAGAGCAGTAGAAGTAGCCTTCTGACCCCCTTTTGCTTACCAGTGAAAAC
The DNA here is from genome assembly GCF_027579735.1 of Bombina bombina. Taxonomy (NCBI): domain Eukaryota; kingdom Metazoa; phylum Chordata; class Amphibia; order Anura; family Bombinatoridae; genus Bombina; species Bombina bombina. Next base: position 500,078,637 of record NC_069502.1, read on the forward strand.
AACGAACTGGGCAGGACACTACCGAAAATCTTTAGTAGCTTGTAGATAAAAGTTTTGAGCACGCACAACATCCAGGTTAATAACATTATGCAGGTGTCGGCGATGTTGGGGGCAGCAGATTAGGGTTTATAAGTATAATGTAGATGTCGGGGGCGGCAGATTAGGGGTTAATAAGTATATTGTAGGTGTCGGCGATGCCGGGGGCGGCAGATTAGGGGTTAATAAGTGTAAGATTAGGGGTGTTTAGACTCGGGGTTCATGTTAGGGTGTTAGGTGTAAACACATTTTGTTTCCAATAGGAATCAATGGGGCTGCGTTACGGAGCTTTACGCTCCTTTTTTGCAGGTGTTAGACTTTTTTGTTAGCCGGCTCTCCTTATTGATGTCTATGGGGAAATCGTGCACGAGCACGTAAAAAGAGCTCACCGCAGTTCACCGCAGAGCTGGTATTGGAGTGCGGTATGGAGCTCAATTTTGCTCTACACTCACTTTTTGCCTGCTAACGCCGGGTTTTTGTAAACCTGTAATACCAGCGCTGTAGGTAAGTGAGCGGTGACAATAACTTGCAAGTTAGTACTGAGCAGCTCTTACTGCAAAACTCGTAATCTAGCCGATTGTTATTATATTTTAAAACTTTATTGTGATGATGACAATTTACAAGAGTATATACAAAGGTAAATCAGATAGAAATTATTATTCAACAAGAAAATACACTAGCGTCCCATATTACGGTAGGGAAACTATTTAAATTTTGCCTGTTTGGTGTACTTGGGGACTGGAGTGGAAATTCATACATGGCACATTTAGATCAGCAGATTTAATATATAATAAAACACAATCTAAACAGAGCATTTTAATCATTTACAAAATAAGTTGCATATTTATTATACATTACTATATCTTAATAAAGTCTGGTGTAGATGAAAATCTATTCTAGAATCTCGACAAAATACTGACTGGATGACAACATTATACAAACAAAGCCAAAAGGCGGCAAAATTAGACATTTAATGGCATATTGACATATACAATTTGTATTAAATGGCATGATTTAAGAGCACAACAAGAAAAGAAAATTGGACATCACCCATGTGGAACCCTTTATCTTCCAACCAATAAATGATGCAGAGAAGAAAAGTTAAACTGTCTATTTGGAAAACATACATTCTTGATGTTGCTGCTTATCTATCTGAATCATATAGAAATAGCCTACTAGCACAATTTTGTGTTGTATAATAAAATATCTCTCTGTTATGATGTCCAGAGTGGGTTATCTGAGGAAACAATGAAGTTGTTTAAACCTAATTAACTTGCTCAAATGATTGACTCACTAAAGACAGAAGCCTAGGTTACAAGTGGAGCGATACATTTTTAGCGCTGCTGAGCACTAACACAACTCAAGGTAAATCCCACTCCCATGTGTGTGCTGGGATTACAAGTTGAAAGTAAAAATTTAGCGCAAGAGCTTTCCCCATAGGCTTCCTTTCCTATAGACTTCTATGGGGTGCTCTAAAAAAAAGCCTTTTCTTTGTTTTGTTTAAGCACTAATCCAAAGGTGCACTAGATCAACTGCTCATAGCCAAAGGTTGATTAGGAATATGAAAGAGAGAGAGAGAAACATACCATATCTCTTTTTAACACTTTTTAAAAAATAATTCAAAATTAAACATATTTTTGTATTAAAATTGTATATATATATTGCTGGCAAAGTAAAAAATTGGGTAATCCTGAGGGGGCGGAGCTAACGGCTGGTCTGAGCAGACGCACATACTAAGAGCTCCCGGCCAAAAAGACCCACTAAGTATCTATATACAATATATCTAAGTCCAAAGTGCTTTAAAACACTGAGTATAGTTGCCGGAGTGAAGGCTTAACATAAGTGTATTGAGGCTACTCTACTCATGCGATGCTGGACAAGAACCTCAAGAGGCCTTGTGGAGTAGGCTGCAGATTAGGGTGAGGTGGCCTAACTGTTAATGCTGGGAAGTAACGCCAAGGCACACAGCTCTGGAGGCGTGGGAATCAGCTCTGGAACCATATTGCAACTTGCTAACAGAGTGCAGGCTAGGAAAATCTCTGAGGATGCTGACAATAGTAACGGTAGAGAAACTGGCAGCCATTAGAGCTCCGGAATATTAAAAGTGAGTAAGGGAGCCTTAACGTACACTGCACACTCACGCTATACAGGCCTTCACCATGACCTCTCACGAATATCGACTCAGACAGACCACAGATTCTGTTTAGCGTCAGCAGCCACGACATAACAGAGTGCATTATCTCTTTTGGCGCGAGGTGCCGTTTCCCCTGCCATAGTGTTACATGCCCGAGGCCACACAGTCTGCTTAAGGGGAGCGGAGAAGACCCTTACACACCGGATAAAAGGGAAATCATTGCTGACATGATCACCGGGTGGCCCTAATTAGAGATCTGAGCTGGAAGGCTAAATACCATCCACTCCTCATTATATAAAGCAACAATTGGGCATGCTCTTGGTCTCATCCTTTTTATGCAGTGGTTTTCTCTCACAATATGGCCGCATCTATCATTACTGCACTGCGCAACTTTATGGTCACGCTTGACACCCAGTATGACACTCTTCAACGAGAGATTTGGTCTATTCCAAACAAAGATCAAGATGGTCTAACCGAGGATTGTGAAGAATTTAAGGACAGTTTACCCGCTACTGATACTTCGGACAGCCCACATATCCACACCCAGTTCCTAAGAAATAATGGTCTTGGTCTAGATGAGATAACATCTTATCAGTTTGCTTCTGAGTACTACATGCAGGATACCAAAGCAACCGCCATTCAGGGTCTCCTAACCCAGTTTAGCCCCCTCCACATAGACGGCTTTATCCCTCATTTACCTTCTCTACACGTAATGGAGGACTCTGACCTGAACTCAGAATTTTACCTGAGGGACATGGGACCTTATAAGGACAGTCAGCAATAGACATGTGCGATTCGTTTCGGATCGATTTTGAAATTCATCCCAATTTCTTAAATTCAGAGATTCGGATCGATTCAAATTTCCGAATTGAAATAGTGCTGAATCTAACGAATAAATCCGAATTAGTTCGGATTTATTCAGTAGATTTGGATGGCCATGGATCACACTAGTATTTTACAGTATATTAGGTTATATGACTCTGCTATGGGTTACACCTAATATACAGTACATAATACTAGTCTAATACATGGCATATCCCACCTAACACATACCGAAATTACGAATTTCCGAATCGAACCGAACCGAATCCAGCAGAATTTATTTGAATCCGAACGAATCCGAAACGAATCCGAAATGAATTGATTCAAATTTTTCCGAATTCAAATCGATCCGAACCGAAATTCGAAAACATCCAAATCGATATGAACCGAACCGAACCAAATTTTTTAGCTATGCACATGTCTAGTCAGCAATGGCTCAAGCTAGCTGGCCCCAGAGCAGGAATAGGATAACATTCATTAATCATTGATCTCCTACTTTGCTGAGGCAGGTGTTGGCCATTGGACCAGTTTCTGGTCCAGTGCATCTACCTTCACCTTAAGGAGATCAGCCAGTGTTTGTATATGTTTGCAGCTCACTATATTGTTTTAATCATATGTTCTACTCTCTGTTGAAAGTTAGTTTTTACTCTGCTACTTGTTATGCACTATAGTTTATATACTCCACTCAGTGGACTCCATGTAGATAGTATCATATACTATATAAGCTTAACACAGTCTTTTTTATGGATTCAGCATTAATGAGAACTCAAAAGTCAGAAATACCTTGCTGATGATATATTGCGAGAAGTTATGTGTTTTGCTCTTGGTCAATGTTTAGCCACCCACTCAGGAATTACCTTGGGATATAAAACACAGTTTCCTTTTCATCTCCCTCCACCCTATGATATCTAGGGTATGTGCTGTATGTGATGATGACCCCATCTAGTTGATGTTTTCAAGTACAAGTACTCCCCACATAAACTTCACTATGCATAACACTGTTGGCCGATAAATTCTTCCTTTTAAGCTACCCCACATAGACAATATGCTCAGTTGCCATTTGAAACCTTCCCTATAATTAGATCCACAAATCTTAGTGAGCCTAAATGCAGTTCCTTTTTCTGATAGAGGGCTTAAGTTAAAAAAGAGGTCCCAGTCGCCTTGCTTGATTTCTAGCTAGCTGAACATAATACAACTTTCTTTAGGGATACAGATAATGGGTAGCTTCCTATTTCATTTCATTAGGTGTAAGAAATGTCTTGCCTTACCCCACTAGTGTATTTGCTCACTCTATATATTGCAGGATACAGGGATTGATCTGACATTTCGCTTAATATCTGTATATTGACTTAACATGTTTAAGTAGTGTCTTATGTACTCATTGGGAGCTGTATATCACATTGTTGTAAGGAAGGGTGGTTAGCTCTACACGCCCATACTTCTAAACACTTTAGCATTGATATATTTATATCTAAGTTCAAAAGTAGAATGAGTAGACAGTACTCAATCACCCTTTCGCTTTAAGTATTACGCCTACCCTAGTGGTGGGGGCTCACTATCCTTAGAATTGGAATAGGATTAACCTAACCACACTGGACCAATAGCTCAAGTATGTTAAATATAGCTGTTGTGACTGTGCTCCAATGGTATGTTAGTTGCGTCAGGTTACCATATATCTTCATAGCTATCTTGACATTTTCATATTCCTGTTTTGTATAATTGGTTATGGAGTCTTAACTCTAAAAGTTAAAGTTAAATACAATAACTCCACGTTGGTATTTATATTCTATAAGGTGTTCTTTCCACTTAGTACAATACAAGCATGGTTGTCCACCACATCTTATACTGTAAGCCCCAGTTTTGAGATCTAGTGTTTTATTTAGACATGTTCCATCCCTCAAATGCCAATATAAATAACTTTATTATCCCTAATTTTGAGACTTATCCCTTTATAGTATCTGATAGTCTGCAATGCCTTTGCCCTTTTTGAGGTCCTGGGCTAGGTGATACATTGAGAGATTTTAGTTTGAATAACTAGTCCTCTTTCTACCTCTCTGCGGATCCCTATCTTTAGAAATAACCACCCCTCTAGTCAACCTATATGTCCTCCCCTCACTTCCCTCATTACTGTACTGTTTTATCCTGGAAAGCTCCGTCCCCCCACCTCCCCTTCTCCTCCCCTATATTTCTAGTGGCTATTGCCCACTGTACTTCCTCCCTCCCCCCATATACTATGGCCCAAGAGTGGCCAAGACAAAAGCCAACTTCCTGCATCTCTGCATCATTAGCGCAAACAAGTTAAAGATTGACCCCTCCGCTGACGTAGAGAACATTTACCACATAATATAATATATACTGAGAAATAATTCTGTTATCCTTGGGCATTTCCAATTAGAAGTTCTTTAAATAACAACTTTCCCAATTCTACTGCCATATTTTGCCGCTTATAAATTTTCGATTATGTACTCTATATAATTACCTGTATGTGAATCCTTAGATGACAGTGCACTAATCCTCTTTGTTATTTGTTTCCTGCCATTGAGTATGTTTGCCCTAGGTTATACACAAAAAACTTGATTGTTCCAGTACATGTGCATCCCTGTGTGGATACATTATGTGATCTCTGTTGGAACCTAATTTTCTCAATAAAAAGTTATTTAAAAAAAAATTCTAAAAAAAATTGGGTAATCTTAGCATTACCCAGGTAAACCTGACATTACTCCAGCAGCTGTGGGTAAAGCCCGATGTAACATGATAAATCTTCTCAGAGTGCATCGAGTTATCCCATCAAACATATATGATGCACTGTAATTCACACATCTTCACTATTTTTTTTTTGCCTCCGCGTTTGGGGTCCAAGGGAGTGGGGGCAAATCCCCTCTTGTAAACCTCATACCCCAAGATTTACTTGTGGTGGATGCCAGAAACCGGCGGGGTGCCTTCCTTGAACCCCCCAGCAGAGGCAAAAAAATTGTGTAGATGGGAGAATTACATTACATTTGGCTTTACCCACAGCCGCTTGTGTAATGTCGGATTTCTCTGACTTCACCCCTAACATTATATATATATATATATAAATATATATGAAAGAAGGGGGAGGAGCGCACAAACCCAGAAAAAAACACCTGGTGTAGTATGCCAATTGGTAAATGAAAAAGATAATAATACCAAATGCACTCACATGTCAATTCCTCCATATTATGAGGTACATAGAAAGTTTTTACACAGTGAACTTAAAGGGACACTGAATCCAAATTTTTTCTTTTGTCATTCAGATAGAGCATGCGATTTTAAGCAACTTTTGAATTTACTCCTATTATCAATTTTTCTTCGTTCTCTTGCTATCTTTATTTGAAAAAGAAGACATCTAAGCTTTTTTTTAGGTTCAGACTCTGGACAGCACTTTTTTTTATTGATGGATACATTTATCCACCAATCAGCAAGAACAACCCAGGTTGTTCACCAAAAATGGACCGGCATCTAAACTTACATTCTTGCATTTCAAATAAAAATAGCAAGAGAATGAAGAACATTTGATAATAGGAGTAAATTAGAAAGTTGCTTAAAATGTCATGCTCTATCTGAATCACGAAAAAGAAAAAAATTTGGGTTCAGTGTCCCTGACAACTAGTCCCATCCAAAGTAAACGATACACACCCCCAACTCTCAGTTTTGAACTTTGGTTCACTTGTCTTATGGCAAAACTATAACAGAATTTATGCTTACCTGATAAATTACTTTCTCCAACGGTGTGTCCGGTCCACGGCGTCATCCTTACTTGTGGGATATTCTCTTCCCCAACAGGAAATGGCAAAGAGTCCCAGCAAAGCTGGTCACATGATCCCTCCTAGGCTCCGCCCACCCCAGTCATTCGACCGACGGACAGGAGGAAATATATATAGGAGAAATCATATGATACCGTGGTGACTGTAGTTAGAGAAAATAATTCATCAGACCTGATTAAAAAAACCAGGGCGGGCCGTGGACCGGACACACCGTTGGAGAAAGTAATTTATCAGGTAAGCATAAATTCTGTTTTCTCCAACATTGGTGTGTCCGGTCCACGGTGTCATCCTTACTTGTGGGAACCAATACCAAAGCTTTAGGACACGGATGAAGGGAGGGAGCAAATCAGGTCACCTAAACGGAAGGCACCACAGCTTGCAAAACCTTTCTCCCAAAAATAGCCTCCGAAGAAGCAAAAGTATCAAATTTGTAAAATTTGGCAAAAGTGTGCAGTGAAGACCAAGTCGCTGCCTTACATATCTGATCAACAGAAGCCTCGTTCTTGAAGGCCCATGTGGAAGCCACAGCCCTAGTGGAGTGAGCTGTGATTCGTTCAGGAGGCTGCCGTCCGGCAGTCTCATAAGCCAAACGGATAATGTTTTTAAGCCAAAAGGAAAGAGAGGTGGAAGTCGCTTTTTGACCTCTCCTTTTACCAGAATAAACAACAAACAAGGATGATGTTTGTCTGAAATCTTTAGTAGCCTCTAAATAGAATTTTAGAGCACGGACAACGTCCAAATTGTGTAACAAACGCTCCGTCTTTGAAACTGGATTCGGACACAAAGAAGGTACAACTATTTCCTGGTTAATATTTTTGTTAGAAACAACTTTAGGAAGAAAACCAGGCTTAGTACGCAAAACCACCTTATCTGCATGGAACACCAGATAAGGAGAACACTGCAGAGCAGATAACTCTGAAACTCTTCTAGCAGAAGAGATTGCAACCAAAAACAAAACTTTCCAAGATAGTAACTTAATATCTACGGAATGTAAGGGTTCAAACGGAACCCCTTGAAGAACTGAAAGAACTAGATTTAAACTCCAGGGAGGAGTCAAAGGTCTGTAAACAGGCTTGATCCTAACCAGAGCCTGAACAAATGCTTGAACATCTGGCATAGCTGCCAGTCGTTTGTGTAGTAAGACAGATAAAGCAGAAATCTGTCCCTTTAGAGAACTTGCAGATAATCCTTTCTCCAAACCTTCTTGTAGAAAGGATAGAATCTTAGGAATCTTTATCTTGTTCCATGGCAATGCTTTGGATTCACACCAACAGATATATTTTTTCCATATTTTATGGTAAATTTTTCTAGTTACAGGCTTTCTTTATTGAGCGACTTTTCTATTTCTTCGAACCTGAAACACGCTGCCGTAGTGACAGGAACAATGCATGAAATTGGTTGTAGAAGGTAACCTTGCTGAACAAAAATCTTTTTAAGCAAACCCTCTAATTTTTTATCCATAGGATCTTTGAAAGCACAACTATCTTCGATAGGAATAGTAGTGCGTTTGTTTAGAGTAGAAACCGCCCCCTCGACCTTGGGGACTGTCTGCCATAAGTCCTTTCTGGGGTCGACTATAGGAAATAATTTCTTAAATATAGGGGGGGGGGACAAAAGGTATGCTGGGCCTTTCCCACTCTTTATTTACTATGTCCGCCACCCGCTTGGGTATAGGAAAAGCGTCGGGGGGCACCGGAACCTCTAGGAACTTGTCCATCTTACATAACTTCTCTGGAATGACCAAATTGTCACAATCATCCAGAGTAGATAATACCTCCTTAAGCAGTGCGCGGAGATGTTCTAATTTAAATTTAAATGTCACAACATCAGGTTCAGCTTGATGAGAAATCTTTCCTGAATCTGAAATTTCTCCCTCAGACAAAACCTCCCTCATGGCCCCTTCAGATTGGTGTGAGGGTATGGCAGAACAATTATCATCAGCGTCCTCTTGCTCTTCAGTGTTTAAAACAGAGCAATCGCGCTTTCTCTGATAAGTAGGCATTTTGGATAAAAGATTTGCTATAGAGTTATCCATTACAGTCGTTAATTGTTGCATGGTAATAAGTATTGGCGCACTAGATGTACTAGGGGCCTCCTGTGTGGGCATAACTGGTGTAGACACAGTAGGGGATGATGTAGTATCATGTTTACTCCCCTCATTTGAGGAATCATCTTGGGCAATATCATTATCTGTGGCATTACTGTCCTTACTTTGTTTGGACACTATGGCACAATTATCACATAAATTTAAATGGGGAGACACATTGGCTTTCATACATATAGAACATAGCTTATTTGATGGTACAGACATGTTAAACAGGCTTAAACTTGTCAACAAAGCACAAAAAACGTTTTAAAATAAAACCGTTACTGTCACTTTAAATTTCAAACTGAAAACACTTTATTACTGAATATGTGAAAAAGTATGAAGGAATTGTTCAAAATTCACCAAAATTTCACCACAGTGTCTTAAAGCATTAAAAGTATTGTACACCAAATTTCAGAGCTTTAACCCTTAAAATAACGGAACCGGAGCCGTTTTTACATTTAACCCCTATACAGTCCCAGCTATATGCTTTGCTGAGACCCAACCAAGCCCAGAGGGGAATACGATACCAAATGATGCCTTCTATAAGCTTTTACAGTGATTCTTAGCTCCTCACACATGCATCTGCATGCCTTGCTCTCCAAAAACAACTGCGCATTAGTGGCGCGAAAATGAGGCTCTGTCTATAACTAGAAAAGGCCCCCATCTGAAAAAGGTGTCCAACACAGTGCCTGCCGTTTTTCTAAACAATCCCCAAGATTATAATAACCATTATTAGTTAGAATCTGCATAATATGCCTAGTAAAGCAATCGTTTTAGCCCAGAAAAATGTCTACCAGTTTTTGAAGCCCTTTTTGAAGCCCTTTATTCTTTTATGTTTAACTAAGAAAATGGCTTACCGGTCCCCATGAGGGGAAATTACAGCCTTCCAGCATTACATGGTCTTGTTAGAAATATGTCTAGTCATACCTTGAGCAGAAAGGTCTGCTAACTGTTTCCCCCAACTGAAGTTACTTCATCTCAACAGTCCTGTGTGGAAACAGCAATCGATTTTAGTAACTGTCTGCTAAAATCATCTTCCTCTTACAAACAGAAATCTTCATCCTTTTTCTGTTTCAGAGTAAATAGTACATACCAGCACTATTTTAAAATAACAAACACTTGATAGAAGAATAAAAACTACATTTAAACACCAAAAAAACTCTTAACCATCTCCGTGGAGATGTTGCCTGTGCAACGGCAAAGAGAATGACTGGGGTGGGCGGAGCCTAGGAGGGATCATGTGACCAGCTTTGCTGGGACTCTTTGCCATTTCCTGTTGGGGAAGAGAATATCCCACAAGTAAGGATGACGCCGTGGACCGGACACACCAATGTTGGAGAAATATATATATATATATATATATATATATTTATTTATTTTTTTAAATATGTTTTACATGTATTTTGTGAAACTTTTATTTTAACCCTAACACTATACTTCAGGTCTCAGATAATTCTCTTAGCGATATTTTGGCTTCCTCAAGCACAACACATAACTTTTAACTTGTAATATGAGCAATGTTTAGCATAGTTGTGATATCCATTGAAAGTATAGGGAGTGCAAAAGGGATGTTAGCCAAGCTAAACCTTCTCTGGTAAATCTGTGTTACCAAGGACTTGTAATATTAGTTAGCTTGCTAATTTTTGTGTGGTCCTGAGATATTGCCCAGTCAGTAGCACTCAGTTTGTAATCTGGGCCAGAGTTGATAAATCACAACAATTACCTATAAGAATATTTAGATAGAAGGTCACAGGAACATTAAAGATTTTGATAGTAGTGATAATGCTGCCGCTACTAAATTATAAATGACCCTGTTAATTTAATACTTTGGGCCTGATGATCTAAAGGTCTCTGGGCTGGCAAGACTATTAAAGAATACTCACAAGTACCTATATTTCCCTGGTGGAATGCAAACAGGGTGTCTCGCTAACGGGCGTATACTGCATGTTTGCATGGGAAGGAGATGCATACATTTAGCCACCAATCAACAAGTTCCTAAGCTTACAGTCTTGTGTTTCAAATAAAGATAACAAGAGAATGAAGAAAAATTGCTTTTAGGAATAAATTAGAAAGCTGCTTAAATTTGCATGCTCTATCTGAATCATGAAAAAAAATTGGTTTCATATCCCTTTAAGTGAATAATTAATCCAAATATTTTTTTTTTTAAAACAAGCTTTATTGAAACAGATGCAAAGAAAGAATACAATAAAGTCACACAATATACCACTGTGTACCGTTAGCAAACGCAATGAACATAAGAAGATTGCTTTTTAACACTTTGTGACTAAAATTCAAAACATAAAGCAAGGTCTGTAAAATATACACTCCTGAAGAGTCACAGGATCCCCCGAAGGATATAGAAAGCTTGGTGGTATTTGAAACATTTACAGCATGAAAATTTCAAACTTGTACATACAACATATTACCAAGAGATTACTTAGGGAAGAAAAGAAAATAGAGAGTCGTAAAGAAAAAGAAACGAAGAGCGGTGGAGGGAGAAGGGAAGAAGGAGGGGGGGGGTCACATCCTAGGGAGAGGTGAAGGGAGGGAAGAAGCGGAGAGAGAGAGAAAAAAAAAGGTGGGGGGGAGGGCCCTGCATGATGGTATTCTATAGGGGGGTCCCTTTCCAGGCAGCCAAAATCATATCATGGGAAGCAAGTTGGTTAATTTTAAAATAATGCAGTCTCTCCAAATTTAATAAGTCATCTACTGAGGAGAACCATTCATCAAGGGAGGGGGCCTGGGAAGACTTCCACTTCTTAGGGATCAATCTCTTAGTCCCCGTGATCATGATCAGGAGAAGGGCCCTGGTGAACTCATCTTTGGTCTTGGGAAGGCGAAGTAACAGTATGGTCTCAGGGGAGTCCGGGACCAAGACCCGAGCTCTGCGGGACATAATCTCAATAACAGCCGTCCAGAACTCTCTCAGCTTGGGGCATGACCACCAAATGTGGAGCAGGGAGCAGCCCCTCCAGCAAAGAGGGCTGGCTGATGGAAAGTATCTATGCAGTCTTTCTGGAGTATGATACCATTTGGTTAGGAGTTTTAAGTGTATCTCCTGGACAGTTGCAGAGACAGAAGAGCGCTTGGCAAGAGAGAATGAGCGTGTCCAGTCCTCTATATCATAGGTGTTATTAAGGTCTTTGGCCCAAGTCAGAGTGTAGGAAGGAAGTTGAGTATCAGGTGGCAAGAGTAATAGCTTATATATCTTCAAGATCAGCCGTTTGGGGGGTACTGTGTAAGTGCAGAGAGTTTCAAAAGGTGTAAGGTCTCTCATAAACCTGTCCCTATGCTTGTGGTGAGTGAGAAAGTGCGAGAGTTGGTGATACCGGAACCAGGATGAGAATAGAGCGCCAAATTGTTCAGACATGTCAGATTGGGAGCGAAGTTTACCTGCGTGCAGTGCATAGTGTAGAACGCCCTCTCGGAGGCTGTAATTTGTACTCATGCGGGTCCCCAAAACATGATATGGGATATCAGGGTTCTCTATGATTGGAAGCAATGGGGAATATGTCGAGGAAATGTGGGTAGAGGTGGGTAAAAGTCGGTCCCATTCCTGTAGAGTAGTGAAAGTAAGATGGTATTTCTGCACCAGGTCAGGGCGCCTAGAGGGAGGGATCCAAGCTAGGATGCCGACATTGTGTAAATTAAAAATTTGTCCGTCTAGTCTGACCCACTGTTTTTGGGTAGTGTTGTGCGACAGTTTGACCAGCCTCTGTAAAAGAATTGCCCGCCGGTATGTGGCAAGATCTGGGAATCCCAGAGCGCCCCTATCTCGGGGGAGATATAATGTCTTCCTGGGGATTCTTGGTTTCACCCCAGCCCAAATAAACTGTTCTAATAAGCGTTGAAGCTGGGGAAGGAAGTCTTTGGGTAAAGCTATAGGAACAGTTTGAAGCAAATACAGGATACGGGGTAGGATGTTCATTTTAATTAGGCTTACTTTACCAAGCCAGGACAACATTTTGTTTAACCAGGAGGACAAATCATTCGCGATTTCACTACGTAGGGTAAGGAAATTATTTTTAAAAAGGTCTGAGGGGTGGGCGGACAGAAAAATACCCAGATATTTCAATTTGGAGGTGGATATACGTATGTGGTATTTTTGGGCTAGGCTCTGGATTTGTTCCGAGGGGGCATTAATGTTCAGGATTTCCGATTTGGTTAGGTTGAGGTGAAAGTTGGAGAGTTCCCCGTATTGTGATAGTTCAGCTAACAATTCTGGGACTGAGGAGTCTATGTTGGTGAGTGTATAGAGGATGTCGTCTGCGTAAAGAGCCTGTTTGTAGTCTGTGTCACCCAGCCGGATCCCGCTAATTTTAGGGTTGTCTCGAATTTTTTGAGCTAGCGCCTCTATTGAGAGGGTGAAGAGAAGGGGAGACAGGGGCAACCCTGTCTGGTGCCATTCGAGATAGTGAAGGTGTCAGATAGGGTATTGTTAACCCGGACTCTGGCATTCAGTGAAGAGTATAGCACAAATGCCATATTGATAAAAGGGTCGCCAAAATTCATAGCCTTCAAGACCCGACGCAGAAAAAGCCAATCGACATGGTCGAAGGCCTTCTCCACGTCGGTCGAGAAAAGTACCAAACGATCCCCCGTAACCCGGGCGTGCGATATCAGTTGAATCACCTTGCAGGTGTTATCGCGTGCCTCCCTCCCAGGGACAAACCCACTTGATCAGATGAAATTAAGAAGGGGAGATATTTGTTGATCCTCTTAGCCAGTATCTTAGCGAAGATTTTGACATCCAAGTTTAAAAGAGAAATTGGGCGGAAGTTGGCTGGGGAGGTGGGGGGCTTGCCCTGTTTAGGGATAACCATAATGTGCGCCTCGAGGGAGGAGCTGGCCAGTTGGGGGTTATTTATTAAGCTATTAAATAATTGTAGCATGTGGGGGCCAAGTGTTTTAAGGAAAACCCGAAAGTATTTCGGTGTGAGTCCGTCTGGGCCTGGGCACTTTCCTGCCGGAATGTCTGTCAGCGCTTGAGACAGCTCCTCCAGGGTGATAGGCGCATCAAGAGAGTCCCTGCTGGCTGAGTCAAGCTGTGGGAGGTCTATAGAAGATAAATAGTCATCTATCTTATTAAGCCGAACTACTGTGGGAGGTCTCTGCGTACTGTCAGCGTCTGTATGTGAAATGTTATACAGCCTTGAGTAGTAGGAGTGGAAGGAGGCAGCTATTTGCTTAGAGCCTCGTACTGTTGTGTCGTCTTCTTTCTCTAACAAATGTATGTGGGATTTAAGCTGTTGTCTGCGAATGCTCCTGGCCAGCAATTTGCCAGGTTTGTTACTCCCCTCATAATATTGCTGTTTCGTAGAAAGAATCTTGCGCTGATAGATCTCAAGTTGGTGTTGTGTGAGAGCTAGTCTGGTTTCCCTTAGCAGAGTGCCTGTGGCCTTATCTAGAGGGTCAGTTTTGAGTATGGACTTTAACTCTGCCACTCTTTCCAAAAGTTGTGTCTGTTTCAATCTGTGTTGCTTGACTATGTGGGCCTTGTGTTTGAGGAATTCTCCGCGAATGACACATTTGTGGGCCTCCCAGAAGCAAGAAATAGAGGTGTGTGAGGGTGTATTATGTGATAGATAATCGGTCAAGGATTTTTGAATGTCATCTCTCACGTCCTGTATTTCAAGCAAGTGGTCATCAAGTCTCCATATGTAAGTCGAGGGGGGCAAGTCAGGCCACAAAATACTGCAAGTTAGAGGAGCATGATCGGACCAAGTGATGGAGCCAATCTCGCAGATGTCAACCATGTCTAATGCTGCAGAGTCAAAAAGAAAATAATCAATACGTGAGTATTTGTTATGTGGAGGGGAGTAATTAGTATAATCGCGACCAGAGGGATGGTGAAATCTCCAGACATCGTGGAGTTTGAGACTTGCAATGGTCGTTTTGACAGATTTAGTTATTTTATTGGAGACATTAGATACGCCTCCGGGTGTGTCCACCCGGGCGTCAAGAGGTATGTTAAGGTCTCCGGAGAGAAACACCGGGCCCTTCACCTGATCCAAGACCAGTTTAGAAACTTTGGTCATGAAACGATGTTGATCAGTATTTGGGCTGTAAACTGTGATCAACGTAATTGGGTGCTCATAGAGCAGTCCAGTTAGTAACAGAAATCTGCCATCCGGGTCTTTGATTGTGTGCATGATTTTTAGAGGGCTAGAGTGGTGAATCAGTATACCAACACCACACTTTTTAGACGTCCCCGAGGCAAAAATTGCTGTTGTGTATTGTTTGTTAAACCACCGGGGCTCATGACCTCTGCGGAAGTGAGTCTCCTGGATAAAAAGGATATGGCTATGGAGCTTGTTAAGCTCTCGAAAAGCTATAGATCTCTTACCTGGATCGTTAAGTCCCTTGGCGTTGATGGTGGTAAAATTCAAACCATGGGAGCCAAATTTGCTTACTTTGTGAGCCATCCTGCAGGAGGGGGGGGGAAGGGGAGGGGAAGGAGGAGGGGAAAGATAAGAGGGAGATCTAAGGAGTTAGAGTGTAGAGAGGGACAAGAGAGGAGAAGCAAAGAACAGCGAGCACTAGAGGCAAGAAGAGGGAGAGAGAGGAAAAGAAAGTAAGGTAAAGGTTTCCTTGGAGAGTACCAGAGGAAAAGATTAAAGATGAGAGAATAACCTCACGAGCGTGAGTAAGAAATAAAGTGAACAAGGGGAAATAATCCCCAGAACAGCATACATTAAATAACATCAATAAGCATCCAGCAGGCAAAACAGCCTCTGGATAGCGTAGCATTGCAGCACAAGGGAAGGGGAGGGGGGGGGGGGAAATAGGGAAAAGGGATGAAGGGGGAATGATAAAAAAGGGGAGTGGGGGGGGAGGAAGGGAAAAGAGGGGGGGGAAGGGGGAAAAGGGGAGGGGGGGAAGGGGGGGGAGGGAGAGAGGAAGGGGGAGAGGGAGAAGGGCAGCATGAAGGAGGGAGTTATTTACCTTCTAAGGCACAAGTGAGAACGTCAAAAATGCAAACAGGAAAATGTTGTACTAGCTGAAAAATCTTATAAAGGCACTTATGAAAATGCTAAACATAACAGTAGAGAGTATACAGTAATTACAATAACAGCATGCAAATGAGAATGGGAACCTGAGTGTAGACTTTAATATATAGCCTATTTATTAGAGCAAGTGGCAATCTAGGAATGAGGTACTGGCTAACTCAGAGAGTGTTAAGCGCTAAAAAGGGTTATAGAATCGGGTAGTGTTATGGGTATTCTAAAAGATTACTCAGGGAAGGTGCAGGTAGTCCAGGCCTACAGGCTATAGTGCTATCAGTTCACTACGGCCCATAGTAGAGCCATAATGCAGTGTGCAGTTATCAAGAACCATCAAAAGGATACAGAGTTCTAAGTGTTAGAATGTAAGTTCCATTCTCTGATGAAGAAAGGTGTCTTTTGGGAAGGCAATGTCTCCTCAGGTAGATAAGTGTGTGGCTTCATTGTTTGGGAGGTGTTGTGGGGCATTGTCTGCAATGGAGAGACTTGCAAAGAAAGCCTGCGGATCAGAGCCAGGGCGGAAAGTCGCTGTTTTATTGTGCCAGGTAGCCGTCAGGGATACCGGAAAGCCCCATCTGTAAGGGACCTTGTGTGCTTTCAGTCTCTCTGTAATGTGTGATAAGTCCCTCCTTTTTAGTAGGGTGACCGGGGACAGGTCTGAGAAGATTTGTAGTGCCTCTCTAGCATATTGCACCGGTTGTTTGGTGCGGGCCCATTTTAGGATTTCATCCTTGTCTTTGAAGTTTAAGAAACGGACGATAATGTCTCTGGGGGGTGAATTAGGGGGCGGCTTGGACCGTAGTGCCCTGTGTGCTCGCTCCAAAGGGATGTCAGGAGATGATGGAGTATCTTTTAATGTGCGGAACAGACTTTTGCAGGTAGCCTTCAATTGCTCCTCAAGTTGTTGCAGCGGCCTCTATTATCAAGATCCTCAACTTTATCAGACAACGTTAGAATGGTGTCTGATTGCTGCTGTACAGTGTGCTGCAATTGTAGAATAGAGGTGGCTGCAAATCTCAGGGCTTAGTTCCCATGCGGCACAGGTTTCGGGCTTCCAGTGATGCCGAGGTTATGCACGCTCCCTCTGAGTAGAGAGCTCCGGAGCGGTCTGATCCGATCTTCCTGTCCCTCAGCTTGCTGACCGGTTGATAGGGGATGTGCTCCCCTAGAAGCAGGAAAAAATTAGAGGGGAAAGGTGCCTAAAATTGAGCGTATGCTGTTTAGGGAATTAGGAGCCGATTCAAAACCCAGCCATCTGCCTGCGTGGCTAAGCTCCGCCCCCATTAATCCAAATATTTTTATGTTAAAGGAACCAGTAATTTACATGTGCTAAAGTTAAAATACATTATCTTATTTTTTAATAAAACTATTTTAAAAAATAGGACTTAGAACTGGAACAGCAAGAAATAGGTGCTAGTAAAAAATGCCAAGCAGGGCAAGTCTTAAAGGGATGTAAAACCATTTTTTCCCCTTTCATTATTCAGATATAGGGGCCTATTTATCAAGCTCCGTATGGAGCTTGAAGGCCCGTGTTTTGCTGGAGGAGGCGGGAGGAGGGCGGGAGTGGGTGGGACCACTCGGCCACGCTACAGTGAATTAAGGTCATGTCACTGAGGGGGAAGGAGAGAGTAGGGGCAATGAGGGGGATCCCATGTGGTATCCATTAACTGAAAGGGATCTGGGAGGAGGAGGTGGTAGTGGATTGAGGGGGGGCAGCTACACTACATTTTGCCAATTTGGAAGCAAACTAGGTACTGGCAGACAGCTGCCAATACCTAAGATGGTGGCAAATAGGTAGAGGGGGGAGAGTTAGAGAACTTTTTTTGGGGGGTCAGGGAGGTTGGTGGGTTAGGGGGGAACCTACACTGCAGTAAATATATTAAAAAAAATATTTAAAAAATATTTTCTGCCAGTACTTAAGATTACGGTGACAATTATAAGGTGGGGGAGGGAATAGAGCTGTTTCAGGTGGGTCAGGGAGGGATCAGGGGGTGGGATGTCAGGTGGGAGGCTGATCTCTACACTAAAACTAAAATTAACCCTACAAGCTACCTAATTAACCCCTTCACTGCTGGGCATAATACAAGTGTGATGCACAGCGGCATTTAGCGTCCTTCTAATTACCAAAAAGCAATGCCAAAGCATATATGTCTTCTATTTCTGAATGAAGGGGATCCCAGAGAAGCATTTACAACCAGTTGTGCCATAATTGCACAAGCTGTTTGTAAATAATTTCAGCGAGAAACCTAAAATTTTTAAAAAGTTAACTTTTTGTTTATTTGATCGCATTTGGCGGTGAAATTGTGGCATGAAATATATCAAAATGGGCCTAGATCAATACTTTGGGTTGTCTACTAAAAAAAATATATAGTTTTGATAGGTAAATATAAAAAAAGCTCTATTTCTGTTTAAATGTAGTGATGGCAAAAATGTTAAAAATGCTCTGGTCTTTTAGGGAAGTTTTTGTCTGAAATGACCAGTCCTTAAGGGGTTAAAAATATTATACACATTTGAAGAATCTGGTTTATTACTAATTAGAAATTTTGATCTCTCAATTAAAGGTACATAAAACCCCAAAAAAATATTTCATGATTCAGATAGAGAATACAATTTTAAACAACTTTCCAATTTAATTTTATTATTTAATTTGCTTCCTTCTCTTGTTATCTTCGCTGAAAGGTTTATCTAGGTAAGCTCAGGAGAAGCAAAGAACTTAGGATCTATCTGCTGATTGGTGGCTGCACATAAATACCAATTGTCATTGGCTCACCCATGTGTTCAGTTAGAAATCTGCAGTTCATTGCTGCTTCTTTAACAAATTATACCAAAAGAATTATACAAATTTGATAATAGAAGTAAATTAGAAAGTTGTTTAAAATTGTATTCTCTATCTGAATCATGAAAGATAAAAAATGGGTTTCATGTCCCTTTAACTTATGGAACCATATCACTACTGGATATATTAATTCCAATGCCGAAAAAAAAAATATTTGCCTAGGTGTAGCACAATCCACAAGACTCTGCTAAATTCTGCCTGTGCTGAACATATTAAACTGATTAACTTTATTAAAAGTATCCAAGAAAGACAATGGGCTCCATGTACTAAGCAGTGGAGGCTACTTTGGAACCCTTTTTGTGCACGTTTGCTCATGTGAGACCATAAGTTAGTTACTTCTTGCTCATTTGGGCTGATTGACAGCTCATGCAAGAGCACGGGACAACAAGGCATTATTTGTGTAATGGTAATTACAGCAACTGACATACAGTATTCATTGCCTGTTTGACAAGAAGACTGGCAGACACGTTCCTAAGTTTGGGGCCATGTCTGTACATCTTTTAGTACTTCCAGCATAATGTGGCAACATAACTGGTCTATTAAAGTATCATCACTGCAGGCTCAGCTTGCTGCAATCACCTGAGTGGAATGAAAGAGAAAGTTCAGAAAATCCTCTTATCCATATATCAGTTAAGTAGGAAAAAACAAAGATACGTTTCTAGAGCAAAATTAAGTAACTTTCTTCTTTGGTTCTTATTTAAAATTAGTCACACAGGAAGTTTGTATATCAGTCCACAATTAGATCACACTGCATTGGATCTTGCAAGTTTGGACAACTTACCCGAACATGTTCTCATATCCTAGAAGCAGGTTACTGGGGTTTCCCTTAATGGGATACTAAAGTCATAATTAAACTTTCATGATTCAGATAGAGATTTTAATTTTAAAAACACTTTAAAATTTACTTCCACTATCTAACTGTGCAGTCACAGTGTAGACATGCATATGATAAATAGGGCAGAAACATGGAAGAAAATGTGTCAGAAAAAAAACCTACTGCTCATTTGAAATAGGTTGTTCTATTGCATTGTCTTTTTAATATGCATTTGTTGATTTCACAAATGTATTATATTTAATAATCCTTCCTTTTAAGCCCTTCTCTTTCATAGGAGCATGCTCTTCAAGAACAAATTTCATGGATGTCTTAGGCATTTCCCTGGTTGCCTGTGTTTGTAACCTAACAAATGTCTTGTTTTGGGAATAAGATGGGTTTCCTATAATGGTATTAGAAGTAGCTAAATAGAATCTTGCCAGGCCATTTGCAGATATATATATATATGTTTACTTAGCCATTGTAGTATTATATAGACTACATAAAAAATCCTGAAAGAATCAAAAGAGTACCAAGGTTTTCACAATCTGTATTAGATTTCGGGTCTCTAGTTCAGCCGCTTCCATTTCAGATAAGGTAAATCCAACATTTGAGAACTAGGAGTCTTTCCTTCGTTGGACTGCTATTTGTAGAAACACTGGGATCTTACTGCTGTTTTCCAGTCACATCCTGGCTTGTATTTCTGCTTGTTATCCTTTGTTGAAGTCTAAAGGAAGGTAAGCTTATAGGAGCTTAAGAGAGGGCACATGTCTCTAGCAGTCTAAGGCAGCAGTGTTTATAACAATGTAAAACATTGCTAGCAATGTTGGAAAAACTATTGCCAGATGGTTTAAGACACGTGCACGCTCCTGAGCTCATCTAGGATACCAAGAGAACTAAGAAAAATTAATAATAGATGTTTAATTTCATGCACCACCCACTCAATTTAAATTTAATTTTCATTCTACTGTCCCTTTAAGAAATCTAGTTTTGTTATGTTTTTATTGCTATTTCAAAATAAATTTTGGTTCTGGATGAAATATCCTATGTTTTTAAGCTATTTTCCTGTTAATTATTAATTTGATAAAGTATTTTTATTCCATTTTGTGTGTGTTTTGTACATTATACATTTTGTTTACTTATTGTTATAATCTGTTCTCTGTTGTGGAGTCTGCTGTCTGTTGGATCTTTAATCAGGTAACCTTTCATTTAGCAGGGGAAAAAAAGTGTAATATAACATCCAGTGTTTATACTGCTCTTCAGTGTCTAATAATCTGATTCCCATGGAGGGAGTTTTTTCTTTTTCTGGGGTTCATCTTGTTAACAGATTTCTAGAAAGAGGAAGAAAAGGGGGTTTTGTTTTTATGGATTTCATGATTGTTATTGATTAAATGGCAGTTGCTGAAGTACCAATCTCCTTTTCTTGATGTCACTTGACTACTACTTTAAAATTACAAATCCACTGAGCCAGAAAACTACAAAAATCTTTCCAAGTGGCTCTTTCTCACCTAGAATGATGTTTATAAGAAACTCTTGACTTTAAACACGTTTTTCGAAATCTTTTATATACTTATGTAAAAATAAAAACATCCATGGACATTAACTACTTTTGAGAAACTTTAATAATTGCAAAAGTGTGAATGTCACTGAAAAATTAAGACAAATGTTGAGAGCCATGATCAAGTTTGTTAATACATAAACTGAGCAAGTGCATAAAGAATGGAAAAGATTAATGCAAATGGATGAGATATGCACTGAAAGTATCTTAAAATTGTCTTTTAAGTGGTTAAAAGGAATATTAAACACATTGAGATGGTTATATAAAATGATAAATTGTATATATATATTTTTTCCCCTTTTCCTGTAATTTCATTCTGAAATTGTGAGCTTTTCAGTTCCTGTATGAAATGGAAGTGCAGAACACTGTTATATTCCCCACAGTTATTGGCTGCACACTCTAGTGGCCTGTTTATAACTGCCCCTAATTGGCCACTGCAGAGAAAGCAACCTAAGTTACAACATAGCAGCTCCCATTATTTTATAGATACTAAAACTTTACACTTTTTGTGTCAGTATTTAAACAGCTAATGAAACTTTAAAAAAATACATCTACATGTTTTTCTCAAACTCATCTTTTTGTTGAATGCATAATTCGTTTTAGCATTTATTTATTGTTTAGTGTCCCTTTAATGATGTTGCAATAGGAAAGTACAAAAATCCTGCAAAAACACAAGAAAATGCCAACCTCATTTTCTC
Organism: Bombina bombina; assembly: GCF_027579735.1. Lineage (NCBI taxonomy): Eukaryota > Metazoa > Chordata > Amphibia > Anura > Bombinatoridae > Bombina > Bombina bombina. The sequence goes on from NC_069502.1 coordinate 500,100,410, forward strand.
CAATTTAGAGAAAATCAAAATAGTAAATCTAGATATCATTTATTTATATTATTTGCCTACATCTTTGTCCACTTGCCTCTCCTTCTATTTGTCTGACTGCCTGTGGTTGTTTAAAGGGACATACACATCAATAATTTTTCTTTCATGATTAAGACAGAGCATCAAATTTAAAAATAAAAACTTTCACATTTTCTTTGTTTTCTTGTTATCCTTTATTAAATGGAAATAATACTCATTTGTTAAATCACTGTATATTAGCAGTCTTGCAACAATGGTATACATTAGCTAGAACACTAGATGGCAGCACTATTTCCTGCCATGTAGTGTTTCAGGCATGTGCACGTCACCTACTTAGGTATCTCTCGAAAAACAAGTAACATGAGAACAAAGCTAATTTGATAATAGAAGTAAATTGGAAAAATTGGGTTTCATGTCCCTTTAACTGTCTCTACTTCTGGCTCTGCCTGTTTAATTTATGTCATGCATCTGCCTATCAATGTACAAAATCTGACACATCTATTTATTGGTTTTATGTGTGTGCCCTTTAATCAATTTGTGCCTTGCAATTACATTTCTTAATGTTGATAGTAACATGACAATATTGTTTGAGCTGTCATGGATAGGCTATAATGATATAAGTAACACTGCAAGCCAAATTGACAAATCTGTGACACTTACCGGAACAAGGAATTTTTTAATCTCTTCCAAAGCATGACTCATGCGTGAATAAGCTTCCCCCGGTGGAGCAAACACTTCAATTAATACATGAAGTTCATCACTCAAGTGTATGTATTTTGCTTCTCCGCTCTTTCTTAATTCTTCTTCCTGAAACATGGTATTTATAGCTATAAGAATCCTCTAGTTTACATTGATTTATTACAAAATGGGAACATGTGTACCAGACAATAAATGTGACCTTTTCAGAAATAAATACTGCGGGGAAACTTAACAAAAGAGAAAATTAGACTCTGCTTGAAATAGAATACAGTGCAATATATTAGAAAGTTTTATTTAACTTTTACATATGACGTTATTATTCTGAAATTGTCAGTAAATCAAATCTATATAGATAGTTTGGAAAAAATTATCATTTGTTTTTATACAATAATTACTTTTTAATGTGTACTGTGTGTTCAGATTATAACTGTTAAAACAAGTAATGTGCAAATGTTTTCAGTGCTGAATTTTCACAGTTTGACAGGATGCTGGCATTTTTAAAAATTATAAGTGAATCATTGAACCAGTGATAAAAAATTAAAAGATCATTTTTCTTTACATTATAATACATACCGGGCCAGATTACAAGTGGAGCGGTATTTAGCTAATTGCGCTGAAATTAATTTTGTGCATGTTGCGTTGTGCTCTTATTATGAGTTGAAAGTAAAAAGGTTTTGCTCTCGTGCCAACACAATGAGCACAGAAACCCGAAGTTAGAATATTGCGCTTGCATGATAACCTTTTCCATATAATTTCTTCAGTTGTTATCTTCCAGAGCTATAATCCAGCGCTGAGATATAGCAGCATTAGAATAAACCCAACAGCAAAATGCAGGATCAGATGCTTTCAATAATCTATTAAAATGTCCTTAAATGTCCTTGAACGAACTGCTCCCTTATTATTGTGTGCTATACCCTGAGTGACCATTTAACCATTTTATTTTATTACATTTCATATACATTTTTGAAAGCATCTGATCCTGCGTTTTGTCGGTGGGTTTATTTTAATGCTCCTATATCTCAGCGCTAGATTATATCTGGAAGATGATACCTTTGGGATACCAACTGAAGAAATAATTTTATATGGACTTGTGCTATCCATCTGAAAGCATCTAGTTGAAATATCTCACTGCACAGCTCCTGCGCTTTCTGCAAAGCTTTATCAGCCTTCATAAAAGTTGGTGGAGCTGGTGACAGCAGTGGGATTTGTTTTCACCCACAGCCTAATGAGTATTACTGGGGCTGATGGGCACTTGTAGGCACACTGACAATCCTCCTACTTTTTATAAAGTGGAAGAAGATTATGCACTTTTTCTGATATACTGTATACCACCCAATTTAAGTTTAACATATATCTGGAATATCTGAGTATTTTCTGATGATGAGGTTGATCACAAACCTTTAGAAAAGCTTTTCAAATTATGTATTTAAAAATAAAATCCCATATACTTTAATTGCAAAAAATCTTTTCTAAAGTATTGTGATCGACCACAATGTTTGAATACCGTTGGTGACGATTCTCTATGTACTAATGGATTTTAAAAGCTCAAAGCAGTGACGTGCAGTGAGGTCAGAGGCTGGTGAGGCACTAGATATGTTACGCCGGAGAAACACATGTACAGAGGGCCGCAAGTACCCCCAACAGGGCAGGTTTAAATGATAGCTGAACCAGTGCACAGGTGACATAATCAGGTGATGGGTGAGAGCAAGTTAGTAACCACTGAGTTACTGATCAGCTGATTACTTCACCTGTGCACTGATTCAGCTATAATGAAAACCTGGCCTGTTAGGGGTACTTGAGGACCATTGTTGAGAAACACTGCACTAAAGCACCAGCTCATCGGAAATGTATTGATTACCTGGAGAATAAAGCACACATACTCTGCTCACTGACACCCACACACACTCTGCTCACATACACACACTCACACAATTCTGTGGCACAGTGCCAGTTACTAAGCAATTAGAATGATACACAATCTCTTCTCTACTCACTACTGTATTGTAAAAATAGAAATAATTTACCATACAAGTTTTACACAAAGGACAAGTTATCAATACTGCCAACACAGCTGCTGCAATATGGTGTTCAAGAAACGCACGTGCACATCCCACTTAGGTATGCTCTTCAACAAAGGACACCAATGGATACCAAAAGAATGAAGTACATAATAATACAAGTAAAATAGAAAGTTTATTTATTTTTTGTGCAATTTCTATCTGAATGATGGAAATGGAATTATGACTATCATGTTCCTTTCAAAAACTATATTTTTTAAATGACTCATCTCCTTTTTATTAATATAAACTTGTATAAAAGCAGCACATATTAAAAACACAATGCAACAATTGATTTATGAATTACAAGTAAACAGCAGTCTTTAAATAAATGGAGAGACAGAGAAAAATAAAATGAGATACTGCATCCTCTGACTGAACAGACATAACATATATGGAGTTTCTACCTAATTAAATCAAATAACCATGAAAAATGGAGGCTTAGCAATATTCAATGTCAAAAACTTTAATTTAAATAATGTGGACACTGCACACTTAACTTCAAACTCTGGGTTTTAAATGATGGATTTAAATTTGAATTGACCCTTTGACTTCCTGTCAGTATTGGGTTATGCTCACTTACTGTCCCCCCCCCCCTGTTAATGAGCTGTATCTGAACACAATTTGTGACCCACAAGAGATGTAGAATACTACTTTACTCTTCTGCTTGGTGTCATCTGTTCTTAGGTTACCTCAGCTTCCAGTTGTGTCACATGACCCTGCTCACTGCATCCTCCTTCTGATTAATCTATATATCCTTCACTTTCTAGGAGGCATCAAGAGGGGTGCCTCCTATTGGTCCCAATTGTTGCTGCTAATATATTGACAGAACACAGGTGGCGCTGCAGCACAGCTTTTTCTTTGACCCATGTACTGCAATGGAGAGAAGCGTTCCTGTACCTGCCTCTCCATAGCATTACATGGGGAAAATATATATTTTTTTTTTACTTTTTTTTTTTGTGTGTTTTAATTTAAATTTAATTAAGCTTTGGTCACATATGGGTGGGTAGGCACTGCCTCCCCTGCCTCCTATGAGTGCACGTCCCTGGCTCAAAGGTATCACAAACTATTAGAAAACCATGGAAAAAAAGTATTTTCTTATTGACTTAAATTACTAGGTATTCAAAAGCCCCATGAAACACAATAAAGAAGTTTATTGTAGGTTAACATTTTTTTTATGTGCTTACACTATATATTGCTGTTACTTAGTTTTCCAGTTTCTGTGGTTTTAGTAATTCTTATAGAAACAAAAGGCTAGGAAAGGGAGAACAAAAATCACCAAAACCATCATATGACATTTTCACATGGGAATTCTTTTGGAATGGGAGTCAATATTAGGAGAAGCCACTTAATAACTGGGTACCTTGAAACAGAAATAAATTTCAGGACAATGTTATTCATTTAACAAATTTAGAATATTACAGCTACTTTTAAGATGATTTAAATTCCTAAATGTATATTCTAAAATACATGAATAAAATGTCTCCATTAAAAAGATGGTAGCATTAGAAATAATTTACACAGCAATAAAGTAATGATTGTGCGTTTTTAAAATAAGATGAAAATCAAAAGGCCTTGTATGCATGGTTAAAAATGTGAATATCATGAGTGCAAACCTAAATACATATGTAAGGGAACATTAAGCAGTCATATCTAACATCATTAAACATGATACAATAATAAAAGCTAAACCAGCAAAAATGGCGAGGGTACTATTTTACTGTTATTACAATTTCCTAAATGGAATTAAAGCAAATTAAATATGCATAATACTAAACAAAAGCATTTTGAGTTATACATCATGAAACAAATTAAGCTATACAGCAAATGTAAAACCTTTAGGGTATAGTTACATTGAAAAAGCTTATAAACACAAAAATTGGTGCCAGGTATAAGATTAAGCCTTTCAATATGAATACTTTTAGTGCATCAGCAATAAAACAGGAACCCTTTATAATCTCTTTGCATTCTAAAATAATTTGTTTGTGCTTCCACTTAATACAACAAGATATAGATAGTATGCACTTGACTCTCCTTTTGACTATATTCCCTACTCTTTAGTTTTTCCTAATGGGTTTTCCAACGCAGGATGTATAAAGAGAGAAAAGCAAGGGACCCAAGACAGAGCCTTGCGGTACTCCAACTGAGAGAGGCATAGGATCACAAGATATGTTGTTAAAGGAAACTGAAAACGAGCGGTTTGAAAGATATGATGCAAACCAGGAGAGGGCTGTGTCTCGATGCCAAATAAATGTAGTATTTTTAGGAAGAGAGAATGGTCAACTGTGTCAAAAGCTGCGGACAGGTCATGAAGAATTAGTAAGGAGTAATGGCCTTTTGCTTTAGCTTATAACAGGTCAATTGTTACTTTAGCAAGAGCGGTTTCTGTTGAGTGTTTAGGGCAGAAACCAGATTGTAGTGGATCAAGTAAGGAGTTAGTTGTGAGAAATTGAGTTAGCCAATTATAGACTAGTCGTTCCAATAATTTTGAAGCAAAGGGAAGTAAGGAGACCGTTCGATAGTTAGAAGGCGTGGAGGGGTCAAGCGAGGGCTTTTTTAGGATTGGTATGATTGACGCATGCTTGAATGTGTCAGGAAATGTGCCAGCAGTGAGGGATTGGTTAAAGAGATGAGTTAGGGTAGGGGTTAGTGAAGCAGAGAGAGAGGGAATAAGTCGTGAAGGAATAGGGTCAAGTGGGCAGGTTGTGAGATGAGCCGAGGATAGGAGTGCAGAGACCTCTTCCTCTGTTACAGGAGGGAAATAGCATAGATTTTTGTTAATAGAAGGGGTGGGTAGGATCGCTGGGTTTGTGGGGTGCAAGGTGCAGATCTCTTTTCTAATGGTGTCAATTTTATTTTTGAAGTGATCAGCAATAATTTGAGCAGTGAGGTTGGTAGTGGGCGGGGGGGCAGGCGGACGTAGAAGGGAGTTAAAGGTTGAGAACAGTTTTCTGGGGTTGGATGTGTGAGATGACACGAGGGAGGAGAAATAGACTTGTTTTGCCAGGCTGAGCGCAGAGTTCTAGGACTTAAGGGTGAATTTATAATCTTGGAAATCAGCAAAGGTGCGTGATTTCCTCCACTGTCGTTCAGCGGCCCGTGAGCATCGCTGAAGATATCTGGTCTGTTTAGTGTGCCACGGTTGCCGTTGAGTGATTGATGTATGTCGAAGAGTGGAGGGTGCAGTTTTGTCAAGTATTGATTTTAGTGCCAAATTATACTGTAGAGCAGAGCTTTCCAAACTTTTCATGTTGGTGACACACTTTTCAGACCTACATCATTTCGCGACACAGTAATTCAGTTGTACCAGCAAACAGGAGGTTAAACTAACTTGTTTTAAGAGATACGGACACATACATAAATTATATAATAACAAAATGTATTTACAAGTAACAGTATGTATGTGCAACAATTAAAAAAAGTTTAATAACACCAATATCTGTTTACTATTTTAATGGGATATATGAGGTTGATGGGATGAACACAGTTTCTGAATATTTGGTGGAATATTATTTAACCCTTTGAGTGCTAAGCACTTTCTCACCTGGGTGCTAAGATTTTTTAATGTTTTTTTTATTTTTATTTTATTATTTTTTCAGACCCCCAAAACTTACACTGTTGGAATGGTTAGGCGATTACCTTTCCAATGGTGGGTCTTGGGGGTCTGTAGCTGCTTAGAAGATGCCTGAGATACAGGCTTCTAAGCAGCATGCACCCTGCTCCTATACTTAACATTGTTAAGTATAAATAAAGTTGCACGGTGACGTCATCAAGTTATTGCGCATGAAGTCACCACGCAAAACGGGAAGCCCCGGCGATGCCTGTCACTCTACAGGAGCGGGTGGGAGCCCCCAGATCTCCCTCAAAGTGGGAGAGTGCTAGCGACGGCTCTGAGCTGTCATTAGCACCAGAGTGGGAAACTCTGTGATGGCTCAGAGCCGTCGTTAGCACTCAAGAGGATAAAGACACTCAAATTTCATCATCAAGCAGCTGTCCCACTCACTGACTACAACATGCAGCCACGAGTCGATTGGGGAGACTACACATGCAGTCAGGAGCCAATTTGCCATCAAAGCCGCCAATGGGAATAGTTTCAGTTCCCGCTAAGCTGTGCCAATAAGTTAAAATGACCTGTGATCCACTAGGTATCAATCATGTGTCAACCATGTGATATGCGTAGCAGGCAGGCAGGAAAGTCGGAAACCAAAAAAAAAAAGTAAATTCAAAAAAATTTGTGCTGAAGCAGGGACACACCAACACACTGCCGCCGACACACTAATGTGTCACGGCACACAGTTTGGAAAGCACTGCTGTAGAGTCACGAGGTTTGGACAAGAGAGGGATGAAATGTCAGAGAGAAGAGGACTCAGTTGAGTGGAAAAGTTTGTGAGATCCAAGTCATTTAAATTCCTGTGAGGTAGAAGTTTTTTGGGGGCTTGCAAAGATGTAGCAGGTAGAGTGAGAGAGAAAGTTAATAGATGGTGGTCAGAGAGAGGAAAGGGGAAGTTAAGGGAGTTGGAAACAGCATAGAGATTTGTGAAGACCAGGTCTATGGAGTTGCCTTCACAGTGTGTTGGAGATGTTGTCCACTGGGACAGGCCTAAAGAGGTGGTAAGGGATAGAAGTTTAGAGGCAGCAGGCATGTTAGGCTTATCAAGGGGTATGTTGAAGTCCCCTAAGATGAGAGAAGGGACATTAGAAGAGAGAAAATGTGGAAGCCAGGATTCAAAGTGGTCCAGAAATTGTGATGCTGGGCCAGGGGGCTGATAGATAACTGCAACACGAAGAGCTATAGGGGAGAAGAGGCGGATAGCTTGAACTTCAAAAGATGAGAAGGAAAGAGAGGGGGGTGAAGGAATGGAGTGAAAGGTACTGTGTGGAGACAGGAGAATTCCTACTCCTCCTCCTTGTTTGTCTCCAGGCCTGGGAGTGTGACTGAAGTGCAGGCTGCCATAGGACAGAGAGGCTAAAGCAGTTTTGTTAGAGGAGGAGAGCCAAGTTTCAGTGAGGGCTAACAGGTAAAGTGAACGTGAAATAAATAGGTCATGAATAGATGTAAGCTTATTGCATACCGAGCGTGCATTCCAAAGGGCACACGAGAATTGGGGTGTAGTAATAGAGGTGCAGTTAATGAGGTTTAGAGGGTTACGTGTGCAAGGTGTATGAGGTGTCATTTGGGGTAGTGATCTGAGGGAAGCAGAGGGTGGACCTGGGTTAAGCGAGACATCCCCAGCTGCAAGAAGAAGAAAGATGTTGAGTGAAAGGAGATGAGAATGTGTCTTATGTGAGTGTTTAAGTTTAGGATTAGTAAAGCATGGCTGGCTGAGGGATGTGAGATAGGAATAAAGTTCATGTGTGTTGTAGAGGGGGAAGGTAGAAGAGAAGGACAAATATGAATGCTCTGAGTGTTGTTTGTGAATGGAAGAGCTGTGACTTTAAAGAGAAGGGAGGAAAAGGTTAAAGCAGACATTAGAAAGTGTAGCATGTTTGCATTTAATTGTTGGAATTTGAAAGTACTTATCCCTGTTGTCCACTCCTTTATCTAACTACGTTGTTATAACTCTCTCTACACTTATGAACTAGCACTCTTAGGGAACTACACACATGCAGTGCTGCACAGATTTAACAAGCTAACGGCTAGATTTGGAGTTTTGTCGGTCACGACCCGAAAAACTAACGCCGGCTTTTTTCTGGCCGCACCATAAAAATAACTCTGGTATTGAGAGTCCACATAAAGGCTGCGTTAGGCTCCAAAAAAGGAGCGTAGAGCATTTTTAACGCAGCTTCAACTCTCGATACCAGAGTTGCTTACGCAAGCGGCCAGCCTCAAAAACGTGCTCGTGCACGATTCCCCCATAGGAAACAATGGAGCTGTTTGAGCTGAAAAAAAACCTAACACCTGCAAAAAAGTCGCGTTCAGCTCCTAACGCAGCCCCATTGTTTGCTATGCGGAAACACTTCCTACGTCTGCACCTAACACCCTAACATGTACCCCGAGTCTAAACACCCCTAGCCTTACACTTATTAACCCCTAATCTGCCGCCCCCCCGCTATCGCTGACCCCTGCATATTATTATTAACCCCTAATCTGCCGCTCCGTAAACCGCCGCTACTTACATTATCCCTATGTACCCCTAATCTGCTGCCCTAACATCACCGACCCCTATATTATATTTATTAACCCCTAATCTGCCCCCCACAACGTCGCCTCCACCTGTCTACACTTATTAACCCCTAATCTGCCGACCGGACCTGAGCGCTACAATAATAAAGTTATTAACCCCTAATCCGCCTCACTAACCCTATAATAAATAGTATTAACCCCTAATCTGCCCTCCCTAACATCGCCGACACCTTACTTCAATTATTAACCCCTAATCTGCCGACTGGAGCTCACCGCTATTCTAATAAATGTATTAACCCCTAAAGCTAAGTCTAACCCTAACACTAACACCCCCCTAAGTTAAATATAATTTTAATCTAACAAAATTAATTAACTCTTATTAAATAAATTATTCCTATTTAAAGCTAAATACTTACCTGTAAAAAAAATCCTAATATAGCTACAATATAAATTATAATTATAATATAGCTATTTTAGGATTAATATTTATTTTACAGGTAACTTTGTATTTATTTTAACCAGGTACAATAGCTATTAAATAGTTAAGAACTATTTAATAGGTAAAATAGTTAAAATAATTACAAATTTACCTGTAAAAGAAATCCTAACCTAAGTTACAATTAAACCTAACACTACACTATCAATAAATTAATTAAATAAACTACCTACAATTACCTACAATTAACCTAACACTACACTATCAATAAATTAATTAAATACAATTCCTACAAATAAATACAATTAAATAAACTTGCTAAAGTACAAAAAATAAAAAAGAACTAAGTTACAAAAAATAAAAAAATATTTACAAACATAAGAAAAATATTACAACAATTTTAAACTAATTACACCTACTCTAAGCCCCCTAATAAAATAACAAAGCCCCCCAAAATAAAAAAATGCCCTACCCTATTCTAAATAACTAAAGTTCAAAGCTCTTTTACCTTACCAGCCCTGAACAGGGCCCTTTGCGGGGCATGCCCCAAGAAGTTCAGCTCTTTTGCCTGTAAAAATAAAAATACAATACCCCCCCCCAACATTACAACCCACCACCCACATACCCCTAATCTAACCCAAACCCCCCTTAAATAAACCTAACACTAAGCCCCTGAAGATCTTCCTACCTTATCTTCACCATACCAGGTTCACCGATCCGTCCTGAAGAGCTCCTCCGATGTCCTGATCCAAGCCCAAGCGGGGGGCTGATCCAAGCGGGAGCTGAAGAGGTCCATGATCCAGATGAAGTCTTCATCCAAGCGGGAGCTGAAGAGGTCCATGATCCGGATGAAGTCTTCTATCAACGGCATCTTCAATCTTCTTTCTTCCGGATCCATCTTGCAGACCTCCGACGCGGAACATCCTCTTCTCCCGACGCCTACTAGCCGAATGACGGTTCCTTTAAGGGACGTCATCCAAGATGGCGTCCCTCGAATTCCGATTGGCTGATAGGATTCTATCAGCCAATCGGAATTAAGGTAGGAATATTCTGATTGGCTGATGGAATCAGCCAATCAGAATCAAGTTCAATCCGATTGGCTGATCCAATCAGCCAATCAGATTGAGCTCGCATTCTATTGGCTGTTAGGGGTTAATAAATATAATACAGGGGTCGGCGGTGTTAGGGGCAGCAGATTAGGGGTACATAAGTATAACGTAGGTGGCGGTCGGCAGATTAGGGGTTAAAAAAATTTAATCGAGTTGCAGCTATGTGGGGGGACCTCAGTTTAGGGGTACATAGGTAGCTTATGGGTGTTAGTGTACTTTAGAGCACAGTAGTTAAGAGCTTTATAAACCGGCATTAGCCCAGAAAGCTCTTAACTACTGACTTTTTTCCTGCGGCTGGAGTTTTGTCGTTAGATGTCTAACGCTCACTTCAGACACGACTCTAAATACCGGAGTTAGAATCCCATTGAAAAGATAGGATACACAATTGACGTAAGGGGATCTGCGGTATGGAAAAGTCGCGGCTGAAAAGTGAGCGTTAGACCCTATTTTGAGTGACTCCAAATACCGGAGGTAGCCTAAAACCAGCGTTAGGAGCCTCTAACGCTGGTTTTCACGGCTAACGCCAAACTCTAAATCTAGGCCTAAGCTTGTTGTAACAAGCTGGGGATATTCAATTTAAAGGTAATAACAGTCACATGATCCTAATTAGCATAGGTCATAAATTAGAGCAGGATTAAACAAGGCCTAACCAAACATTGCAAATGGCACCTTTCTTATCAAAATGGAAGACACAGAAAAGAAAGCTTTTTTTTAAAGGTAATACAGACATACCAGAGAGAGATAAAGTTTTGTGGGGGAAATATGCAGTTCTAATATGTGTTGCAGTTTTAAAATGGAGTCCTTGTTAAGCACATACCAGAGAGAGATAAAGTTTTGTGGGGGAAATATGCAGTTCTAATATGTGTTGCAGTTTTAAAATGGAGTCCTTGTTAAGCACATACCAGAGAGAGATAAAGTTTTGTGGGGGAAATATGCAGTTCTAATATGTGTTGCAGTTTTAAAATGGAGTCCTTGTTAAGCACATACCAGAGAGTGAGATAAAGTTTTGTGGGGGAAATATGCAGTTCTAATATGTGTTGCAGTTTTAAAATGGAGTCCTTATTAAACCAATAAAAAAGAGATAAAGGTAAAAGAACTGTACTTTGTACAGACACTTACAAGAAACAAGCTAAATACAGCAAAAGCTTCAGTTTTATATAGTCAGCTATCCACAACTCTTTCTGGTAGTTTCTATTTAAAAAATCTACCAGCATTTGCCACTGGTAAAGATGATTAGTCTGTAGCAACGTCTGCCAAACTGTAGTGGTTTGTATGGACCAAAATTACTCAATTTTCTTCCATTTTAACTGGAGAGAGTATGACTGGTGACTATACCGAACTGGAGGCTTGGTGCCTTGCACATTTTAACTTGTTTCTTTAACATGTTTGTCCATATTGTGGGTACAAGGTGTAATAAAGTGCTTTTATCCTGCGTTAAAGTTGCTTTTTTATTTCCAGTTAGTTTTTGAATGCTGTAGCATAAAACTGAAGCTGATATATTAAAGAGGATTTGTAATCTATATGTGTGGACATGAATAATATATGGAGCACATGGACTGACCCATTCTGAAAATTATGAGGGCCACTGAAAGATTTATGAAGTGACATTTTTTAATGTTTGATATCTGATTTCAATCATCGTGATCAGATCCGATTGAGATTATTGATAGTGGCACTGCACAACAGTCAGGAACTGCTCATACTTCAACACGTTTTTGCCCTTCTACTGGGCTTTTTCGAGATAAATTTTGGCACTTCCTTTGACTTTGAAAGCTGTAGGGTTCTTCTGATTGGCAGTTGAATTTCTCATTTATTTTTAAGGTGACATAATATGACATCATTCATCTTAAGGTGGTGTTATTACAAAGCTTCTTAATCACATCTTAAAATGATAACTAAATGATAACTAAAACCTTAAATAAAAGTATTGAATATAGGTTTACACATCATGTAATTAAATCAGAATCAGTCAAAAAGGAAAGGGAATAGATCTAGTTCAGAATTTAATCCCTTAGGATGAACTAGTCCTCTTTGAATAGTAATTGTTTTTCTATATCTCCCCCTCGCCAATTCTTAGGTATAATGCATAATCCCCAATATTTCAGGTCACTTGTTTTACTATTATATATCTCTTTAAAATGTGTATACAACTGTGTATCCTCTATCTTATTCTCGATACTGCAAAGATGTTCCCTAATGCAATCTCTCAGATTCCTTTTGGTTTCCCCTAAATAAAGTAAATTACAGGTTCATTGTAAAACACATATGACGTCTTTCTGGGTACATCTATTAAGATCTTTAATTATAAATTCTTCTTCTGTATTTGCTATCAATATTGACTTCTTTTTTGTGATATGCTGGCATGCCTTACATGTATGGCATTGGAAGAACCCCTGAATCGTATTCCCAATCAGGTCTTTATTTATTAGGCTTTTATTTTCCTTTTTTTTTTTTTTTTCATGAAGATTTCATGAAGATTATTTTTGGATCTACAGTTAAACAATCTAGGAATATAGGATCTGATTTTAGAAGGTGCCAATGTTTTTTAATGATCTTTCTAATTATATAGTGATCCTCACTATAATCTGTGATGAAAGGAACCTCTATTTTTTTAAAAACTATCATTATACTTTTGTTGTTTTTGTTTATAGGTTAGGAGTGAGTCTCTATTCATGTTTTTAGCCCTCAATACAGCTTTGTTTATATTGTCCCCTTTATAACCCCTGTCATTGAATTTATCTACAAGGACAGCTACTTGACTTTCAAAGTGTTCAAACTATTTTAGAGCAGTTTTTTCTTATAAGCAGACATTGGCCTGTAGTTATATTCTCCTTCCATCTTTTCAGATGGCAGCTTTTAGCGTATATATAGCTATTTGACTCTACTTATTTGAAATGCTATCCAGCCTAGAACGTGTTGGACTTTTGAGTGGTTTGATACTCTTAGCTTAGCGCAGACCCTTACTTTCATTTTTTTTATCCTTACCTCTCCTTCTAGGTTCTGCAACAGGCTATTACAATAACTCTGTCACAATAAGATGGATGATATGTTTGCCTTTAGGGATACGATTTTTAAAGAACTATCTGAAAATAATGCTCAATCTATAAGTTCTAAACCTATAATAGACAACTTACGACCTAATGAGGGATCTTGAAAAATCATTAAAAAGAGAATTAAATAAAAAAATGGAACTAGTATTCCTGAATAGATATACAACTAAAGGTATTTTCCAAAGGGTCTAAAATTTATTAAGCATGTAATTCTCCTTTAAAGGGACATAATACTCATATGCTAAATCACTTTAAAGTGATGCAGCATAACTGTAAAAAGCTGACAGGAAAATATCACCTGACCATCTCTATGTAAAAAAGGAAGATATTTTACCTCACAACTTCCTCAGGTCATTAGAGTAAGTGCTGTGTAAAAAGTTATACTTCAGCTGCTGTCCAGCTGCAGGTAAAACAAAGGAAGAAATGAACAGCAGCCAATCAGCATCAGCAGTGCTGAGGTCATGAACTCTTTTACTGTGATCTCCTGAGATTTTACTTAACGCTCATGAGATTTCATAGTAAATGCCATTAAACTGAATAGGGAAATAACATGAGTGTGCACGAGGCTCACTCCCTTGCCTGTCCCGGGACAGGCATACTGATTTGCTGCTTAAAGCCCTTTACAATGGGGTGTGAATACTTACGACATTTTGAGGTAAAATATCTTTCTTTTTTTACATAGAGATGTTGGGGTGATATTTTCTAGTCAACTTTTTACAGCTATGCTGCATCACTTTCAAGTGTTTAAACATTTGGGTATCATGGCCCTTTAAGTGAGATATTGCAATCAGAATGGGATAGGGTCTTATTAAAAGCCTCCAATGATCTAATTAATATTCTAAAAAAAATCAAGACAAGAAATTATATTTGCTCTAGACACAGAAATACTTAATCTAAAAGAGAAACTAAAAGAGAGAAAATTAGAAATAGAATATAAAGAAAAACAAAAAGTAATGGTTGGAATGCTGGAATCACTCAATAGAGATCTGTTAAGAACTAAATGGAAGAAAATGGAAAGGGACACAGTAGATACAAGTATAAATACTAATGAGGGTATAGAAACAATAAAAAAATAACAATAGAAATAAAAAGATGAGTAGTGATTATACTATAAAGAAAATAATGATAAATGGGTTAAGGTACCAACCAAGAAAAGAGAAAAAAAGGATTCAAATTGAATCAGTTATAGGTAGAAATATAATAGTAACTGGGGAAAATGTTGTTACGGTACTGAAAAATATCTCCCATGCAAAAGACCAGAGCGGCATTTTGGGAACAATTGGAGACCAATAAGCCAAATAAATTATAGCCCAAGCTATAGAGAGAATAATAGAAAGATTAACCATTGGAAAGAAAGAAGAGAGTGGAAAGTCCCAGTATATAATAGATCCACACCCCTGAATGATCAATATCAAGATAAAGGCAGGCAGAAGAAAAAGAGCTTTATAGGAAAAAGAGGAAATGAACTAGAAAAGGGAGCAAAAAGATAGAGAGATAAGAAATTATGAACAATGAATTTTTTAATATAAGTAGTATCAATTTGAAAGAAGAAGAAAAAAGAATACTAAATTTTCGGCTTATCCTTTGCTCCAACTATTAGAATGAATAAATGCAATACTCATATACATGTAAAGAAATATGTTAGAAATCTAACTCTAAAAATATTCTTTATAAGACAACCACTTGAGAAACTAGGAAATAGGCTTAATGGTAGTGAACAAAAAACAGATAATGTAATCCATACCAATCTCAGATCTAAATCTCATTTCAATACAACCTCTGCAAAAAGCAGTCACTTAGGAACTTTTGAGAAATTAGTTTTATATGATCTAAAAAAAGAAAAAAACATCCAAATTTATTCTACACAATTTAAAGGGACAACACTGAACCCAAATTTTTTCTTTCGTGATTCAGATAGAGCATGACATTTTAAGCAACTTTCTAATTTACTCCTATTATCAAATTTTCGTCATTCTCTTGGTATCTTTATTTGAAATGCAAGAATGTAAGTTTAGATGCCGGCCCATTTTTTGTGAACAACCTGGGTTATCCTTGCTTATTGGTGGATTAAATTGCATGCTCTATCTGAATCACAAAATAAAAAAAATTGGGTTCAGTGTCCCTTTAAGTAAAAAAGACAGAAAACCCCTGAAAGGGTTACAGAAAAATAATAATGTGACCATCAAGCCAGCTGATAAGGGGGGGGGGGGGTTAATAGTGGTTATGGATTCAGATAACTACTTAAAAGAGGCATACAGAGTATTAAATGATAAGAAAACATAAAAAAATGGAACTAAATCACAACAATCATTTTTTTAAAAACTGTATCAGATATTGGTTGATGGTAAAAAGATTAATATAGTAACCGAAAATGAATTTATATCTGAGAGATTCGATGTTCTAAATATTCTGAACACTCTTAAATGGGAAGAAAACTTTATATTAGCTACTTGTGATAAAACATTGCTATATACTGTTAAAGATCATAAAATGGGTATTGAGGCAGTGAATAACTTTTTAATGGGAGATGTGGACATTAAGAAAGAACAAATTCCTAATACAAAGTACTGGTTTCATTTTAGAACATAACTATTTTGTTTTTGATGATCAATATTATCTACAGGTCGAAGGTACCGCGATTGGCACAAGGTTTGCCCCTAGCTATGCTAACCTATTCGTGGGAGATTGGAAAGATGTATAAATGATATTTTGATAGTATGGAAGGGGCCTGAAATGGAACTTCTAAATATGTTTGAGCAAATTAATTTAAAACAATAAAGGTATGACATGCACATACAATTATAGCAAGAATTCAGTAATATTTCTTGACCTTGAAGATATGATAAATGAGCAAAATATAGAGACTAAGGGGTCAATTTATTATAGTGCGAGCGGACATGAAACAATGTCGGCATTTATCATTGCACAAGCAGTTCTTGTGAACTGCTGGTTCAATAACGCCCCCTGCAGATTTGCGGCCAATCGGCCGCTAGCAGGGGGTGTCAATCAACCCAATCGTATTTGATTGGGTTGATTTCTGTCCGCCGCCTCAGAGCAGGCGGACAGGTTATGCTGCATAACTTCTGTTTCCAGGGAGCCCGAAGGCTCGCCGGAAACATGGGCATCAAGCTCCATACAGAGCTTGATAAATTGACCCCTAAGACCCATTAAAAAAAAAAGTTGACTCAAACAGCTATATACACGCTGAAAGCTGCCATTTGAAAATATGGAAGCAGAATATCCCTACAGGCCAATGCTTGCATATAAGGAAAAACTGCTCTAAAATAGAAGACTTTGTAAGTCAAGTAGCTGTCCTTGTAGATAAATTCAATGACAGGGGTTATAAAGGGGACAATATAAACAAAGCTGTATTGAGGGCTAGAAAAATTAATAGAGACTCGCTCCTCACCTATAAACAAAAACAACACAATTATAATGATAGTAATAAAATAGAGTTTCCTTTCATCACAGACTATAGTGACAATAGACCTATAGTGCAGACCACAATATAATTAGAAAGATCATTAAAAAACATTGGCACCTTCTAAAATCAGATCCTATATTAGGAAATAGTTTAACTATAGATCCAAAATTAATCTTCAGGAAAACGAAAAATGGACGATCAATTCTGGCATCGAGTGAAATGAAAAATATTAAGAAAAATAAAAGCCTAATAAATAAAGACAAGATCGGGAATACGATTGAGGGGTTCTTCCTGTGGCTTACATGTAAGGCATGCCAGCATAGCACAAAAAGTGCATTTTGATAGCAAATACAGGAGAAGAATTTATAATCGTATGAGATGTATCCAGAAAGGCATAATATATGTTTTATAATGCATCTTTAATTTACTTTATTAAGGGGAACAAAAGGAATCTGAGATATCATATTAGGGAACATCTTTGCAGTATTGAGAATAAGAAACACACTTATATAGGCATTTTAAAGAGGTACATAATAGTAAAACAAGTGACCTGAAATATTGGGGATTATGCATTATACCTAAAAATTGGCGAGGGGGAGATATAGAAAAACAAGTACTAATCAAAGAGGCTAAGTTAATATACAGATTTGACACCCCGTTCCCTAAAGGATTACATTCTGAAACTATCCCCTTTCCTTTTTGACTAATTGTGATATAATAAGATGTGTAAACCTATATTCAATAATTTTATTTAAGATTTTAGTTATCATTTAGTTATCATTTTAAGATGTGATTAAGAAGCTTTGTAATAATACCACCTTAAGATGAATGATATCATATTATACCACCTTAAAAAATAATGAGAAATTCAACTGCTAGTGCCAATCAGAAGAACCCTACAGCTTTAAAAAGAGTCAAAGTAGGTGCCAAAACTTATCTTGAAAAAGCCGAGTACAAGGGTGAAACGTGTTGAAGTTTGAGCAGTTCCTGAATGTTATACTAACACGTCTAAGTCTCCTCCTGTCTGTCAAAGAGCAGAAAAAAAGTAAGTTTTCAGAGTGTTAGATCCTACGGGATTATTATACAAGATTTTCAATATACCACATATGAGTATCCGATTAGATACATTTGGAAGGCTATACTACGCCTAACAGCCTAATCGAGGCAAAACAACACCTAGAGATCTATTGGAAGCAGAGTTTCTACCTATGTGACGTAACAGCAAGTCACGTGATCACACGGCATACTCAAGAAAGGACGCTAAGGAGAAGCCGATGTATCAGCACTACCTCCCCTATTCCTAGATTCTAAGGTACTGTGTTTGCTTACACAAAGCACAATAACAGGATTGCCTAAAGATATCAGACTATTATATACCCAGTATTGGACACCCAACTCCCTGTTGGTAACGGAACGTCTCAGTCCATTTTGTTTCCATATTAACGTTCACCTCACTGGCAAGTACAAAACAGTGTGTACACAGACTTTGCTTTAAAGGTAGTATCTTATAACAGGCTTTTATGTCTTATAAGGTTATGGAATGATTTATGTGCTCTACCTTTTGTATTTTATTTATTTATTGTCTGAAAAACTTTTATGCTTTGATAAGAGTTATATAGGGGGCGCCCTTGTGTCACCAACAGTTCTGAGTACCTCTGGATACGAGTATTCAAATGTTTTACAGATAGACCTATAGGAGTGATTACTAATGCTAAGGTCTTCAAATTGTATTTAAATGGCCCATATAAATTAGTAGATCAGGATAAACACACAGTATTGAATCTAATGTAAAATAATAAATTAAAAACAGAATTAACATATATGCAATAATAAACAAAATTATTGACAATATAGAATATAAATTGAAAAAATGTTTAAGGGTAGACTCAATATTGAGACAGTCTCATCAATGTGTATACAAGTAAAAAGTCTGAGCCAGTCGAGGCAGCTAACTGTTGAGGATCACGGCCACGATCCAAAGGTCAGTATTCTGCAAACAACAAAAAGAAACAAAAGCGCCACATGGCCCAATATTGTTTGGAACAGGATTTATAATAAGTTTTAATGGATACACTGAAGTAAATTAGAGATGTGAGCCGCTGTATGATAACATTCCATCAGATTAAAAGTGGGAGGCATCCCAGAACAAAAGTAAGCAACACACAGCTGCTAACATGTTTCGGCCATGGTGGCCGTAGTCATAGCATACTATGCTTTACACAACAGGGGTATAAAACAGGTAACGCAGTACCTGATTGGTGAGGTGATTAAGAACAAGTAACGCCTACTATTGCCACAGCACACAAATTATTAACCCTTGATTGCCACAATACAGATAATAACAGGATATGTCATAGCTTTGGTACATATGTTCAACATAAGTACATAGTTAAAGAGTACAAGACTAGCAATAACCCAGGAAAGAATAAAAATGAAAATAACAAGTAAGTAAATGTGGGTAAAATACAATATTTAAATACAATATTTAAATTTTAGAATTTTAATGTAAATGGAGTATATCTGGATCCAAGTGCATACATAGACTCAGTAGAGATATATATTTCTCAAAAGATGAGTACAGTATAAGGGTGCAGTAGGATACAAAGATACATACCATACACACTCTAACCTACCACAGCATTAAATGAATGGCAAAACTGACAAGATGAAACAATATATGAATTTCAAATATCCAATCCATAGACTTTAGTTATACAATGCAAGGTAGGGACCACATGTAACTCTAGTGGAAACACCCAACCATATATTAAACACATAGGTAAAGTTAATGCTGCCAATAAGACAGAGTATGTATAACTAATGATTATTCCAAATATGTGATAAAAAGGATATACTGATATTGCCTATTTAGACATTAAACTTAATAGAATGGTACTAAAAAAGGTTCACTAAATGATAATAGTCAGATGCGTATAAACTTAATGTTATAAATGGGGTGTAACAGGTGAATTCAGAGGATGAAGAGAACATGGGTAAAGCTGACAGATATTGTCCATAGTTCACATCTCTAATTTACTTCTGCTACTACCAGCTTTGGAACCGCTGTTATACCCGCCTGGTCGGGTTCTACTTCAGTCAGCCCAGGTACCTTGCTTCCTGCCTTGGACTCCCCCCCCCCCCCGCGCATACACGTCATTGTGGACGTCAGTGGAGCCTCTCTTCCGGATCACGGAGGTACACGCTGGGAGCGTGCACTTGGGAACAAGCCGAATCAGCTGTGCAACGGCAGGTGGAGGAAAAGTTACAGTCGGGCAAAGAAACTTACAGCCCTGGTATCCTCCTTGCGTCTACATCGATCAGCTGTCAAGGTATTAATGCATACTTCTTTGTACCGAGGTGGGGGGGGGGGGGGGAGCAAAGGATAGCGCTATTATATGCCTATATAGGTCCTGGTGAAGATTTATCCTATTGTATGGACTTTACTTCTTGAATATGAACTTTTGCAGTGTGCCTACTTCGTTCTGAATTCAAGTTCTTAATGGATACACTCACATATGGTCAAACACCCCTAGTGATGTAGATGGTACGGTCTAGATCCCAGACCATACCATCTACACAACTAGGGGTGTTTGACCATATGTGAGTGTATCCATTAACACTTATTATAAATCCTGTTCCAAACAATATTTTGTTTTATGCTTTGAGCTGCAGCTAAAACTGTGGATTTTAGTTAGTTCACATTTGGAGACGTCTAAGTGTGTAATATTGTAACATATTTGCCTTTTTAACATATTGTATATTAAATTGTATAATGTTGTATCTTAAACATTTTTTGTGCCCTCATTTAAACTAATTTTGTTTGTCTCACTCCCCTATCCAGCATAGAAGGTGTTGGATTTATGAGTGGTTTGATACTCTTAGCTTAGTGCAGACCCTTACTTTAATTTTTTATCTTTACCGTTCATAATAAGGAAACCTTGTCCGCAAGGCACATGATAAATGGAGCACTTAGAGTGTTTGACACATACAACTTACTCTGTGATCAGTTTGTATATGTTATTTATGTTGATTTAATAATTATGTTTGTGAATTTTCTAACTAATTGGAATGGCTTAGATAAATAAGCAAAATCACTGAAGCCTGCACCCAATATTTTCTCATGGCACCTCTGAAGGATTTATTAGGCAATTTTATTTCTTTTCTAGTTTATATGTAATAAAAAAAATGATTGTTTAATTATGTAAATATCTCTCAAATCATGTTTTCTATTATTTTCAGGACAGATGTTATAGTGTCTGCTGATGCTTTTAACACAATGAATGTGTTATTGTACATTACAGTATCAACAGTTATTCAATATTTAATGTAATACAAATAATAATGGACTTTACAGCTATCAAGGCCGGGAATTGATTATCATTTATATGTACAACTGTAACAGCAACCAGTTACATTTCCCTTCTAGTATAACAAGAGATTTTTAACAAGAATTGGGATATGCATCACTGATTTATACAACTTGGCACAGTATACGCTGTTAGCCTGACACATAAAAGCAGACTGATGTTTCACAGTCCAAAAAGTTTTTATTTTTTTAAATGTACACTTACACTACTATTAAACAAGATATGAGTGGTGGCACTGGGCAAGTGGGCACAGTATATGCTGTGAGCCTGATACAAAAAAGCAGTCTGATGTTTCACAGTCAAAAAAGTTATTTTTTTTTTTAAATGTACACTTACACTACTATTAAACATGATATGAGTGATGGCACTGGGCAAGTGGGCACAGTATACGCTGTGAGCCTGACACAAAAAAGCAGACTGATGTTTCACAGTCCAAATAGTTTTTTTTTTTTTAAATGTACACTTACACTACTATTAAACAAGATATGAGTGGTGGCACTGGGCAAGTGGGCACAGTATACACTGTGAGCCTGATACAAAAAAGCAGACTGATGTTTCACAGTCCAAAAAGTTTTTTTTTGTTTTTAAATGTACACTTACACTACTATTAAACAAGATATGAGTGGTGGCACTGGGCAAGTGGGCCCAGTATAAGCTATGAGCCTGAAACAAAAAAGCAGACTGATGTTTCACAGTCCAAAAAGTTTTTTTTTTTTTTTAAATGTACACTTACACTACTATTAAACAAGGTATGAGTGGTGGCACTGGGCAAGTGGGCCCAGTAGAAGCTGTGAGCCTGAAACAAAAAAGCAGACTGGTGTTTCACAGTCCAAAAAGTTTTTTTTTTTTTTTAAATGTACACTTACACTACTATTAAACAAGATATGAGTGGTGGCACTGGGCAAGTGGGCCCAGTATAAGCTATGAGCCTGAAACAAAAAAGCAGACTGATGTTTCACAGTCCAAAAAGTTTTTTTTTTAAATGTACACTTACACTACTATTAAACAAGATATGAGTGGTGGCACTGGGCAAGTGGGCCCAGTAGAAGCTGTGAGCCTGAAACAAAAAAGCAGACTGGTGTTTCACAGTCCAAAAAGTTTTTTTTTTTTTTTAAATGTACACTTACACTACTATTAAAGGGACAGTCTACACCAGAATTTTTATTGTTTTAAAAGATAGATAATCCCTTATTACCCATTTCCCAGTTTTGCATAACCAACACAGTTATAATAATATACTTTTAACCTCTGTGATTATCTTGTATTTAAGCCTCTGCAAACTGCCCCTTTTTTCAGTTCTTTTGACAGACTTGCAGTCTAGCCAATCAGTGCCTGCTCCCAGATAACTTCTCGTGCACGAGCACAGTATTATCTATATGAAATACATGAACTAACACCCTCTAGTGGTGAAAAACTGTTAAAATGTAAAATGAAAGAGGTGGGCTTCAAGGTCTAAGAAATTAGCATATGAACCTCCTAGGTTAAGCTTTCAACTAAGAATACCAAGAGAACAAAGCAAAATTGGTGATAAAAGTAAATTGGAAAATCGTTTAAAATTACATGCTCTATCTAAATCATGAAAGTTTATTTTGGCATAGACTGTCCCTTTAAACAAGATATGAGTGGTGGCACTGGGCACGTGGGCACAGTATACGCTATGAGCCTGACACAAAAAAGCAGACTGATGTTTCACAGTCCACAAAGTTTTTTGTTTTTAAATTTACACTAATGTTACACCAGATATGAGTGGTGGCACTGGGCAAGTGGGCACAGTATACGCTGTGAGCCTGGCACACACGCTGGCAGGCAGGCAACTGCAATTAGATTGCACAAGCAGACTGATGTTTCACAGTCAAAAAAGTTTTTTTTTTTTTAATTTACACTACTGTTAAACCAGATATGAGTGGGGGGACTGGGCAAGTGGGCACAGTATACACTGTGAGCCTGGCACACATGCTGGCAGGCAGGCAACTGCAATTAGATTACACTAGCAGACTGATGTTTCACAGTCAAAAAAGTTTTATTTTTTTTAAATTTACACTACTGTTACACCAGATATGAGTGGTGGCACTGGGCAAGTGGGCCTGGCACACACGCTGGCAGGCAGGCAACTGCGATTAGATTACACTAGCAGACTGATATTTCAAAGTCAAAAAAGATTTTTTTTTTTTTTAATTTACACTACTGTTACACCAGATATGAGTGGTGGCACTGGGCAAGTGGGCCTGGCACACACGCTGGCAGGCAGGCAACTGCAATTAGATTACACTAGCAGACTGATGTTTCACAGTCAAAAAAGTTTTTTTTTTTTTAAACTTACACTACTGTTACACCAGATATGAGTGGTGGCACTGGGCAAGTGGGCCTGGCACACACTCTGGCAGGCAGGCAACTGCAATTAGATTACACTAGCAGACTGATGTTTCACAGTCAAAAAAGTTTTTTTTTTAAATTTACACTACTGTTACACCAGATATGAGTGGTGTGGCACTGGGCAAGTGGGTCTGGCACACACACTGGCAGGCAGGCAGGCAACTGCAATTCGATTACAATAGCAGACTGATGTTTCACAGTCAAAAAAGTTTTTTTTTTAAATTTACACTACTGTTACACCAGATATGAGTGGTGTGGCACTGGGCAAGTGGGTCTGGCACACACGCTGGCAGACAGGCAACTGCAATTAGATTACACTAGCAGACTGATGTTTCACAGTCAAAAAAGTTTTTTTTTTTTTTTTAAATTTACACTACTGTTACACCAGATATGAGTGTGGGCACTGGGCAAGTGGGCCTGGCACACACACTGGCAGGCAGGCAACTGCAATTAGATTACACTAGCAGACTGATGTTTCACAGTCAAAAAAGTTTTTTTTTTTAATTTACACTACTGTTACACCAGATATGAATGGTGTGGCACTGGGCAAGTAGGTCTGGCATACACGCTGGCTGGCAGGCAACTGCAATTAGATTACACTAGCAGACTGATGTTTCACAGTCAAAAAAGTTTTGTTTTTTTTAAATGTACACTACTGTTACACCAGATATGAGTGGTGTGGCACTGGGCAAGTGGTTCTGGCACACACGCTGGCAGGCAGGCAACTGCAATTAGATTACACTAGCAGACTGATGTTTCACAGTCAAAAAAGTTTTGTTTTTTTAAATTTACACTACTGTTACACCAGATATGAGTGGTGGCACTGGGCAAGTGGTCCTGGCACACACGCTGGCAGGTAGGCAACTGCAATTAGATTACACTAGCAGACTGATGTTTCACAGTCAAAAAAGTTTTTTTTTTTTAAATTTACACTACTGTTACATCAGATATGAGTGGTGGCACTGGGCAAGTGGGCCTGGCACACACGCTGGCAGGCAGGCAACTGCAATTAGATTACACTAGCAGACTGATGTTTCACAGTCAAAAAAGTTTTTTTTTTTTTAAACTTACACTACTGTTACACCAGATATGAGTGGTGGCACTGGGCAAGTGGGCCTGGCACACACTCTGGCAGGCAGGCAACTGCAATTAGATTACACTAGCAGACTGATGTTTCACAGTCAAAAAAGTTTTTTTTTTAAATTTACACTACTGTTACACCAGATATGAGTGGTGTGGCACTGGGCAAGTGGGTCTGGCACACACACTGGCAGGCAGGCAACTGCAATTCGATTACAATAGCAGACTGATGTTTCACAGTCAAAAAAGTTTTTTTTTTAAATTTACACTACTGTTACACCAGATATGAGTGGTGTGGCACTTTTTTTTTAAATGTACACTACTGTTACACCAGATATGAGTGGTGTGGCACTGGGCAAGTGGTTCTGGCACACACGCTGGCAGGCAGGCAACTGCAATTAGATTACACTAGCAGACTGATGTTTCACAGTCAAAAAAGTTTTGTTTTTTTAAATTTACACTACTGTTACACCAGATATGAGTGGTGGCACTGGGCAAGTGGTCCTGGCACACACGCTGGCAGGTAGGCAACTGCAATTAGATTACACTAGCAGACTGATGTTTCACAGTCAAAAAAGTTTTTTTTTTTAAATTTACACTACTGTTACATCAGATATGAGTGGTGGCACTGGGCAAGTGGCTTGGCAGGCAGGCAACTGCAATTAGATTACACAGGAAAAAAATAAAAATAAATAAAAAATTATGTTCTAGCCCTAAAAAGGGCTTTTTGGGGTGCTGTGCTTACAGCAGAGATCAGATGAGTCCTTCAAGAATGTAGTGGACACTGAATACACTAGCTTAGCTATCAATTTCCCTATTAAATCACCAGCAGCTACACTGTCCCTCCTCTCACTAACAATGCAGCTTCCGAATGAATCTAAAATGGCTGCTGTTCAGGAGCTGGGAGGGTCTAGGAAGGAGGGTCTGCTGCTGATTGGCTGGAATGTGTCTGCAGACTGTGAGATACAGGGTCAAAGTTTACTCAATGATGACGAATAGGGGGCGGATCGAACATCGCATATGTTCACCCGCAGCGGCGAAAGCGAACGTGCTATGTTTGCCGGGAACTATTCGCCGGCTAACTATTTGCGAAATCACTAATGAGAGGGTGAGCTAAAGGCCCATTGTACATTGTTAGATGTGGATCTTGCTAAGGGGCATTACCTACATTTCTGTATACAATGGTGAGATACATACATACAAAATTGGTCTCACAATTTCATGATTCAGGTAGAGTATTCAATTTTAAGCCCTTAGTGACTAGACCATTTTTCAATTTTCTTACCGTTAAGGACCAGGGCTATTTTTACATTTCTGCTGTGTTTGTGTTTAGCTGTAATTTTCCTCTTACTCATTTACTATACCCACACATATTATATAATTTTTTTCTCGCCATTAAATGAACTTTCTAAAGATACCATTATTTTCATCATATCTTATAATTTACTATAAATTTTGACCTCCAAAATCTGTTACATATCTACAACCACCAAAAAACACCCATGCTAAATAGTTTCTAAATTTTATCCTGAGTTTAGAAAACAAAATTTATGCTTACCTGATAAATTTCTTTCTTTCCGGATATGGAGAGTCCACGACGTCATTCAATTACTAGTGGGTATATCACTCCTGGCCAGCAGGAGGAGGCAAAGAGCACAACAGCAAAGCTGTTAAGTGTAACTCCCCTACCCATAATCCCCAGTCATTCGACCAAAAGGAAATGGAATAACACAAAGGTGTAGAGGTGCCTGAGGTTTAGCCAAAAATAACTGTCTAAATAAAGGGTGGGGTTGTGGACTCTCCATATCCAGAAAGAAAGAAATTACTAGTGGAAACCAATACCCAAGCTAGAGGACACAGAATTAACAGGGAGGCAAAACAAGACAGGCAGACCTAAACAAAAGGCACCACTGCTTGAAGAACCTTTCTCCCAAAAGAGACCTCAGTCTCTTTTGGGAGAAATACTCATATCTGGTGTAACATATCTGGGAAAAGTATCAAATTTGGAAAATTTTGAAAAAGCATGCAGAGAGGACCAAGTTGCAGCCTTGCAAATCTGTTCCACAGAAGCTTCATTTTTAAAAGCCCAAGAAGAGGAGACAGCCCTATTGAAATGAGCTGTAATTCTCTCAGGAGGCAGCTGACCAGCAGCCTCATAAGCAAAACAAATTATACTTCTCAACCAGAGGGAAAGAGAAGTAGCAGTAGCCTTTTGACCCTAACGCTTTCCTGAGAAACAAAAAAACAGGGCAGACGACTGGTGAAAATCCTTAGTTGCCTGTAGGTAGAATTTTAGAGCACGCACAACATCCAAGTTGTGCAACAGACTTCTTTATGAGAAGGATTGGGACAGAGAGAAGGAACAACAATTTTCTGTTTAATATTTCTATCCGAAACCACTTTAGGAAGAAACCCCAATTTAATATGAAGAACCGCCCTATCCGCATGAAAAATAAGGTGAGGGCGAATCACACTGCAAAGCTAAGAGTTCTGAAACTCTCCGAGCAGAAGAGATAGCAATAAAAAACAAAACCTACCCAGATAGCAACTTAATACCTATGGAATGCATTGGATCAAACAGAGCCTGCTGCAAAACTTTAAGAACAAGATTAAGGCTCCAAGGAGGAGCAACAGGTTTAAACAAAAGTCTGATTCTGAGAAGGGCCTGACAAAAAGATTGAACATCTGGCACAACCACCAGACGCTTGTGTAACAAAATAGATAATGCAGAAATCTGAGCCTTCAGAGAACTGACTGACAACCCTTTCTCCAGACCTTCCTGGAGAAAAGACAACATTCTAGGAATCCTGACCCTACTCCAAGAGAAGCCCTTAGATTCACACCAATAAAGGAATTTACGCCATACCTTATGGTAAATTTTTTGGGTAACAGGCTTGCTAGACTGGCTCATGGTCTCAATAACCGACTCAGAAAATCCACGCTTAGACAGAACTAATTGTTCAATCTCCAAGCAGTCAGCTTCAGCGAAATTGAGGAATGGACCGTGAGTTAGAAGGTCCTTCCTCAGAGGCAACCTCCAAGGTGGCCGAGATGACATCTTCACTAGGTCTGCATACCAGATCCTGCGAGGCCATGCAGGAGCTATTAGAATTACAGATGATCTCTCCTGTTTGATACGAGCAATAACTTGTGGAAGGAGCGCAAATGGAGGAAACAGGTATGCTAGACCAACATCCCAAGAAACCGCCAGAGCATCTATCAGCGGCCTGAGGATCTCTTGACCTTGAACCATACCTTGGAAGCTTGGCGTTCTGCCGAGATGCCATCAGATCCAACTCCTGCACTCCCCATTTGAGGGTTAACCTGGAGAACACCTCTGGATAGAGCCCACTCCATGTGATGAAATATCTGTCTGCTCAGGAAATCCACTTCCCAGTTGTCCACTCCAGGAATGTGGATGGCAGATCAACAATTGTGAGCTTCTGCCCACTGAATAATTCATGCCACCTCCTTCATGGCTAAGGAACTCAGAGTTCCTCCCTGGTGGTTCATATAAGCCACTGAGGTGATGTTGTCCAACTGACAGACCATCAGACCAATTACCTCAATACATTGAGCCACTGATGGCCAAACAGTAGACTGTAGAAAAAGGTAAGAGGAGAGAATTCTGGATTTTCTGACCTCCTTCAGAAAAATTTTCATCAATAGGGAATTTGTTATGGTCCCTAAGAAAACCACCCATGTAGCTGGAACAAGGGAACTCTTTTCCAGATACACTTTCCAAGGTGGGAATGTAGAAAAGACAACAAGATCTCTGTATGAGAGTTTGCTTGTTGAAAAGATAGCGCCTGAACTAATATGTCGTCCAAGAATGGCGCCACTGCAATTCTTGAGACCTGATCACTGCCAAGAGAGCCCCCAGAACCTTTGAGAAAATTCTAGGAGCTGTGGTAAGGCCAAACAGAAAAGTCACAAACTGAAAGTGTTGGTATAGAAAGGCAAATCTCAGGAATTTGTGATGGTTGTCATGAACTGACCCTCTTGGACCAAAGGAAGAATGGAACAAATGGTTTCCATTTTGAAGGACGGTACCCTGAGAAACTTGTTGAGGCACTTTAGGTCTAAAATAGGTTGAAAAGTTCCCTCTTTTTTGGGCACCACAAACAGATTTGAATAGAATCCTAGACCCTGTTCCCTTACTGGAACAATCACTCCCATGGAGGAAATTACCTGAACTCAGTTCAAAAATGCCTCTCTTTTTACCTGGTCTGCAGATAATCTTGAGAGGTAGAATCTGCCCCTGGGAGGGAAAGTTTTGATTTCTATTTTGTAACCCTGAGATACTATGTCCACAGCCCAAGGATATGGGAAATCTCGTCTCCATGCTTGACAAAACAGGAAAAGTCTGCCCCCCCTTGATCCGATCCAGGACCTGGGGCTGACCCTTCATGCTGACTTAGACTCAGCTGAGGGTATCTTTGATTGCTTCCCCTTATTCCAAGAGTGATTAGACTTCCAAGAAGACATGGACTGCTCCTGCTTGGAAAAGGGAGAGGAAGACTTTTGACCTTTTGAAGTTATGAAAAAGAAAGAAAATTACTTTGATGTCCTTTGAGTCTGTTCTTCTTGTCTTGCAGTAGAAAATACCCTTTTCCACCCGTAATATCAGAAATTATTTCTGCCAGCCCAGGCCTGAACAAGGTCTTACCCTAGTAAGGAAGCGCCAGAAGCTTGGACTTAGAAGTAACATCAGCTGACCAAGATTTTAGCCACAATGCCCTGCAGGCTAGGACAGTGAAGCCAGACATCTTGGCTCCCAGTCTAATAATTTGCATGTTAGCTTCAGAAATAAAGGAATTGGCTAGTTTGAGAGCCTTAAACCTTTCTTGTATCTCCACCAACTGAATCTCTACTAAAATTGATACAGACAAGGCGTTGCACCAATAAGATGCCACACTTGCTACTGTGGCAATACAAACTGCACATTTCCATTGAATACTTTAATGAACATACAAATTCTTCAAATAAGCTTCAAGCTTTTGTCCATGGGATCCTTAAAGGAGCAGCTATCCTCTATAGGGATCGTAGTTCTCTTAGCCAGAGTAGAAATAGCCACTTGTACTTTATGTACCATGCACCAAGAATCTTTAATAGAGTCAACAACAGGAAACATCTTTTTAAATACGGGAGATGGGGAGAAAGAAATCCCTGGCTTCTCCCATTCCTGTGAAATAATCTGGGACAGGGAAAACTTACACAGAGGAAGGAAAATCATAGTATTGATAAAGTTTACTAGACTTCTTAGGGTTGACAACGACAGAAGTATTGGAGTCCTCCAAAGTAGCCAATACTTCCTTTTGCAGTACACAAAGGTGTTAAAGCTTAAATTTGAAGTTTACTTATTCAGTATCAGATAAAGGAATAATACTGTCCAAATCTGAGATTTCACCCTCAGAGGCTACTGAGGGCAACCTGAGTAGCAGTAGGTGGAACAGAAACCTTACTATCTGAATGTCTAATTTTCCCAGCATAGGAAAAGCAGATAATGCCAAAGATACCACAGAAGATACCTGTGCAGCAAAATCTGCAGGCAAATAAACCCCTCCAGGAGGCTGAGAGGAACTGCAGGGCAATGTATGTGACTCCATAGAGGCTTGGGATGCTTGAGCATTGCCTGAACAGCATCATCCTGAGAGACAATGGGCTCAGTGGGCAACAATTTATCTTTAAATTGAAGTGTTCTAGCTAAGCTAGCAGTACAGAATTGCATAGGCAAAACAATTTGTGCCTCTAGGCATAACAAGCATTTGTCAAAAGACACAGAGTCTTCCATGTCCATAATGCTAAATAAAAATTTCCCCAAATTGTAGACTTTTTTAAAATACACTGTCACTGTAAGAATTTAATACCACAGCCGCTTTACGTTATACAAAAATTCTTAAAAATAATAAACTAATCAGGCAGGCTGAGGTGCCTTACCATAACACATACACAATTTGGCTGCCAGAAGTCTCTAAAACGATCGTAAAGTAGATTGACACTGAAGAGACTGAAATTCAATGATGCTGCTCCGCTCCATGAATATCAGACAGCAGAGAGAAATCACATGACCGACAGAGAGAGGAAACTATGCAGAAAGTAAAAGGCGTGCGTTTCCCTCTGCCTACAACACTGGAGCTAAATTTACACAAACGCTCAAGCAGTCTGTCAGTTAGCCTGTTTTAGCTAAGCAAACAAAGAAAACCAACTGCCAAATTTTTTTTTTTTTGTAAAAAGATTTTTATTAAGACAATTACAAGAAAAAATATAAACATACGTAACATTGCGCATCATATTATGGTCTGCACGTACAGATATTTGAAGAGTTTGGAAATAATTTAGTACAGTTTGGGTTAGATAAAACATTCATACTATAATACGTGTGTCTAAATATCGTAAGGCAATCTGTTCTCGTTTACGTTGATTATGTGTTGGGGCTTAAGAGGGTGTCTTATTTTTCTATGAGGAGGGATAGAGAGGATGTATTTTTAATGATAGTTACATCATCTAAACAATAGAGTCTAAAGGTTTGATTTAGAAGAGAGTATCTGAAATGCTTGAGGTCTGAAGATGTGGTTCTCGATCATCTCTGAAGTGCCGGCCCAAAGGTGGGAAGTTAGGGGAGGGTGGCTTTGGCGGAGGGTGGGGGCGGAGATAGTTTTAAACTTAATCTGGATTGATTGCTAGCCAAGGGGACCATGTCTTGTTGTAGGAATCTGTTTTATCTAGAACTCTGTGAGAGTATTGTTCCATTATCCTAATGTATCTGATAATAGTTAGTACTTCCGCGAGGGATGGTGGTTTCTTTTTTTCCATTCTCTAGATATTGCTAACTTCATTGCCATGAAAATATAAATTGTTAGTGCCTCTGAGGCCTTGTTCAGATTAGGGGTTTGTATATGAAGCAAGGTGATTTCTGGGAGAAAAGGAGGGTTAATATTTAGGGAGTTAAGGGTGCAGAAGAGTTCTCTCCATAGTGGCTGTATTTTAGGACAGGACCATCATATGTGCAAGGGTGTGCCCGTCTGTCCACACAGCCTCCAGCACATGGGGGAGTGTGAGCTGTAGATTTTATGTAGTGTGGATGGGACCAGGTGCCATCTTACTAGGAGCTTATAATATAACTCCCACAAGGTGGCACAGTGTAAGAGTTTTCTAGTTTTCTGAATTCTTTTGTGCCAGGTGGGAGTATCTACTATAAAGCCTATCTCTCTCTCCCAGGCTAGGATCTGAGGGATCTTTTGTTGCGCTTTAGTGCTGGACAATAAGTTGTAGTGGAAGGATAAGGGGTGCTTAATGAGGTGGGCTTTATTCCAAGATTGTTCCCAAAGTGAGGGGGGACTGAGATTCTGCTTGGGATAACCCCAAGAGCGTAGTAAAGAGCTGAGCCAGAAGGCCTCAAATTGTAGTCTCAGGGGTACTAGGAATTTAGTACAAAGCTGGTGGTGTGGGATCCATGTGCTGGAGTCATAAAAGTCTGTCACGTGTGTGATCTGCAGGTACTGCCAGAACTCTGGTGTGCGCATCTGGTAGAGAGAATATGGCTGCGGGGAGGGTGAGGTTGGGAGAGGGGTGGGGTGCTATAGATGGAGTGTGTCGGATCTGGTCCCAGAAGAGGAGGGCGTCAGGGAAAACAGGATGTATATCTCTCAGGCTTTGCCCGTGGTGGGATGGGATCCAAAGTAAGTCAGACAGCTTAAGATAACGAGGCAGCAGAGAAGCCTCAATATTATGCCATCCTGGAACTTGGGTTTTATTGTTCCATGCAAGTAAGTGTGTGAGTCTGGCTGCGTTATAGCATGTAATAATGTTAGGTAGTGCGAGTCCTCCCTGGTCAGTTGGTCTTTCTAGGGTATGTCTAGAGGTTCTCGGTCTTCTATCTTTCCAGACAGGTTGTAAGAAGGCTTTGTAGTTTGTTTAGAATTGGTCTAGGGATATTGTAGGGGATGCATCTAAAGAGATAGGTAATTTTGGGTAAGAAAGACATCTTTATAGCCGCGATTCTACCCGACCAAGAAATCTCCCTGAATTCCCAAGAATTCAGGAGTCTACGTAGGACCGGGAGCCTTTCTGTATAATTTTTAGCTATGGTGATTGTTATATCTGGAGCTAGATGTACCCCTAGGACTTTTATGGAGCATATGTTCCATTGGAAGCGATAAGATCTCTGTAGGATTCTAAGCTCCTGGGTGGGGGTGTTAAGAGGGAGAGCCTCTGTCTTGGTTACATTGAGTTTGTAAAAGCTGATTTCACCAAATATCTTGATAATGTTAAAGATTTCTTTAAGTGAGGTTGTTGGGGAGGTAAGGAAGAGGGTGATGTCATCCGCATAGAGGGATATTTTATGTTCGGAACCTGCTGAAGAGATGCCTTTAACGAGTGGGTTAGATCTTATGGCCTGGGCGAGAGGCTCAATTGCCAGGGTGAAGAGTAGGGGTGATAAAGGGCATCCTTGACAGGTACCATTGGCTATACAGAAGGGTTCTGAGTGGAAACCTACTCCCTTAATTCTGGCAGTGGGGAAAGAATAGAGGGCCTGTATAGCTTTTATAAAGGGGGCAGGGAAGTTTTTCATTGTCTCCCATAGGTAGACCCATCTAACCCTATCAAAGGCTTTTTCTGCATCCAGAGAGAGCGCCAAAAAGGAGTCTCCTCTCCTGGACGCCAGCCCAAAGACATCCAAAATGCGCCTAGTGGCATCAGGGCCTTCACGAAAGGGAATGAAGCCTACTTGGTCAGAAATGTATTACTTGTGTGATCACCCTTGAAATTCTGTTAGCAAGACGTTTAGCATATAATTTAGCATCTATATTGAGAAGGGATATGGGCCTATAGCTACTACATTGTTCTGGTGATTTCCCTGGTTTTAGTATAGTAACTACCGTGGCTTCTAAAAATTCCGGATTAAAAGATCCCTTCTGCATGATCTCTTGGAACATTCTGCAAAGAATAGGAGCCAGTGTGCCTTGATAGCTTTTGTAAAACCTGGCAGTGTAACCGTCTGGGCCTGGTGATTTTCCCAATTTCAGGGATTTAATAACATTTAAGACCTCTGTTATAGTTATTTGAGTTGTTAGTGTCGTTATGATCTCCGGGCTTAGGGTAGGGAGTTGTAGGTAGGACAAGAAGTTAGATATCGTTGTCTTGGTGGGGGGAGCGCTATCTAGGTCCGTCTCTAAATTGTAAAGTTTAAGGTAATAGTCTCGAAATGTGCGCCCTATGTCCCTGGGTGAGTGAACTAAGTCACCTCCGTCTTTTCTGACAGCGAGAACCCTTGATTGTGCCGTGCGTTGCCTAAGCTTCTGGGCTAATAGGGAAGAAGTTTTGTTACTTAAATGGTAGTAGAGTTTCTTGAATTTTTCTAGCATGGCTTGTGTTCTAAGGAGTTCTAAGTCATGTATCTTTTTAGTTAGAGCGGAAAGCTGATCATTGAGTGTGGCAGAGTATGAGCTATGAAGTTGCTCCTGTATTATTCTGGATTGGACTGTTAGTGTGGAGAGGGTGGCACCCCTTCCCTATGCTTTGTATTGCCTTGAGTGTAGCCCATAGATTTTCAGTGGAAGTGAGCTGGTCATCATTAAGGTCTAGGAAGTGGAGGATTGTCTCGTTTAATTTTAGTTTTATCGAGGTGTCTGTTAAAATCCAGTCTTTGAGTCGCAGGGGGGGGGTGATGTATATGAGAGATGGGCATTGAGTGAAAGGTATAGGGCGTCATGGTCGGACCAAGAGATTGGGATGATCTTGATATGTAAGATTTTATCTAGGAACATAGATGGAACAAAGAAGTAGTCTATTCGAGTATGTGACTTGTGTACAGGGGAATAGAAGTTATAGTCCCTCTCTTGAGGGTGACATGATCTCCATGCATCATATAAGTTGTGTTGGCTCATGAGTGTCTGAAAAGTTTTTGAGAGTGAGTTTATGGACCTATCCTGTGTGGAAACCTTAGGGCCAATTCTATCTAGGAAATGATTCCAAACAAGGTTGAAATCTCCTGCAATTATGAGCTCACCTTGTGCCACCTCGGAAATATGTCAGAGAACTTTTCTTAGGAAGTGGATTTGCCTGGTGTTGGGAGCATAGAGATTTACGAGGGTGGCTATTTGAGTATTAATTTTACATACTAAAATGAGGTAGCGTGCTTGGGGGTCTACATCGAGATATATGGGCTCATAACCTACATCTTTACTAAAGAAGATAGCTACCCCTCTGGATTTTGAATCAAAGGAGGCCTCAATTACCACGGGAAATTTTCTAGATGTGCGGGATAAGGGTGCAGCCCGTGTCCAATGAGTCTCCTGGATGCAGGCAACATCTATTTTGTGTTTTAGGAGTAGACTATGTTTAGTTGGGGAGTTAAGCCCTTGTACATTGAGAGATAGGAACCGAAGATTTTCCATTTCTAATCCCAGATAGTAAGGGGGGATAGATGCTAGAGGGGTAGGCTATACAAACATAGGGGCTGGGAGAGAGGAGAATCGGTAGGCCAGTGGTTCCCACCTTTGGGCACGGTGGCGAGGGGGCCACTTAAGTTCATTTCGAGTGACGGTTGAGTTATTAATATTAGTGTAGTGTTGTAACTGTTATTTGCAGAGAGGTGAGTAGGTAAAGGGTTACAGCGGACAGGAGCCGCTTAGATTTGAAAATAAAGAGGAGATGAAAGAAAGAGAAAAAAGAATTAAGGTAGAGAGCCTTAAGAATAAAGGAAAAGAATAAAGA
Source organism: Bombina bombina (assembly GCF_027579735.1). Classification (NCBI taxonomy): domain Eukaryota; kingdom Metazoa; phylum Chordata; class Amphibia; order Anura; family Bombinatoridae; genus Bombina; species Bombina bombina. The sequence continues at coordinate 500,135,866 of NC_069502.1, forward strand.
AGAAAGAGGGGGGGGGAGAGAGGGGCGGAGCCAAAGGAAGAGGAAAAGGTTAATCTTTTTAAGTTGGTGTTAATGGTGTAGCAAAGTGAGAAGTGCAGTTGAGGATATATGCGGAGTTGTCCGAGTGAGTGTTGTATAGGTTGGGTGAGGGGGGTATCAGTTGGCGGGGTGAGAGTACCCCTCTAGAGAGAGTGAGAGTTTGTAAGTAGTGTTGGTGAGCAAGTGGGAAGAAATTCCAAAGGGTAAAGTCTATATTGACTACATAGGGTGTCTTTACAGCTGATTTAATAGTGGTGTTATGGATGCGTGGTTTAAAATTAGTGCATGTGTTCAGGGGGTTATGTGAGGATTATCTTTATCATATGGGAAAGCATAGGCTAATAGAGGTATTTGTAGGTTGTTGTGAGAATATGACTATGCGCTGAGTGACAGAGGGGCACACAAGTGTATCCCTCTGTGGGAGAAGTGAGTTTTATGCAGTAGGGTAGGGTATAAACTTGAAACAAGGTGAAAATGACTGTGAAACTAACAACATCATAGCAAACATTTTTAGCATAAACATAAACAGGATTTAACATGGTATTAACTAAATGGTTGCTTTCATCTCGCCATTTACATAACCTCTAGTAGTTCAAAAGCCATGTAGTGAAGGCGAAAAGAAGCACACCCTAAAAAAGAAAATGTGGTTAATTTGTGCATTAAACGAACAAGTGTTAAAGTCAATTGCACCACCTAATTGGGTGGGAGCGAAGTGTAATCACAGATTGATGGTGTCAGGCACTGGGCTCTTGTGAGGGTAAGATATGTACCCGTGCGTAAGCCCGGAAGAGGACTGAGTCCTGTGGGGCCTCCTGTAGGGGAGGATTAGAGAAGGAGAGGAAAATGGTAAACTCCATGAAAAGTAAAAGGCCAGGTGTCAGGGGTTTCTGAAGTCAATTAAGTCCTTCAAAGTTAGGGGTCTGTCCCCTTTGTATGAGCATATTTCAAAGAGATGGGTGGTAGGGGTGGGTTCAAAAAGTTAAGCATTACCTAATTGTCCGGGCTTGTTTGTCTGGTGGGAGCGGCGTTCTCGGTTGGTGAGGGCTCCAGTCGGGTGCTGATGGATTCAAGATGTCAGCGGCTACTCTGGTCTTTTGCTGGCGGCTACTCTGGTCTTTTGCTGGGTCTCCCGTGTAGAGGATAAACTTAGGGAGCGAAGGAGTTTCATACCTTGCTCTGGAGAAGTGATCACGTATGAGCGTTCTTGATGCTGAAGAAATAATTTTACTGGGAACCCCTACCCTGTATTTAATGTTGTTGTGTCGGAGGATTTGAGTGAATTGTTGGAATGTTCTTCTTCTTGGCAGGGTGTGCTGCGAGAGGTCTGGAAATATCTGCACATTTTGATATGGTTCCTGGAGGGATTTATTAGAGAAAGATGCTCTAAGGATTTTCTCTCTGGTAGAATAGTAGTGGAGTCTTACAATAACGTCTCTAGGGGAATCAGCATTTGAGTTGCGGGGGCGTAAAGCTCTGTGGGCTCTATAGAAGGTCTTGTGCCTGAGGTGACCCCAGCAGTTCTTTAAACAGACCGTTCAGGAAGTCCGGTAGGTTGTGGTTATGGATTCTGGGATACCTCGGAATCTTAAATTATTCCGTCGGGATCTGTCTTCTTGGTCCGCCAATTTCCCCTCTAGGTCTGTAATTAGCTCCGCTAGAGTTTGAGCATAGGAGAGGAGGTTTGCGTGATCTACTGCCAAGTCCTCATGTTTCTTCTCTAGCATTTCCGTACGCTCTCCTAGAGATGAGAGGTCTTGCCTCAATTCGCCAACTGACTGCCTTAGTTCCTGACGTACGGAGGTATAGTGGGTGTCCATCTTGTCTGATAAGGACTTAATTGTGTCTAAGAATGTGGATTGCGATAATGCTGATTGATCTCTTCGTGGGACGTCTGTTTTGTTACTTTTGCTACTTATCATAGAGGCATCTCTAGATTCGTCTTCTGAGAGATCTTGATCTGAGACATTTCTACTGTGGAAATGGTCTGTGAGAGTTCTCTTGGGGTTTTCTTGACGTTTCTGTTTCTTCCCCATAGCTTGCGACATGCTAGTATGGACAGTTAGACACACCTGGTTATGTACCCACACTATGCTGTGCTTTACGTAAGGGTTATGAGAGGAGCAGAATACGACTTCCACTTTAGAGATGAGGTCTAGAGGGGGCTCCACCCACACCTTCACTGCAGCCCCTAGCCCTGCATGGTTTCTCGGCTGTGCTTGAGTAGAATCTGTGGGTGAAGTCTGAAGGGGTAGCTGGTGAGGACCAGGCAGAGGAGAGGCTTAAAGTAGCTTAGAAGAGATAGTAAAGTTTCATGCAGGAAGACCTCTGTTGGAGACCCCTCTCCTGGGGAGGTGCCCCCTATTGGGCAATGTAGGAAAAAGGAGAGCGGTTATGACCCACTGCTAACCTGTGGCAGCAGGAAAGGGAGGAGGGGGTCTCTTAACTTGTGGATGGAGTGTCCTGTTTCCCAGGATAGGTCAGAGTTCCCAGGGTGGAATTTGGAAGGTCTAGAGGCTATAACAGCTTCCCCAGGCCACCACAATAAGCTTTGTCTGTTATTTCAACAGGAGCAATATATGAAGTATGCTGTAGCGGTTTGATGTCACCTGTGCCTATTGAGAGGTTCTGCTCGTAGTTATACAAAGGCTGTGAGGCCTCTCTGCAGCCTCAGTACTGCCCACATGCCTGAGAATTATAATGTTGTGGTGTCCACTGCAGTCTAGTGGTAGGGGAAAGTGCTTGATGGGATCGATGTATAGGGGACCCAGGAAGTCTCAGTGCAGTTGTTATTTATGGGTATAGCGTGGGGGTTCTCCGCTGTTAATATGTTAACCCTTTGAATTGCTTCTGCCCTCAGGTTATAAGAAGAGAAGAGGGTACTTACTCAGTGGTGTTGTGGGAGCTCCGATGGCAGTAATTGCCAAGAGGTAATCCGGTGACTTGTAGGCCCAGCATGCCTGGAAGTGCGGATGGGAAGGAGACCCGGATCTGAAATGTGATGCCCCACTCAAGATGGCCGCCGAGGGCGCGAATTGTAATTTGGCCGGTGAGTTTGAGTTATATTTATTTACAGTCTCATGAGCAGTTGGTCACCGTGACCTTCCTAATCTGTCCACCGGGAGTCCGATCCGGAGTGAACAGTCGGGGGTGCGCTCGGCAAATGTGGGGGCCTTGAGAGGTGGTGCACGGCACCGTGCGGGTTATGTGAGGGTAAAGCTGCAGTATCACTACCAGGTAGTCGGGTGCTCCTTATTTGTGTGCGGGTAAGGCAGGTAATGTTGGGCTACTTTACTGGGTTGGGCGTTGCTGAACGCAGCCTTTTGTGTGCCGGGTGCATCTGTTCAAGCTGGTGGATAGTGCTCCATAGTGGAGCGAGGGTGTTGTGTCCTTTCCCAGGGGTAGAAAGCTGTTACTTTCGGTAAGGGTCTTTTAGTGTGTTGACAGGTGTCAACTAGCCATCAGAATAACAAACTTAGCTCTTATGAACAGGGGTTATAGCCGTTTAAGAAACTTTTAGATCAGAGAGCTCCTGCTCTGTGCGACCATTCAGCACGGCTGTTGGCTCCGCCCCCCCCCAACTGCCAAATTTAAGTTAATACATAAATTCATGTTTAAAACATGAGCCCCATACTAATAAAGTATTTAAACTAAATTAGCACAAAGAGTAAAAAACGTCCCAATAAAGGGAAGATTAACCCCTAGTCTCAACAAACACAATGTGCCTGCCCACTGCCAAAGAGAATCCCTTTACCTACTCACCTCTCTGCAAATGTCTCTATCTACTGCATATGAAATATTTTTTTCTGAAGTGCAAGTCTCCAAGACCTAGAAGACAAAAGCACTTACCTGCAGTCTAGCTGTACGGCAGGAAGGCAGCTCCCTAAGCGTGAAAGGACACATACTCCTTAAAGAGACCTGTAGAAAATGGGCAGCAATGTGTTAGGAAAGAAAACAAGGACTACCTCACAACTTCCTAACTACTCTAAAGCCATCACTACTCTACTGTTGAGAATGACGTGGACTCAGCTAAACCCAAATCCTTGCTTGCAGGGAAAAGTACCTGAAAAAGGAATTAATTACTTCAGACACCAAACTTCACCTCCTCCATTGACAGAGGCAAAGTGAATGACTGGGGATTATGGGTAGGGGAGTGAAACTTAGCAACTGTGTTGTGGTGCTCTTTGCCTCCTCCTGCTGGCCAGGAGTGATATTCCTACTAGTAATTGAATGACATTGTGGACTCTCCATATCTTAGGAAAGAAATACCAAATGTTTACATGTTCTTTGCAAGTTATAGGGCAATAAGTACAAATAGCACTTTGCTATTTCAAAACCATTTTTTTTTTCAAAATTAGCGATAGTTACATTGTAACACTTATATCTGTCAGGACTCCCTGAATTACCCTTCTCATGTATATATTTTTTTAGTAGACAACCCAAAGTATTGATCTATGCCCATTTTGTTATATTTCATGCCACCATTTCACCGCCAAATGTGATCAAATAAAAAAAAAACATTTTTTCACAAACTTTAGGTTTCTCGCTGAAATTATTTACAATCCGCTTGTGCAATTATGGCATAAATGGTTGTAAATGCTTCTCTGGGATACCCTTTGTTCAGAAATAGCAGACATATATGGCTTTGGCATTTTTTTTTTGGTAATTAGAAGGTCGCTAAATTCTGCTGTGCACCACACTTGTATTATGCCCAGCAGGGAAGGGGTTAATTAGGTTGCTTGTAAGGTAAATTTTAGCTTTAGTGTAGAGATCAGCATCCCACCTGACATATCCCACCCCCTGATCCCTCTCTGACCCCCATCAAACAGCTCTCTTCCCTCCCCCACATCATAATTGTCACCGCCATCTTAAGAACTGGCAGAAAGTCTGCCAGTACTAAAATAAAAGGCTTTATTTTATATCCTGCAGTGTTGGAACCTGCTGAGCCCCCAACCTCCCTGACCCCTCCCAAACAGCTCTCTAACCCTCCCCCTCTACCTATTTGGTGCAATCTTGGGTACTGGTAGCTGTCTGCCAGTACCCAGTTTGCTAAACAAAAAAAAATCTTTATTTTTTTATCACAAAATGTCAATTTCCTGTAGTGTAGCTGCCCCCCTCAATATCCTCCCCCTCCCAGATTCCTTTCCCAACATTTTTCCCCCCTTTCCCTCCTTCCCTTACACTTTGCCGGACCCAGTCCCACCAGCTCCTGCCTGCTCACACAGTCCTCACGCACAGAGTGGCTCTCTCTGCATTGGTGACTAAAAAAAGGGTATTGCAGGTATTGCACTGCAATACCATGAAAGTGAATGGAAGCGATCACGATTATATATATTTCAAATGTATTCCATCAAAGACAAATATGCTGCTATAAGTGTTTTTTATTCCTATACATGTTTTAGAGTATCTACATGAATCTGACCCAACAGAGACTTCTTGTGCAACCTTAAAGAAACATGAAACCAAAAAAAATATTTTGTGATTTACTTAGAGCACACAATTTTAAACAACTTTCCAATTCACTTCTATTATCTAATGTGCTTTGTTTTCTTTGTATCCTTTATTAAAAAGCATACATTGGTATGCTTAGAGTAGCTATGATCAGCTAGCTGCTGATTGGTGGCTGCACATAAATGTTCATCCAATGTGATCATTCAGCTTACAGTAGTGCATTGCTGCTTCTAGTCCATAGTTATCTAGGACCAGAAATGCAAACAAATATATCTTACAAATAAAGGCATTTCATTTCTGCATAAGGACACCCATTTAAAGTAGCATGATTCACATGATTCATGCACAGGATGCAATTTTAAACAACTTTCCAATTTACTTCTATTATCAAATGTTCTTCGTTCGCTTGTTATCCTTTGTTAAAAAGCAGAAAGGGAAGTTCAGGAATGTGCACGTGTCTGCAGCACTATATGAAAGCAGTTCAACAAAGAACAACAAGAGAAGGAAGCAAATTTGACAATAGCAAATAGCAGTTTTGCAACAATGCTAAACATTAGCAAGAGCACTAGATTTCCTGTTATGACCTGCTCCAGACATGCAGGCTACTTATCTAGATATCTCTTCAACAAAGAATAACAAGAGAAGGGAGCACATTTAACAATAGAAGTAAATTGGAAACATTTTTTTTTAAAAAAATTACTCTCTGTGGCCAATTTATCAAGGGCCGAATGGCCCCTGATGCCCCTGTTTCTGCGCGAGCCTTCAGACTCGCTGGAAACAGCAGTTAAGGCTGCGGACATCAATCCGCATGATCCTATACGATCGGGTTGATTGACACCCCCTGCTAGCGGACGATCAACCGTGAATCTGCAGGGGGCGGCATTGCACAAGCAGTTCACAGCATATCATGTCCGCCAGACTTTGATAAATCGGCCCCAATATCTAAATCATGAAAGAAAATGTTTGGGTTTCATATCCCTTTAAATATGTAAAATGTCCAGCCTCTATGGTAGAGTACAAAATGCAGGTTCCATCTGTCTCTCTATCTATCTATCTATCTATCTATCTATCTATCTATCTATCTATCTATTTATCTATCTATCTATCTAGGTCCACTACTGATGTGTTTATCTAGCTATAGATACTTTTTTTATTAACAATACCTTTTTAAAGCGATATTAAACACATTGTGCTTTTGTGCACAAATCATGCTTTGTCCCACTCTCTTTTGTAGTGCCAAAAAGCAAACTTTCTAACCAAGGTTTTCAAAATGCTGCAATACTATTCCATTTGCAGCATTTGCAGGTTACAGAATTTGCTTTTTGGACTCTATGGAGTGTGGTACGAGGACAATTTTTTTCACAAAAGCAAAAGACGTTTAGTGTCCTTTTAAGGGACAAAATAGGATACATTTCTCTTTAACAAGTATATATTAGTCATTTAAAATACTACAAAAAAATGAAATTTGCAGGATTTGATCATTTACAATTTAATTATGTGGCATATGTTACTGAACTTAGAATTACTTATTAATATAAGCAAAATGTATCGCTTTAGCCACTTCCCTTTTTCTATTAGGCAGACTGCAATGCCTTGCAGCCAATCATATTGAGTTAACATGCACCAGTGGGTGCTATTAAGTTAGCTACATCTGTGCAGAGTCATTTTACAAGCCATGCAAGCTGTATTTCCACAGTTTCTAGAGTTCTTTCTAATTATGAATACTAATTCTTGCATACTTAATTCACTCACATGCATATTTTGCACCTTTAAAATGTACTGATCCTATAAAACCAAGTCATTTAGACATTGTTTTTTGCATAAATGTTTATGATGAAGTGTCAATGAAAATACCAAGTTAAACAAGCAATCTGTAAAAATTAATTTTCGAGTAATCTCTGATCGCTTTAACTCATCAGATATTTTCATTGAGACTCCTCACAAACCTGTCTCAGATTAATCAGAAACAAAGGCTGCCCAGGTTTATTCATTTTATTACTAACCAATAGACCTGGTTTAATATAAGGCCATTTTATGCATGGAGAGAAATGCATAGTATTTGGGGAGCTATAATTGAACTCATGAGGCTCTTAGTTCCTCACCCCTTCACCACAAAATATACATACAGAAAGTTTTTGCTATTTTTTCTGGAAGTTTACTGTATATATTATAACAAGGATAGTTGCTGATCAAAGCTCTTAGAGATAAAATGTGAAATGCTAAATAAAAAATATTGGCCCCACTTATGTTTGTTATATGTAACATACCTTATCTACCTTAATTTAAACCAGAAATGTTCTTTTTACGCCTCCTTAACAGACAGATATTCAGGATAGCATAGTTGCCAGCATTTCAAAAAAATTTCCGGGGACACTTTGCAGCAGAACAAGCAAGCAGGTTACCGGAGTATTGACAACCTAGGGCGAGATTACATATGCGGCGTCGCCCACAAAGCCTGTTATTGCTATCACATATAAGCGCCACATATAAATGTGGCAAGTAAATTCCACCCATCGCCCGCTATGTTTGCTTCCTTAAACTAACATAGAACTGACGTCTCAAGCCAGTATCACATATTGAGCGCAAGGACTTATGCGGCGAAAATGGAGAAAGTTTACTAAATTTTCACCTTGCCACACATAGGCAGGCGCAGCAAGCCTAGCTCTGAATATGAAAGTACTGTAACTCCCTGGAAGTCTTAACAAACACCTAATGCATGCGCAATATCTACCTGTCAACCGCCATCCCCCACCACAATAACTAAATAAAATATATTAACCCCTAATCCGCCAACCCCCACATTGCAAAGTACATAATAAAGTAATTAACCCCATATCTGCCATTCACCCACATTGCAATCTAATAAAGTGATTAACCCCTAATCCGCCATTCACCCACAACACAAATAAGCTAATTAAAGTATTAACCCCTAAACCGCCAACCCCCCACAATGCAAAGTATCATTCTAATCACTAAGCCCCCTAACCTAACACCCCCTAACTTAACCCCAAATAAAATACCATTACCAAAAATAAAAATACTATCTCCCTAAAAAAAAATAATTAGCAAAACAAAAATATCCTAACTTCCTATAAAAATAAAAAACCTAACATTATAGTAAAAAAAAGAAACCTAAGATTACATAAAAAAAGAAAATCTAATATTACCAAAAATAAAAAAAATCTAAGATTACAAAGAATAATAAACCAAATTATCCAAAATAAAAAAATTAAACCTAATCTAAAAACATCCCCTTATCTAAGACTAAGGGGCCGATTTAACATTGTGCGAGTGGACATGATCCGATATTGCGGATCATGTCCGCTGGACATCGATAAATGCAGACAGCATATGCTGTCAGCATTTATCATTGCACCAGCAGTTCAGGTGAACTGCTGGTGCAATGCCGCCCCCTGCAGATTCGCCAGCAGGGGGTGTCAATCAACCCGGTCGTATTCGATCAGGTTGATTTCCGGCAATGTCTGTCTGCCGCCTCAGAGCTGGCAGACAGGTTATGGAGCAGCGGTCTTTAGACTGCTGCTTCATAACTTGTGTTTCTGGCGAGCCTGAAAGCTCACCAGAGACACTGGGTATCAAGCTCCATACTGAGCTTGATAAATATACCCCTAAACTACCAATAGCCCTTAAAAGTGCCTTTTGTAGGGCATTGCTTAAAGTGATCAGCTCTTTTACTTTTAAAAATTACAAATTACCCCTTAAAAGTAAAACACCCAACCCCCCCAACCTAAAAAACCTCACTCTAAAAAACATAAGCTACCCATTGCCCCTTAAGGGGCATTTGTAAGGGCATTGCCCTTAAAAGGGCAATCAGCTCTTTGGCTGCCCATTAAAATAAAAAAGCCCTAATCTAAAATAAAAACCCACCGAAACCCCCCCAAAAAACTAACTATTTCCCCGAAATAGGTACTCACCATTCCTGTCCGGCTATGAAAGTCTTCTTCTAGGCGACTCCATCTTCATCCATCGTGGGGACATCTTCTTTTTCATCTGGAGCGAAAGCGGTGCGAAGCAGGAATGGCGGGCCAAGGAGGAGGAACAGTGACCAGGGAGACATCCAGCATGGAAGATTGATTGCAAGGTATCCATTTTATATGGGGGTACCTTGCATTCCTATGGAAAGATGTGTCCAAGGACGCTCACCATTAGCAATATGTTGAAGAAGACCAACAGGAAGACGTTGAGGAGTCTTATTCTGTGCACAAACTGAGCAGGAGGCAACATACGCAGCAATATCAGAACAAAGACCTGAGCACCAGAATTGTCGAGTGACAGACCAAATCATTTGGTTCTTGCCTGGGTGACCTACGGCTTTAGGATAGTGGTAAGTGTGCAAAAGTTTAGTTCGAAGATTCTCAGGAACAAAACACTTACCACGAGGTTTCTCAGGAGGTGCATTGGTTTGTGCAGCCAGGATCTCCTCCCCCAAGGGAGAAGTCAAATTAGTACATATGGTAGCCAAAATATGGTCAGGAGGTATAACAGGAGTAGGTACAGACTCCTCCTTGGACAGAGGCGAAAATTGTCGAGAGAGGGCATCAGCCCTAACATTCTTACTACCAGGCAGGTAGGAGACCACATAATTAAACCGAGACAAAAATAGCGCCCATCTGGCCTGTCGGGGCGACAAACGTTTTGCTTCAGATAGATAAGTTAAATTTTTGTGGTCAGTAAGAATGAGCACTGACACGCTAGTACCCTCAAGAAGATGCCTCCATTGCTTGAGTGCCAAAATTATGACCAGTAATTCCCTGTCGCCAATTTCATAATTGCACTCCGCTGAAGATAATTTCTTAGAGAAGAAACCACACGGATGCAGGGAACCGTCAAGCGTAGGACGTTGAGACAAGAGGGCACCTACTCCAGTCTCAGACGCATCAACCTCAAGAACGAAAGGCAGGACAGGGTTAGGATGAGCCAGAACTGGAGCGGCAGCAAAGGCAGTCTTAAGAATATCAAAGGCCTTAATGGCAGTAGGTGACCAATGGAGTGGATCATTCTCTTTACGGGTCATGTCTGTGATAGGTTTGACCAAGGAAGAAAAGTTTTTAATAAACTTTCTATAGTAATTGGCGAACCCCAAAAAACGTGGAATAGACTGAAGACCAACTGGGCACTATTGTTTCGGCCTTCTGTGGTTTTGGGTCTCCCTAAGAGTAAAAGGAGAAACCAGACGTGGACTCCTTGCACACATGCCCTTAGAGAGATGCGACTGCACCTCACTGACGAGGCCCACAGAAGGCCGAAACAGTCGTCTGGGGTTGTTGTTGCTCTTGTTCAGAGAAGAATTGCCTGGTATTTCGGTGCTGGACTGTCATTGGGCAGGCTCAGACTGATATGCTACAGGATATTTTTTCTCTGTGAAGGGGCATAGTGTGCTAAAAGAGTATGCACCCTAAAATGAACAGGCACAGAAGTTTTTCTAGCTTTTGTTCTGTCTCAGCTGAGTGCATCTCTCTTTTTATATTAATGTACAGTTTCACTCATAATAACAAAGTCTAATAAAAATATTCAAAATAAAATTACATTGAAAAGTTATAAGGGCTTAAATATATGAGATCTCGGGTGTTAGGGAAAAAAAAGGCAGGCAAAGGGCTTTAACATTGAGATACATACATGTCTAAACATGTGTATGTGGGTATATATATATATATATATATATATATATGTATACACATGTATTAATGTATTTATATGTGTATATATGTATTTACAAACAGATATACACATATTAAAAACATTAATATATATGTATACATATTTTTCATATCTTCATGCTGTGTATGCACATATTACAGAATCTGATCATCTTTGCGCGTATTACAGTATGCAATTGGGCATGCACATATTGCCAACAAACATGTTAAAAACATTGGAATATGTAATATTCATAATTACATGTTGGGTTTGCGCTAATGAGAATATGTCATAGTGTTTGCGCGAGATGGCAATAACATGTAAGAAATGTGCATTTCTTTTGTCAGTTGTTAATGAAAGAGTTAAAGTTAGACACATAGGTGCTATATAAAGAGGTGGATACCAACATTCTATAGCAAGATTAAGGGCTATGTAGGCCCGAAATGTAGCTGTTTGTCTGCTGTCACTTCAATAAAGGATAATATCCCATGAAGAAACGTTGCTGTGACTATTCTGTGATTTTGGATTTTAAATATATATATATATATATATTATATATTATCAGCACCAAAAGGTTAATATAATTAGATTGTCATTTGAAATGCAGCATTCAAGGGGGTGGAGCTCGGCCGTGCAGGCAAATGGCCGCAAAGTGAATCAGCTCCGTGCTGGAGAATGGACCCAGGGTTAATCTTTAACGGCGGACATGCTTTAAAAGTAACCTGCAGGTGCAGGAATATATGGGGAGGCTGACCGGAGCGGCATGACGACATTATGAGCCGTATTTAGGACAGCTGAAAATAGATTACAAGCCGCACTGGGAGGACCGCCGCCATTTTTGAAAGGCTGTATACAGGTCACGCTGCTGACTATCAGGATGCCTCACGGAATCAGCTCCTAACGGGGGTAAGACAGGCTATGTGCTTTTGTGCATAAATATAATACTGCACTTGGACCCAGGGACACTGGTGGCGCTTATTAACACTTTAAGGCTTATCCTGTTATAAACACCCTGCCATAAACACACAGGCACCTTCCCCATTGTATCTACGTATACTCCATAAACGAGTGGCCACAGTACAGAGCAGGTGAAGGGGCACAATATATTTTTAAATGCCCTAGCTGCAAGAAGCCTTTATTAACAGCAACAACGAAGCTATGTGACATAAGATGCTTGCCTTTACCATAACGTAAAACAGCCGCAAGATATGCCTTAATGCAGCTATATTAACACAGGGGCTAGCGAAGACTCATATCTACCTCTCTCCTTCCTAACTTCTATATTCCTTGCCTCGTGAAAAATGGCGGCTAGACGTCTACCTAAAGGGGAGAAGCTTGCTAAAAGCCAGGCTGCTACACCAGTATCAGTGAGCACTTTTTTCCAGCTCTCAGACACATTAAACAACTCTGTACCTCAGACAGTAGTAACCGCTGAGACCCTCATGGATACACCTAACGACGCAGAAACTCAAGTAGCTGCTTCTTACATTACTCAGTTAAAGCAGGATATCGCTAATTTGCCGTCCAAAGAAGATTTTGCTTCTCTAAAGTTACTGATAACCACAGAACTTACATCTATGCGAAAGGACATTAATGTTTTGGGAAACAGGGTGGAAGAGGTAGAGGACATGCAAACAACTATTAACAAAATTATGGGTGCCCTCGACACATATGCGAATGTACAAGCCTCACAAATAGAGACTATGCAGGAAAAAATTGAAGATCTCGAAAATCGCAGTAGGCAATCAAACTTAAGAGTGCGGGGTATCCCGGAAACAATAAAGAGCTCTGAACTCAGGGAATATCTGCAGAACCTATTTCAACACCTCTTGGGGGACTCAGAACTACCTGATATGGAATTGGAGAGGGTCCACCGTGCACTACGGCCGCCCCCTCCGGTTGGCGCACCCCCCCCGGGATGTCATTTTCAAATTCCTGAGATTTACAGACAGAGAGGAAATTTGGTCCAAAGCGAGACAAATGAGAAAGATATCATTTCTGGATCACTCATTACAAATTTACCCAGACCTATGCCCAAGCACCCTGCAACGCAGAAGAGATGTACGATTCATCACCACAGTATTGCAAGAGAAGAACATCAAGTATCGCTGGGGGTTCCCCCACACCTATAGAGGGCCTCAGGACCTGGAGTCCTTTTCCAAAGAGATTGGTACAGTTATCTAATGTTGAATTTGTTTAATCCCTTTTTTCCTGGTAAGCTTTAGGTATCGACAACTGCCCTATGACACTGGTGAGCACTGTGTCTAGGTGGACACTATAAAATATGGCAAAGAAACAAGAGCCCAATGGCACTACTGAGAGATAGAGTAGGGAATATAATTATAAACAATAATCAGAGGGGATGATTGGATATCAATTTTACCCTTCTGGTATAATAATATCTGATGTTATTGTAACTAGGTGCTCTGTACAAAACTTACAAACAAAAAGAGGAGGTATGAACCTCCAATGGATTGTACATCTGGATAGCACTCTAATTCCCTATAACGATGAAATATGGACAGAGTACTAAGTGGCGGGTGAAACTAGGTAAAATAAAATTTAACTTTTATTGGGACTTTTAAAATCAATGGTAAGACAATACATTTAAAAAATACAGGAACTGAATTTAACTTAAATCCTGGACGGGAGAACCAAAGGACTGAGTGTCTATTAAATGATCAGCATAGACTGACAGGTAAACTGTTAAGGTGATAATAAATATCTAGGGTGTCAAAATGACACTAATCTGGAAACCAATGTGTGGATATTAATCACTGGAAGATGAAACCCAGGTATTGGCAGACATAGTGTGAGGTAGGTATATTACAATACTATCTTGCTACTGTTAAGTTGTTTATGGTATGATAAGGTATACTATGTATACCAGATATCAGCAGTCGTGGTGTAGGCTTAGTATATCCAGATACTATCCTGCTACTATGTAGTGATTTATGGTATAATGGGGTATACCATGTACATATAATTAGATTATTATATCAAGTGTTTGACATTGCAGTTCGTTTTGCAATGGCTAAGCTGTTTGTGTATATATTCTTTAATTCCACAAAACCAAGATACTACCACCGTAGCTATATAGTTTACTTGATTAATATCATTACAATATTGACAGAGTGGTAATACTTGTATCCCACTAAAATTATAACAAGATGTACTTATACCATGAACCTATAATTAGTACTGGTTTATCTAATGTGTGGGATTACACTGCGCTTATGCACTGACTAAGCTGCTTATTATTATAGTACACAGAACCAAAAATAGTATCACTTCATCTACAGTATGTAGTGATTTACTTCTATTATCAAAAAAGTAGTACTGGTGTAGCACCAGAATTATCACCAGGTCGTCCTTAAATAGATACGTAAAAATAACTGTGTGCCAGTTATACTAGATAATACAGTGGGGAAAAAAAGTATTTAGTCAGCCACCAATTGTGCAAGTTCTCCCACTTAAGAAGATTAGAGAGGCCTGTAATTTTCATCATAGGTATACCTCAACTATGAGAGGCAAAATGTGGAAACAAATCCAGACAATCACATTGTCTGATTTGGAAAGAATTTATTTGCAAATTATGGTGGAAAATAAGTATTTGGTCACCTTCAAACAAACAATATTTTTGGCTCTCACAGACCTGTATCTTCTTCTTTAAGAGGCTCCTCTGTCCTCCACTCATTACCTGTATTAATGGCACATGTTTTTTATACTGATAACAAGTTCAGACACCTGTCCACAACCTCAAACAGTCACACTCCAAACTCCACTATGGTGAAGACCAAAGAGCTGTCGAAGGACACCAGAAACAAAATTGTAGACCTGCACCAGGCTGGGAAGACTGAATCTGCAATAGGCAAGCAGCTTGGTGTGAAGAAATCAACTGTGGGAGAAATAATTAGAAAATGGAAGACATACAAGACCACTGATAATCTCCCTCGATCTGGGGCTCCACGCAAGATCTCACCCCGTGGGGTCAAAATGATCACAAGAACAGTGAGCAAACATCCCAGAACCACCCGGGGGGACCTAGTAAATGACCTGAAGAGAGCTGGAGCAACGTAACAAAGGCTACCATCAGTAACACACTATGCTGCCAGGGACTCAGATCCTGCAGTGCCAGACGTGTCCCCCTGCTTAAGCCAGTACATGTCCGTGCCCATCTGAAGTATGCTAGAGAGCATTTGGATGATCCAGAAGTGGATTGGGAGAATATCATATGGTCAGATTAAACCAAAGTAGAACTGTTTGGTAGAAACACAACTTGTCGTGTTTGGAGGAGAGAGAACACCATACCTACTGTGAAGCATGGGGGTGGCAACATCATGCTTTGGGGCTGTTTCTCTGCAAATGGAACAGGACGACTGATCCGTGTACATGAAAGAATGAATGGGGCCATGTATTGTGAGATTTTGAGTGCAAACCTCCTTCCATCAGCAAGGGCATTGAAGATGAAATGTGGCTGGTCTTTCAGCATGACAATGATCCCAAACACACCTCCCGGGCAATGAAGGAGTGGCTTCGTAAGAAGCATTTCAAGGTCCTGGAGTGGCCTAGCCAGTCTCCAGATCTCAACCCCATAGAAAACCTTTGGAGGGAGTTGAAAGTCTGTGTTGCCCAGCGACAACCCCAAAACATCACTGCTCTAGAGGAGATCTGCATGCAGGAATGGGCCAACATACCAGCAACAGTGTGTGACAACCTTGTGAAGACTCACAGAAAACGCTTGACCTCTGTCATTGCCAACAAAGGATATATAACAAAGTATTGAGATGAACTTTTGATATTGACCAAATACTTATTTTCCACCATAATTTGCAAATAAATTCTTTCCAAATCAGACAATGTGATTGTCTGGATTTGTTTCCACATTTTGTCTCTCATAGTTGAGGTATACCTATGATGAAAATTACAGGCCTCTCTCATCTTCTTAAGTGGGAAAACTTGCACAATTGATGGATGACTAAATACTTTTTTTCCCCACTGTAACTCACTAATATATTAAGTAATAGTAACGAGTACTGATAATATTAGTCTTATTAGATTCAAATCAAAGTGAGTTATTTAGCAAACTGAACCGCTCATTTAACCGGTAATAACAAAAAGGCTTTACTACCCGTCTTGTTATTAAGTAATAAAAGATATAAGCTACCCACAACCGTCATTACATAGAACTATATGCGGCTATTAATTGCCAACTTGGACCGTGAGTTAACTAACAAAATCAATATCGAGTTTTTTAAGTTAAGTTCCTGCTAAATTAAAATTAAACAAAATAGGAGCCCATCAAATCCCAACCTCCCCTGACATGTTTCGCCGTGAACACGGCTTTTTCAAAAGGGTTTACCGAGGTTACGGTTTCGCTGGTATTTATACCCAGTAACTCCACCCTTGATGAAGGAGTGTTTAGATAATTGACCAATCCCTATACATGGGGTGTCACTATTAGGTTAATGCCAAAAAATCTGACATCTTTGCTTTAAGGTAAAACCGTTAATTCCAGCCACAGTCATGGCTCCAGTCAGTCTTTCAGATATACCCTATGAGACTATCATCTTCAGTACACTGATCAAGTTGGATCGCAATGTGCTCGTTAAATATATTACATAATTACCATAGCGATCCGATCCGTCCATCAACACCAGTATCATACGATCAGGCCGATCCCAGCGTGTGGGTGTGATTGTTTATATTGTGACGTAACATCTGTCACTTTCAATGTTGAGCATGTGTGTCTCGAGTGCTATTGTAATGGATCATGTATTTCAGTTCCATTTTAGCAGAATATATTGTGCTTTGGAACCTTACATTGTGGCTCAAATTAAAGTCGAAATGTTACAATATATAGCGCTTTGTGTTTCTTTATTTTAAATGCTGATAGTTCTAATCATTGGCCGATATACATACAGAGTGTGTATTATGTTACATTGATAAATATATACTGTCTGAAATATTGCAATATATCACAATATAAACACTCACACCCACACGCTGGGATCGGCCTGATCTTATGATACTGGTGTTGATGGACGGATCGGATCGCTATGGTAATTATGTAATATATTTAACAAGCACATTGCGATCCAACTTGATCAGTGTACTGAAGATGATAGTCTCATAGGGTATATCTGAAAGACTGACTGGAGCCATGACTGTGGCTGGAATTAACGCTTTTACCTTAAAGCAAAGATGTCAGATTTTTTGGCATTAACCTAATAGTGACCCCCCGTGTATAGGGATTGGTCAATTATCTAAACACTCCTTCATCAAGGGTGGAGTTACTGGGTATAAATACCCGCAAAACCATAACCTCGGTAAACCCTTTTGAAAAAGCCGTGTTCACGGAGAAACATGTCAGGGGAGGTTGGGAGTTGATGGGCTCCTATTTTGTTTAATTTTAATTTAGCAGGAACTTAACTTAAAAAACTCGATTTTGATTTTGTTAGTTAACTCACGGTCCAAGTTGGCAATTAATAGCCGCATATAGTTCTATGTAATGATGGTTGTGGGTAGCTAATATCTTTTATTACTTAATAATAGGACGGGTAGTAAAGCCTTTTTGTTAATAGCGGTTAAATGAGCGGTTCAGTTTGCTAAATAACTCACTTTGATTTGAGTCTAATAAGACTAATATTATCAGTACTCGTTACTATTACTTAATATATTAGTGAGTTATTATCTAGTATAACTGGCACACAGTTATTTTTACGTATCTATTTAAGGACGACCTGGTGATAATTCTGGTGCTACACCAGTACTACTTTTTTGATAATAGAAGTAAATCACTACATAGATGAAGTGATACTATTTTTGGTTCTGTGTACTATAATAATAAGCAGCTTAGTCATTGCATAAGCGCAGTGTAATCCCACACATTAGGTAAACCAGTACTAATTATAGGTTCATGGTATAAGTAACATCTTGTTATAATTTTAGTGGGATACAAGTATTACCACTCTGTCAATATTGTAATGATATTAATCAAGTAAACTATATAGCTACGGTGGTAGTATCTTGGTTTTGTGGAATTAAAGAATATATACACAAGCAGCTTAGCCATTGCAAAATGAACTGCAATGTCAAACACTTGATATAATAATCTAATTATATGTACATGGTATACCCCATTATACCATAAATCACTACATAGTAGCAGGATAGTATCTGGATATACTAAGCCTACACCACAACTGCTGATATCTGGTATACATAGTATACCTTATTATACCATAAACAACTTAACAGTAGCAAGATAGTATTGTAATATACCTACCTCACACTATGTCTGCCAATACCTGGGTTTCATCTTCCAGTGATTAATATCCACACCTTGGTCTCCAGATTAGTGTCATTTTGACACCCTAGATATTTATTATCACCTTAACAGTTTACCTGTCAGTCTATGCTGATCATTTAATAGACACTCAGTCCTTTGGTTCTCCCGTTCAGGATTTAAGTTAAATTCAGTTCCTGTATTTTTTAAATATATTGTCTTACCACTGATTTTAAAAGTCCCAATAGAAGTTACATTTTATTTTACCTAGTTTCACCCGCCACTTAGTACTCTGTCCATATTTCATCGTTATAGGGAATTAGAGTGCTATCCAGATGTACAATCCATTGGAGGTTCATACCTCCTCTTTTTGACTATAAAATATGGACATGCTGTAAAGACAGTTGAAGGTGTTGACACGCCTACACAGCTATATGTACACACTAACTGACTGTTCTGTTCATGTTATGTTGTTTACTTTGAATAAGGTTCTGAAATCACTGGGTTACGGTGTCGGGGCCCTAGTGCTCTGCACGCCTCTATTTTAGCGCCCACTCACACCAAAATATAGTGTGGCTGTTAAACAGCTTCAAGCCTACCTGGGTCCAAGTATCCGGCTGACCCTCATTCAGTTATTATAACTGTTTTTTTGGGGGGGACTGTTCCCAGTTGCCCCCACTAATATTATTATATGTATCTTTGGTTATTTGTTCTTTGATTATGTTATTTATGTTATTCTTGTTGTTGTTTATTTTATAACACAATGTGCTTACTGGTCCACCTTTCTGTCTCATGATAATTATCAACCGACATACCCTATATATTGCCTCATGCTTAGCATTGCCCATTTTTAACTTCTGACATACCCAGGCCTATGTATTACTCACTTGCTTTCCACCATGGTGATAGAGGATGGCTGCTAATAATATGCTGTTGAACATTATTACAGTTAACGCGAAAGGCCTCAACTCCCCAAATAAGAGAAGTATTGCTATTAGAGATTTTAAAGATAACAGAGGGGACATTATCCTACTACAAGAAACTCACTTCCTTCACAAGAAAGAACCCAAAAAATTCAAATATAAATTTGGGGAGGCGTATTACGCATCTAATCACAATAAAACCAATGGGGTGGCTATATTAATCAGGCAGGGTATCCCCTTTACCCTGTTTAGTTTGACGCGGGATAGAGAGGGGAGGTACTTGATTATAACTGGTAAACTTTATAATACCATAGTCACACTGGTCTGTGCATATGCCCCCAATACCCAACAAGACCATATTTTTTAAACACCTCTCTGATGCCATATTGGAAATTAAAAGGGGTATGCTAATACTGGGCGGGGACTTTAATGTTTCTCTCAACACCGCACTGGACACCTCCACAGGTTTATCCTCAACACCAAATAGAGTCCTGTACAGGGTTAAGCAACACATTAGAGACTTAGCGGTACATGATGTTTGGAGGCTACAACACATGGTAGACCGCCAATACACGTTTTTCTCTTTCCACCATTCCCGCTTCTCCCGTATTGACTACATTTTCCTGGACGTGTCTTGTTTGTCACTGGCAGTTAGATCAACTATATCTCCCACAGGCTGGATGGACCATTCAATGGTGAGCTGTTCGGTCAAGTGGCCCTCGGCACCGCATTCTATGTTTGTCTGGAAACTAGACAATGACCTATTAGACCACCCACTGTACCTAGAAAAGATTGAAACTCGACTACAGGAGTACTTTCACCTAAATAAAACCTATATACCCGACTTTAGAATGATTTGGGAAACCCATAAGAGCACAATTAGAGGGGATCTCATTAGTATGCAATCACATAGACATAAACAACAACATACTGCATTACAGACCGCACTGACTGCTATTGCTGTGGTTGAGGAGAAACTCAAACTATCACCTACAGACAAAACTTTGAAAAAAGACCTACACATGCAAAGAGAGATTGTTAATACTTTATTAGATAGAGACTGTAAACAACTGGCACTCAAATTACAGCAAACTTATTATGATAGTGACAACAGAGGCAGCAGACTCCTGGCCCGTAAACTGAGACGACGCACCAATAGGTCATATATCCTGTCCATCAGTAGACCAGGGAAAGACACGGCCTACTCCCCTTCTGATATTTCAGAAGCAATCCGAATTTATTATGAATCACTCTATAATCTCCCAGATAATATGCAAATTGATCAATCTAATGCTGCACTCATGGAATCCTTCCTTAGAGATTTAGATATACCCACTGTTACCCAGGATCAAGTAGACACTCTTAACTCCCCCTTTACTATGAAAGAAATTATTTCGGTCATAAAGGACCTACCGTTGGGGAAGGCCCCAGGCCCCGATGGTTTTACCAACTACTACTATAAAAAATACAGTAAGATACTTGCCCCTCACTTATTAACCCTTTTTAATTCCATTTCTGGTACTAATCCGTTTCTTAGTAGTTCCTTAACTGCACATGTTTCACTAATCCCAAAGGATGGCAGGGATCACACGAGGGTGGAGAACTATAGACCAATCTCCCTGCTGAATACTGACGTAAAAATGTACGCCAAGCTGCTAGCAACCCGGTTGAACGTCTTACTCCCAGATTTAATACATGCTGACCAGGTGGGTTTTATTCCTACAAGGGAAGCAAAGGATAATACCGTTAGGGCTATCGACCTGATTGATTATGTGAATTTTCGCTCTATTCCCACAGTAGTTGTGTCCACCGATGCTGAGAAGGCGTTCGATCGGGTTAGCTGGCGTTTCCTCCGTGTGGTCCTTCTGCGAATGGGCCTGGGTGAGACGTTTGTAGACAGAGTATTTGCTATGTATTCTTCCCCAATGGCCAGAGTCCATGTGAATGGCTCCCTGTCGGCACCCTTTAAGATATCCAACGGAACCAGACAGGGTTGTCCCCTATCCCCGCTTTTATTTGCCTGTGTAATTGAAATCTTGGCACTTAAAGTAAGATCCTCAGTTAATATTACTGGGGTACAGATTAGGGAACATCACCATAAGCTTCTGCTATACGCAGATGATGTGCTCTTTTTTTTAACAAAACCAATGCAATCCATCCCAAGCTTGTTAACCCAGCTAGATAACTTTGGAAAGCTCTCAAACTTCCTTATTAATCAAAGTAAGTCAGAAATATTAAATATTACCATGCCAGACGAAGACCTACCACATATTCGACAGGTTTGCACATTTAAATGGAAAAACTGTAAATTGAAATACTTAGGAATATTTCTGACTCCGAGGGTCGATAGAATCTTCGAGGATAATTTTGTGCCACTCCAGTCAAATATTATAGCTACTTTGTCTTCCTGGCGTAGGAAACCTCTAACTTGGACTGGTAGAATTAACGCCTTTAAGATGAGCATACTTCCAAAGATATTGTATATAATACAGACATTACCCATAGCCCTACCACGTACATTCCTTCCATCTCTACAAACCAAAGTTTTTTTAATTCATATGGAATAAACGCCACGCGCGGATAAATAAGAAGGACATGTGCCAGACAATAGATAATGGGGGGCTTGGAGTTCCTGACCTAATCTCATACTGGAAGGCTACACACTTACAGAGAATAGTGGACTGGTTCACCAACTTTGACTTTAAAATATGGGTGCACCTTGAACATGACATAGCGGGTTGCTCACACCTGGGCACACGGTGCTGGACACCGTCAGAATTAGGGCCACCACAGGCTTACCTTATACACACAGTACAGGAGACCATGTTGTCCTGGGATAGAATACTTGTGGAATTCCCCAACATCTCCTCCTCCTATTCCCCTCTTACCTCTTTTATTTCTAACAAAGAATTTGCCCCTGGCATCCTAGCTAGGATAAAATACGACACACAGCCGGACAGGGTGTTGATGATACGTCATTTGGGGAATGAAACTCAGTTGCACTCTAGGGTAGCTCTAATTGAACAGGGTTTTGACTGCTTTAAAAACTGTTTTTTTTTTATATATGCAGTGATACAACTACTTATCAAGCTACCCACACAAAAGGAACATGTTAAGACCCTTGACAGCGTTTGAGTCCCTCTGCCATAAAAACTCCCCAACTGCATTACTGAAGCAGACGGCTCCAGATCACACACCTCATTTAATTAATAAATGGGGGGAAGAGTTGGGAGTGCAGATATATATAGACGCTTCAAAGATTTTCACAGCTATCAAGAAATCAGTTACAGCTAGTAAATTCTTTGAACTAATCATGAAAATACTACACAGATGGTATCTTACCCCATCCCGCTGTAAAAGGATATTTAGCGATGTCTCTGACATCTGCTGGAGATGCCACATACATACAGGCCATATGGCGCATATTTGGTGGCTATGCCCTAACATAGTCCCATTATGGGAAAAAATTTCAAAGGAAACGTCAAAGATACTAGACAAAACACTGCCTTTAGACCCTTCCCTTTGGCTATTCCATATTGTCCCCAAAAAATTTACTATGGAGCAGGTCAAATTATTTAATATTGCAAGTAATAGTCTTAAGATACTCATAGCCAGGAATTGGAAAAGTATCACCGTTCCCACTACAGCACAATGGGTTCAAGAGTGTAATCATTCTATACTGTTAGAAGAGTATCACTAAATCAAAAATTGGAAGCTAGATAGATATACACAACTCAAGATACTTTGGGAGGAATACTTGAGAGATAAGTTCGTTGTTGGCACAGCATAGAAATTTACAATCTACAGAGTGTATTGTGATTCGCCTTGTGGTAACAATGGGGGAATGCGAGTTTGTTACGAGAAATGCAGCATTCAAAATAAGATACACAACCTACAGTGCACTGTGAGTGTTAAGTAACATGTTATTATAATTCAAAAAGAGAAAAGAACACTCATATCCAGCACCTGGGAATTTACTCAAGATTACTATACATAATCAGGTTAAATATATAGCACATGTTTCAGGTATTTATCAAACTCAACAATTGAAGCAACATACCAAACTCAAAATGCTTGAAAATGAGAATACTGTATAATTAAACAAACATATATTGGTTTCCAGACAGGTTACTCAAACATAAATCACAGCAACGTGCTATACAAAATGTCCCGGAATAGATAACAGAAGTTCATGATTTCTGAGGGTGAACATAAAGTTCCATATGCACAAATACAATTGTAATCCAATGCGGTGAACATAAAGTTCCATATGTACATTCCAACTCAAGCCGGAAGAAGCCCTTACTGGAAAGGGGTGAAACGCTCGTAGCTGAGGTTCTTAATGTTAGCGGTGTAATCACAGCTGTACACTGCTAACTTTGTCTCAAATTGCTACGAAAATGGGCAAGTTATTATGAGAAGACGTGCTTGTCACTTATGTGTCTTCAATTGTTGAGTTTGATAAATACCTGTAACATGTGATATACATTTAACCTGATTATGTATAGTAAACTTGAGTAAATTGCCGGGTGCTGGATATGAGTGTTCTTTTCTCTTTTAGAATTATAATATCCTATAATATAAAAGGCCAAGTGTGTTTGTCCGAAGCTGTCATGCGCTGTAGAAACAGCACAAGGACAAACACACCTGGCCTTACCTGACATGCTGTTTGCGGCAAAAATGGGCATTGCCGGGCACGAGAGAGAGGGAAGAGAAATAGAAAGAGAGAGGGAGATACAAAAAGAGATAAGAAAGAGCAAAAGAGAGGGAGAAAGAGCAAAATAGAGGGAAGATAGAGCGCAAAAGAGAGGGGGAGAGAGAGCAATAGAGAGGGGAGAGAGAGAGAGTAAAAGAGAGGGCGGAGAGAGGGATGGAGAGAGAGAGAGAGCAAAAGAGAGGGGGGAGAGAGAGAGCACAAAAGAGAGGGGGGAGAGAGAGAGCGCAAAAGAGAGGGGGAGAGAGAGAGTGCAAAAGAGGGGGGGAGAGAAAGAGAGCGCAAAAGAGAGAGAGAGAGCGCAAAAGAGGGGGGAGAGAGAGCATAAAAGAGAGGGGGAGAGCACAAAAGAAAGAGGAAGAGAGAGCAAAAGAGAGGGGGGAGAGAAAGGAAAAGAGAGGGGGAGAGAGAGACCGCAAAAAAGAGAGAGAGCGCAAAAGAGAGGGGGGGAGAGAGAGAGCGTAAAAGAGAGGGGGAGAGCACAAAAGAAAGGGGGAGAGAGAGCAAAAGAGAGTGGGGAGAGAAAGGAAAAGAGAGGGGGAGAGAGGGAGCAAAAGAGAAGGGGGAGAGAGAGAACAAAAGAGAGGTGGAGCGAGAGAGAGTGCAAAAGAGAGGGGGAGAGAGAGATCAAAATAGAGGGGGAGAGAGAGAGCAAAAGAGAGGGGGGGAGAGAGAGAGCAAAAGAGAGGGGGGAGAGAGAGAGTAAAAGAGAGGTGGAGTGAGAGAGAGCACAAAATAGGGGAAGAGAGGGGGAGAGAGAGCACAAAAGAGAGGGAGAGAGAGCAAGGGGTGGGACCGCTGTACTGCAAAAAATGGCCCGTGTGAACAGGCTTTAGGACTAATATATATATATATATATATATATATATATATATATATATATATATATATATATATATATATATATATATATATATATATATATATATATATAAAACTAATTGCAAAGGGGGTACCAGCACACACTTTAACAGTTCATCAGCCGGGGTGCTCTTCAAATTAGACAATATTCAAACAATGGGAAGGCACTCACCGTTTTTTTAAATATAATTCTTTAATGTAGTTAACGTTTTCAGGGTTGCCACCGTCCTCAAAAATATATAACAACATTTTAAATTAGGGGGAGGTAAAAGGTCTCTCTCTCTCCCCCTGTGGGTACACAAGCTTACATTCCAACTAAATGTATGTGACATTCTAGGGAGTAGTTCCCCTTCCTCAGATTTTGACTCTAATGTCACTGAGCTGTGTGTTGGTTAACCATAATATTTTAGTAGCATAAGTTAACAATTTGCAATTACTTTATTGGCACTATCCTATGATTTATTTAATAGGAATAGTCAATTTGTCTATGAAATTTTATCATATATAAATTTATTGCCATTAAGAGGTTGTGGTGCCCTGCCCCTTAGCACTTTAGATGTGAGCAAATTAATTTATGTACATAAAAACAGACCTTAGGGATGTGATGGGCTGCAATTAGGGTTAACTCTAATCCAAACCCTAAAATTACCCCCAATTATAATTAACTATAACTATTTAAGATATTATTGAAAAAGTATTATTAACTATTTATTAACTATTTAAAGACAAAAAATCAGCACTAATTACCACAGATCACAATGCTCTCTGTAATAATCACAGTGAAGGGTCTGTGATCAAACAGTTAATGTTACTCTACCCTGAAAATTTACCATAACACTAAATAAAGTATTAACTATTTAAGGTATTATTAAAAGTATTAATTATTTAAAGGCAAAAAAAAAAAAAAAAACAGCCCTGATTACCATAGATCACAATGCTGGCTGTAATGATCATAGTGAAGCGTCTGTGATCAAAGGGTTCATTTTATCCTAAAACCCCAAATCCTTAACCTTACACTAAATAAAGTATTATTATTTATTTAATAATAAAAAAAAAATCAACACTGATAACCACAGACCACAATGCTGGCTGTAGTGATTGGTAATAAAAGGGTTACCGTTATTTTAAAACCCTGAACCTTCACCATAAAAAGTAAATAAAATATGATTAACTATTTAAGGTATTATTAAAAGAATGATTAACAATTAAAAAAAAAAAAAAAAAAAAACAGCCCTGATTACCACAGATCACAATGTTGGCTGTAATGATCACAGTGAAGGGTCAGTGATCAAAGGGATAATGTTACACTAAAACCCCAAATCCTTACCCATACACTAAATGAAGTATTAGTAATTATTTAAGTATTAACTATGTTAAAAAAAATCAGCCCTGATCACCAAAGACCACAATGCTGGCTGTGAAGATCACAGTGAAGGGTCTGTGATCAAAGGGTTAACATTACCCTAAAACCCCAAATCCTTAACTTACACTAAATAAAGTATTAGATAGTTAATTTGTTATTAAAAGTATTATTAACTGTTTTAAAGCAAAACAAAAAAAATCCCAGTGGCAAGGCTGTTATGAAGGGGTTAATCTTATCTTGTGTGTGTGAGTGTGACAAGGGTTATGCTGCACAGTGCACTAGCACAATGTAACAACAGCCTCGCCCTCTGTCTCTCTCAACTCTCTCTGGAAAACAGAGATCTAGAGAAGCGGAGCTGCACTTCTATTGTTGCTGTTATGGATACTGTAACCATGTAATCGCTGTGATTAGCACAACAATCACATGACCGCTCTGACTGACTCTGGACACTCTTCCTCAGTTGCGAGGCAAGCCCCGGGGCTCCGGGAGGGAGGGGGAAGGTGGTACAGGAGTGCTGCAATACCCCTTTTAAAACCGTCTCAAAACCGCGGACGTACCACTACATCACTAGGGTCCTTAAGACCCAGTGTTTTTGTGACATTTTGTGATGTCCAATTAGCCAAAGGGGTTAATGAAAATTAACTGTGTGAAATAAGGTGCTAACTTTGCAATATTTTCTTCTAAACTATACAGCAAATTCTTAAAAAAAACTGCAAAACTGCTGAACATGCACTTAAAGAAGTTTTAAAAATGAATAAATTATTTGTACAGTAAAATATACTTTGCTTCCTGCTAACGAACACTGGCTTTGTAATTATTTGGAAAGTTAAGTAAGGGTTTATTGTGCTGAGCTGGCTAATATATGAAAAGTAATGCAGTGCAAAGTACTACAAGGAATGTTTAGCTAATGGAAGGCATTTTAATGCAAGATTAATCTAAGTTTTAAGAGCTTTCAAAAAACAAAAGCATTAGTGATAAGTACAGACTCAATTATGTATTTTTTAGCTTAAAGAGAAATGTTTTGTTTTTGGTCTTTCAACCTAAATAAACCAGAGCAAGTCTACTGCTCCTTAATAAGGTAGAAAAATATAATTATACATTTATGGGAGTCCAAAGACATAACGAAAAAATAAAGATAATGTTTTATATTTTTTTTAAGACGTGAGTTTTTTTTCTATAGCTATAACAATATATTGACCACTCGGGCACGTACAGATACAAGCAGTGAGTGGATGGAATAAAGTTTTATTTATTCAGTTAACTTTTTCAAAAGAAAAACTGTGTATAATGCAGTGTTTAAAAACCCTGCTTTAAACTACCTGTGTACAGAATTCATGTAAGTGCATAGTTTTATGAATTTGCATGAATTATGTACATGGACATTCAGGAGTTAAAAATGACAAATGCCACAAAAAAACATCTAGTCAGTTCCTATCAAATTGAGACTTCTTTATAGTTTACTCCTTTCCAATAACATATACTGTATATATATATATATATATATATATATATATATATATATATATATATATATATATATATATATAAACTCTAAAAATACAAATATGTGTAACACAAACCTACAACTCAGAAACTTTTTTTTTTTTTAAACAAAAAAGATGGGTTCTTCTGACCCATTATCTGCTGTGTGCCATCCAAATCTACTATTTGATCCACTAAAACTGAAATCCAACATTTCTCCCTATCTTTCCACGCTGGTTTAGAGACAGATTTCTAAAATTAAAGGGGCAAAGGAGAAACACCCTAAGGGGTATATTTATCATAGTGCGAGCGGACATGATAAAATGTAGCGTATCATGTCCACTGCACATCGATAAATGCCGACAGCATAAGCTGTCAGCATTTATCATTGCATTCTTGTGAACTGCTGGTGCAATGCCGCCCCCTGCAGATTCGGCCACTAGCAGGGGGTGTCAATCAACCCGATCGTATTCTGTCCGCGGCCTCAGAGCAGGCGGACAAGTTATGGAGCAGCGGAAACAGGGGCATTAAGCTCCATATGGAGCTTGATAAATCGGCCCTCGTGTGTCATTGCACAGAGCTGTTGCTTTTTGAAATAGGATCTCATGTAAACACTATAGAAAAGATAGGGGAAGGGAACCTCTCATGCCATGAGCTGATCTCTGTGTATTTACTGTAAATAATTCAAATTCCAATGTTCTGCATATGTTCTATGTATTTATAATTAGATATTCATATATATATATATATATATATATATATAAATCAATGTAAATATTTGCATAGGAAATATATATATATATATATATATATATATATATATATATATATATATATATATATATAATCTATATATACAGGTATAGATATATACTGTACCAAAATACCATCAGATATATATGTAGAAATATGTATTTATAAATAAATAGAACATATTCTGCTAGAACATTGGAATGTGAAATATTAATATTTTCACGTTTGGGTAATGCACTTTAGAATATGCAATAGGGTTTGCGTGCGTGTAATGTGTTTTCTACTATTTTTTGTACTATTGACTACTATCCTTTAACGCGATTACGATATTCTAATTTCATCTTTTTGTGCGCTTCGGATTAGCGCATTAGCAAAACATTTTTTACTTTCAATAATACAAGCGCAACCGACGCGTGCAGAAAGCTATCTTCTAGTGGAGTTACTACGAGAGCAGAAGCGTTAAATATCGCTACACTTGTAATCTGGCTCTATATATTACCTGATATTACAATTTTAGGTTTCAGGCTGGAGGTTCCACAGACCATCAACCTACAGCTCATCTTTAAGTTGTGTCAATTCATTCTCAGCTCCTTTCCTCCATTAATGTAAATTCTGTTTATCCAGATACAAGGGGATATAAAGGGACATGAAACCCAAAATGTTTCTTTCATAATTCATAAAGAGAGTACAATAATAATAAAATAAAAAAATACATTTAAATAGTTTTCTTGGAATCTTTTTTGAAAAACAGGTAGGTAGGCTCAGGAGCTCAGTTTTGCAGGAACAGTGTTATAGATTGTGAAAGAACTGCTGCTATCTTGCTCCCAAAAACATTCTTGGAGAACTGCTGCTGTATAGTTCAGACATGTGCATGCTACCTTCCTGGGTATTGTCTTCAACAAATAATGTTTAGAATTAAGTACATCTAATAAAGTAAATTGGAAAGTTTTATCTAAATCATGAAAAAAATTGTTTTTTTTGTGACCTTTTACCTTTAAATGTAGTTAAACTTTGGAAGAACTTTTATAAGTGGTTGTTATATTCATAATAAATATGTTCCCTTGTACAGTACAGGGGCATAACTACAATTGTATTACTATTAAACATTAAACAAAAAGTAAAATTGTTCTTTAGATTGATTGCAAAATATTTTAAATACAACCATAGTTGAAGAGAATGTAAATCATTATTATGGAAGAGCACTATTCATATATGTTAAACATAATTTTGTATTAAAAACAAGCGGCTAGATTATGAGTTTGGCTTTAGCTTTAAAAAGCAGCGTTAAGGGGTCCTAAAGCTGCTTTTTAATGCCCGCTGGTATTACGAGTCAGGCAGGTACAGGTGTACCGCTCACATTTTTCCCGCAACTTTTCCATACCGCAAATCCCCTTACGTCAATTGCGTATCCTATCTTTTTAATGGGATTTGCCTAACGCTGGTATTACAAGTCTTGGAGAAAATGAGCGGTAGAGCCTCTACCTCCAAGACTCCTACCGCATTTAAAAGTCAGTAGATAAGAGTTTTATGGGCTAACGCCGGAACATAAAGCTCTTAACTACAGTGCTACAAAGTACATTAACACCCATAAACTACCTATGAACCCCTAAACCGAGCCCCCCTACATCGCAAACACTAAAATAAAAAATTTTAACCCCTAATCTGCCGACCGGACATCGCCACCACCTACATTATACATATGAACCCCTAATCTGCTGCCCCTAACATCGCCGACACCTACATTATATTTATTAACCCCTAATCTGCCCCCCCAAAGTCGCCGCCACCTACCTACACTTTTTAACCCCTAATCTGCAGACCGGACATCGCTGCCACTATAATAAATGTATTAACCCCTAAACCGCCGCACTCCCACCTCGCAATCACTTTAATTAATTTTATTAACCCCTAATCTGCCGTCCCTAACATCGCCGCCACCTACCTACAATTATTAACCCCTAATCTGCCGCCCCCAACGTCGCCGCTACTATAATAAAGTTATTAACCCCTAAACCTAAGTCTAACCCTAACACCCCCCTAAGTTAAATCTATTTTTTTTTTTTTTTATAATAATATTTATTTTATTTTCATATTAAAGTAAGCTTGACAATGACAAATATAGAGTAATCAACTCACTTTGTACATACAGATGTAACAGAAGTCATAATAAAAGTATCTCCATGAACAGTTGTAAGTAATATCAGGTATATAGCATATTTCTCCAGAATATGAAAGAAAACAGAATGAACAAGCAGTTTTAGCAACACCTGACTGTTTTGATTGGTGCAACACCATATTGCAAATGTGAACACGGTAGCATAGTAACGTCGACCAATCAACTGAATGAGATCCTTCACCATATTAGTCTAAACAACCTAAAAGGCCATTCGCGACACATGTCTCCGAGTGAGGTAAAGAACCTCTAAGAAAGAGAAAGCAAAAAATGGAGGGGGGTATTAAAGGTAGAAAGGGGAGAAAGGGAGAGAGGGAGGGGGGGGGGAGTGAGTGCAGAAGGATAGGGAAAAGATAGAGAAGGGGGAGAGACCTCAAGCCATCAAGCACAGACCAAGGAGAGCAGATCTGAACCACTGATCAAGGGTCACAGTAGATATATATAAGCTGGGCCTAGTTGTCATATTTGAAGTATTATGATGATTTTAGATATGGACTCAACCGCAGAGGAGTTTCAATCCTCAATTGTTGGAAAAAATTATTACCATGTTCGACTCCACATCTCAGCTGGCCTTTTGTGGCGTGCATCTCCAGGTGGGGCAGACAATCACAAGGAGAAAGGGCTGAAAGAAAAAAAAAAAAAAAAGGGGGGGGGGGGGAGGAGAGGGGGGGGGGGGAATGGGGAGGACAGAGGGACTCATGTTATAGGGGAGGGGGGAGGGGAAGTGGGAGAGGGGCATAAGAGGTAAGATAGGGGGAGAAAGAATGGTGGTCAGCAGACTGAGACCATTGGGGGCAGAGGAAGAGCCCTACTCCAGGGGCAGGATTCTATCATGATTGGTGGTCCTATCTCTTAAAGCCGTCTGTCTACAATCTTCCTGGTAGTGGAACCAGGGTTCCCATATTTGACAGTAAAGTTCCTCTCTATCAGCATTTGAGTAATAACCCTGTTCCATCTTGGCATAGACCTGTATTATAGATGTGATAGCCACCATGTCTGGGGGCTGGGTCTGTCTCCAAGCTCTAGCTATTGCCAATTTAGTGGCCGCGAGTATGAAAACTATTAGCTTAGTTAAGGGTGTAGGGATACCACTCGGGAATATGTGTAGTAGGGCCATGTCAGAGGTTAGTGGCATTTTCATTCCGAGATTGAGGCAAAGGGTAGATACTTGGAGCCATAAGGGTTTCAGGTTAGGGCACTCCCACCATATGTGTAAGTCTGAACCTCTCAGCTCGCATCCTCTCCAGCATAAAGAGGAAGCTGTAGGGAACATCTGCGATAATCTGGAGGGGGTGTAGTACCATCTCAAAAATAGTTTCATATATGACTCAAGAGTGTTCGCACAGTGCAGGGTCTTTTTGGTTAGTGTCATAGCAAGATGAAGGTGTTTGTCAGAGATTGGTCTGGAGAGGTCTCCTTCCCAAGCTCTAAGTTGCCAGGGTCTTTCTTTGTTTGTAGATGATTGCAGTAGGTTGTAGTGGAATGATATAATTCTAGGGGTCTTAACCTGCAGTTGCCACAGTTTCTCCCAGTTGGTCAGTGGTCTAAGGCAAGCCTTAGAAAACCCCCAAGACATCAGGAAGGCATATAGCCTGGAGTATTCAAATATGGCCCATACGGGAGGGTCCTGTACAACTGATTTGATATCGTCTGGAGTGACCAAAGTACCCGAGGGGTATAGCTGAGAGACCAGATTCAGATCCCAATGTCTCCATTGCTGAACATGTGTATCTGGTAAGGCTGCAAGCAAAGCGGGTAGGGAGTGTATAGGGGGTTAAATCTATTTTTAATAAATCTAAATACAATTACTATAATTAAATAAATTATTCCTCTTTAAAACTAAATACTTACCTATAAAATAAACCATAAGATAGCTACAATATAACTAATAGTTACATTGTAGCTATTTTAGAATTTATATTTATTTTACATGCAACTTTGTATTTATTTTAACTAGGTACAATAGCTATTAAATAGTTAATAACTATTTAATAGATACCTAGTTAAAATAATTACAAAATTACCTGTAAAATAAATCCTAACCTAAATTACAAATACACCTACACTATCAATAAATTAATTAAATAAATTAACTACAATTATCTAAACTAAAATACAATTAAATAAACTAAACTATATTACAAAAAAAAAACACTAAATTACAAAAAAAATAAAAAATATTACAAGAAGTTTAATCTAATTACACCTAATCTAATCCCTCTAATAAAATAAAAAAGCCCCCCAAAATAATAAAATTCCCTATCCTAAACTAAATTACAAATAGCCCTTAAAAGGGCCTTTTGCGGGGCATTCTCTCAAAGTAATCTGCTCTTTTACCAGCCCTTAAAAGGGCTTTTTGCGGAGCTCTTTTACCGGTAAAAAAAAGAAATACAATACCCCCCAACATTACAACCCACCACCCACACACCCCTACTCTAAAACCCACCAGATTCCCCCTTAAATAAACCTAACACTACCCCATTGAAGATCACCCTACCTTGAGCCGTCTTCACCCAGCCAGGCCGAACTCTTCATCCGATCCGGGCACAAGTGGTCCTACAGTCGGGCAGAAGTCTTCATCCGATTGGGGCAGAAGAGGTCCTCCATCCAGCAGAAGTCTTCATCCTTCCGGCGATGAGCGGCTCCATCTTGAAGACCTCCGGCACGGAACATCCATCTTGGCCGACGACTACCTGACGAATGGCTGGTCCTTTAAATGATGTCATCCAAGATGGCGTCCCTCGAATTCCGATTGGCTGATAGGATTCTATCAGCCAATCGGAATTAAGTTAGGAAAAATCTGATTGGTTGATTTAATCAGCCAATCGGATTGAAGTTCAATCCGATTGGCTGATTGGATCAGCCAATAGAATGCGAGGTCAATTCTTTTGGCTGATCCAATCAGCCAATCGGATTGAACTTCAATCTGATTGGCTGATTAAATCAACCAATCGGATTTTCCTACCTTAATTCCGATTGGCTGATAGAATCCTATTAGCCAATCGGAATTCGAGGGACGCCATCTTGGATGACATCATTTAAAGGACCAGCCATTCGTCGGGTAGTCATCGGCCGAGATGGATGTTCCGTGCCGGAGGTCTTCAAGATGGAGCCGCTCATCGCCGGAAGGATGAAGATAGAAGATGCCGCTTGGATGAACACTTCTGCTGGATGGAGGACCTCTTCTGCCCCGATCGGATGGAGACTTCTGCCCGGCTGGAGGACCACTTGTGCCTGGATCGGATGAAGAGTTCGGCCCGGCTGGGTGAAGACGGCTCAAGGTAGGGTGATCTTCAATGGGGTAGTGTTAGGTTTATTTAAGGGGGGTCAGGTGGGTTTTAGAGTAGGGGTGTGTGGGTGGTGGGTTGTAATGTTGGGGGGGTATTGTATTTCTTTTTTTTACAGGTAAAAGAGCTGATTACTTTGGGGCAATGCCCCGCAAAAAGCCCTTTTAAGAACTGGTAAAAGAGCTGATTACTTTGAGGCAATGCCCCGCAAAAGGCCCTTTTAAGGGCTATTTGTAATTTAGTTTAGGATAGGGAATGTTATTATTTTGGGGGTCTTTTTTATTTTATTAGGGGGATTAGATTAGGTGTAATTAGATTAAACTTCTTGTAATATTTTTTAATTTTTTGTAATTTAGTGGGGTTTTTTTTTTGTAATATAGTTTAGTTTATTTAATTGTATTTTAGTTTAGATAATTGTAGTTAATGTATTTAATTAATTTATTGATAGTGTAGGTGTATTTGTAACTTAGGTTAGGATTTATTTTACAGGTAATTTTGTAATTATTTTAACTAGGTAGCTATTAAATAGTTATTAACTATTTAATAGCTATTGTACCTAGTTAAAATAAATACAAAGTTGCCTGTAAAATAAATATAAATCCTAAAATAGCTACACTGTAACTATTAGTTATATTGTAGCTATCTTATGGTTTATTTTATAGGTAAGTATTTAGTTTTAAATAGGAATAATTTATTTAATTATAGTAATTTTATTTAGATTTATTAAAAATAGATTTAACTTAGGGGTTTGTTAGGGTTAGACTTAGGTTTAGGGGTTAATAACTTTATTATAGTAGCGGCGATGTTGGGGCGGCAGATTAGGGGTTAATAATTGTAGGTAGGTGGCGGCGATGTTAGGGACGGCAGATTAGGGGTTAATAAAATTTCTTATTGTGTTTTCAAGGCGGGAGTGCGGCGGTTTAGGGGTTAATACATTTATTATAATGGCGGTGATGTCCGGTCGGCAGATTAGGGGTTACTAAATGTAGGTAGGTTGCAGCAACGTTGGGGGTGGCAGATTAGGGGTTAATAAATATAATATAGGTGTCGGCGATGTTAGGGGATGCAGATTAGGGGTTCATAGGGATAATGTAGGTGGTGGCGGTGTCCAGAGCGGCAGATTAAGGGTTAATAGTATAATGCAGGTGGCGACGATGTTGGGGACGGCAGATTAGGGGTTAATAAGTGTAAGGTTAGGGGTGTTTAGACTCGGGGTTCATGTTAGAGTGTTAGGTGTAGACTTAGAAAGTATTTCCCCACAATGGGGCTGCTGAACTCTGCTTTTTTGCAGGTATTAGTTTTTTTTAAACCATCTCAGCCACATTGATTCCTATGGGGAAATCGTGCACATTTTGCCAGCTTACCGCTACCGTAAGCAACGCTGGTATTACAGTGAGAAGTGGAGCTAAATTTTGCTCAACCCTCACTTTTCTGAGGCTAACACAGCCATTCAGAAAACTTGTAATACCAGCGTTGTTTAAAGTCAGCGCTGAAAAAAAAAGGCTAGTTAGCAACGCAAGTTTTTACCGACAAAACTTGTAATCTAGACGAAGGTTTGGTTAAAGCTATTTATTTTGATGCTAACCGGAAGTGTGTACCTGTGTATATAGCTAGACCCCATTGCTAATTACTTTTGGATAATAAGCAGAGCTCCTAGTCTACTAATGGTAGACAGAGACACAACTCATAAGCAGGAAAAAAATAAAATTTATGCTTTCCACAACATCATTCCAATTACTAGTGGGATATTCACTCCTGGCCAGCAGGAGGAGGCAAAGAGCACCCTAGCAAAGCTGTTAAATGTCACTCCCCTTACCCATAACCCCCAGTCATTCAGCCAAAGGGAAATGAAAAAAGAAGATAACACAAAGGTGTAGAGGTGCCTCAGGTTTAGTAAAAAATTACTGTCTAATCTTAAGGGTGGGGTCGTGGACTCTCCATGTCCGGAAAGAAAGAAATTTATCAGGTAAGCATACATTTTATTTTCTTTCCTAAGACATGGAGAGTCCACAACATCATTGTAATTACTAATGGGAACCAATACCCAAGCTAGAGGACATGGAATGAACAGGGAGGGTTAACAAGACAGGTAGACCTAAACAGAAGGCACCACCACTTGAAGAACCTTTCTCCCAAAAGAGGCCCCAGCCGAAGGCAAAAGTATCAAATTTGTAAAATTTAGAAAAAATATGCAGAGAGGACCATGTTGCCGCCTTGCAAATCTGTTCCACAGAAGCTTCATTTTTTTAAAGCCCAAGAAGAGGAGACAGCCCTAGTGGAATGAGCTGTAATTCTCTCAGGAGGCTGCTGTCCAGCAGTCTCATAAGCAAAACAAATTATATTTCTCAACCAGAGGGAAAGAGAAGTAGAAGTGGCAATCTGACCTTTACGCTTTCCAGAGAAACAAACAAACAGGGGAGAAGACT
The DNA here is from genome assembly GCF_027579735.1 of Bombina bombina. Classification (NCBI taxonomy): domain Eukaryota; kingdom Metazoa; phylum Chordata; class Amphibia; order Anura; family Bombinatoridae; genus Bombina; species Bombina bombina. The sequence goes on from NC_069502.1 coordinate 500,172,278, forward strand.
GGTGAAAATCCTTAGTAGCCTGTAGGTAAAATATTTGAGCACACACAATATCCAAGTTATGCAACAGACTTTACTCATGAGAAGAAGGATTAGGACAGAGAGAAGGAACAACAATTTCCTGATTAATATTTCTATCCGAAACAACCTTAGGGAGAAACCCCAATTTAGTATGAAGGACCGCCTTATCCACATGAAAAATAAGGTAAGGCTAATCATACTGCAAAGCCGAGAGTTCAAAAACTCTCCGAGCAGAAGAAATAGCGATAAGAAACAAAACTTTCCAAGATAACAGCTTAATATCTATGGAATGCATTGGCTGAAATGAAGCCTGCTGCAAAACTCTAAGAACAAGGTTAAGGCTCCACAGAGGAGCAACAGGTTTAAACACAGGCCTGATTTTGACCAGGGCCTGACAAAAAGATTGAACATCTGGCATATCCGCCAGACGCTTATGTAAAAGAATAGATAATGCAGAAATCTGACCCTTCAGAGAACTGGCTGGCAACCCTTTCTCCAGACCATCCTTGAGAAAAGACAAAATTCTAGGAGTCCTGACCCTACTCCAAGAGTAGCCCTTCGATTCACACAAATAAAGGTATTTACGCCCTACCTTATTGTAAATTTTACAAGTAACAGGCTTGCAAGCCTGAAGCATGGTATCAATGACTGTCTCAGAAAACCCACGCTTAGCCAGAACTAAGCGTTCAATCTCTATGCAGTCATTTTCAGAGAAATTAGATTTGGATGGAGGAAAGAACCCTGAGTTAGAAGGTCCTTCCTCAGAGGTATCCTCCAAGGAGGAAGAGATGACATCTTCACTAGGTCTGCAAACCAGATCCTGCGAGGCCATGCAGAAGCTGTCAGAATTACGGATGATCTCTCCTGTTTGATATAAACAATGACTCATGGAAGGAGAGCAAACAGAGGAAACAGGTATGCCAGACCGAAAACCCAAGGAACCGCCAGAGCATCTATCAGGGCGACCTGAGGATTTCTTGACCTTAAACCGTACCTTGGAAGCTTGAAGTTCTGACGAGATGCCATCAGATCCAACTCCGGCACCCTCCACTTGAGTGTTAACCTGGAGAACACCTCCGGATGGAGAGCCCACTCCCCGGGATGAAAGGTCTGTCTGCTCAGAAAATCTGCCTCCCAGTTTTCAACTCCTGGAATGTGGATGGCAGATAGAAGACAATTGTGAGCTTCCGCCCACTGAATAATCTGAGTCCCCTCCTTCATGACCAAGGAACTCCGAATTCCTCCTTGGTGGTTGATGTAAGCCACTGAGGTGATGTTGTCTGACTGGAGCATGATAAACTGGGCTAAGGACAATTGAGGCCAAGTCATCAGAGCATTGAAGATCACTCTCAACTCCAAGATGTTTATGGGGAGAGAAGACTCTTCCCAAGTCCATAGGCCCTGAGCCTTTAACGAGTTCCAGACTGCTCCCCAGCCTAGCAGGCTGGCATCCATGACCACAATCACCCAGGAGGGTCTCCGGAAACTTGTGCCCTGAGTCAGATGATCCTGAGAAATCCACCACGAGAGAGAGATTCTTGTTAAACGGGTCCAGATCTATCCTCTGAGACAGCTCCGAATGGTCTCCGTTCCATTGTCTGAGAATGTATAATTGCAGAGCTCTCAAATGGAATCAAGCAAAGGGAATAATGTCCATGGAAGCGACCATCAGACCAATTATCTCCATGTATTGAGCCACTGATGGCCGAACAGTAGACTGTAGAGAGAGGCAAGAAGAGAGAGGTTTGGATTTTCTGACATCCGTCAGAAAAATCTTCATAGATAGGGAATCTATGATGTTCCCTAAGAAACACACCCTTGTAGTTGGAACAAGGGAACTCTTCTCCAGATTCAGTTTCCATCTGTGGGAATGTAGAAAAGACAACAAGATCTCTGTATGAGAGTTTGCTTGTTGAAAAGATGGTGCCTGAACCAATATGTCGTCCAGGTAAAGCCCAACCGCAATTCCCTGAGACCTGAAAACTGCCAAGAGAGCCCCCAGAACCTTTAAGAAAATTCTGGGAGCTGTTGCAAGTTCAAATGGAAGAGCAACAAATTGAAAGTGCTTGTCTAAAAAAGCTAATTTCAGGAACTGGTGATGATCCCTGTGGATGGGAACATGAGATACATGTCCTTCAGGTCTATGGTCATCATGAACTGACCCTCTTGGACCAGAGAAAGATAGGAAAAATGATTTCCATTTTAAAGGATGGAACCCTGAGAAACTTGTTGAGACACTTTAGGTCTAAAATGGGTCGAAAAGTTCCCTCTTTTTTGGGAACCACAAACAGATTTGAATAGAATCCTAGACCCTGTTCCCTCACTGGAACTGGAACAATCACTCCCAGGGAGGAAAGGTCCTGAATGCAGATTAAGAATGCCTCTCTTTTTACCTAATACGCAGATAACCTTGACAGGTGAATTCTGCCCCTGAGAGGGCGAGATTTGAATTCTATTTTGTAACCCTGAGATACTATGTCCACAGCCCAAGGATCTGGGACATCTTATATCCACACTTGACAAAACAAGGAAAGTTTGCCCTCAACTTGATCCAATCCCGGACCGGGGGCAGATCCATTTATGCTGACTTAGTCTGAGATGAGGGCTTTTTTGATTGCTTTCCCTTATTCCAAGTCTGATTGGGTCTCCAAGAGGAGTTGGACTGCTCTGGCTTGGAGGAGGGAGAGGAAGACTTTTGACCTTTGAAGTTACTAAAGGAACGAAAATTAGAACTTTGACGTCCCATAGGTCTATTCTTCTTGTCTTGTGGTAGAAAAGACCCCTTTCCACCTGTAATTTCAGAAATTATCTCCACCAGACCACGACCAAACAGGGGCTTACCCTTGTAAGGTAGCGACAGGAGCTTGGACGTGGAGGTAACATCAGCTGACCAAGATTTCAGCCACAGAGCCCTGTGGGCTAGGGCAGTGAAGCCAGACATCTTGGCTCCTAGTCTAATGACTTGCATGTTAGCATCAGAGATAAAGGAATTGGCTAGTTTGAGAGCCTTAATCCTATCTTGGATCTTCTCCAACGGAGTCTCCTCTAAAATCAATTCGGACAAAGCAATTCACCAATAAGATGCTGCACTTGATACTGTGGTAATACAAACTGCAGGTTGCCATTGTAGACCCTGATGAACATACATTTTCTTTAAATAAGCCTCCAGCTTTTTGTCCATGGGATCCTTAACCCCTTAAGGACAAGACCATTTTTCAATTTTCTTACCCTTAAGGACCAGAGATATTTTTACATTTCTGCGGTGTTTGTGTTTAGCTGTAATTTATCTCTTACTCATTTATTGTACCCACACATATTATATACCGTTTTTCTCACCTTAAAATGCACTTTTTAAAGATACAATTATTTTCATCATATCTTATAATTTACTATAAAAATTATAAAATATGATTAAAAAAATGAAAAAAAACACACTTTTTCTAACTTTGATCACAAAAATCTGTTACACATCTACAACCACCAAAAAAACAACCATGCTAAATAGTTTCTAAATTTTGTCCTGAGTTTAGAAATACCCAATGTTTAGGGCAATAAATACAAGTAGCACTTTGCTATTTCCAAACCATTTTTTTTCAAAATTAGCAATAGTTTCATTGGAACACTGATATCTGTCAGGAATCCCTGAATATCCCTTGACATGTATATATATATTTTTTAGTAGACAACCAAAAGTACTGATCTAGGCCCATTTTGGTATATTTCATGCCACCATTTCACCGCCAAATGCGATCAAATAAAAAAAAATTGTTCACTTTTTCACAAACTTTTTCATAAACTTTAGGTGTCTCACTGAAATAATTTACAAACAGCTTGTGAAAATATGGCACAAATTATTGTAAATGCTTCTTTGCAATCCCCTTTGTTCAGAAATAGCAAGCATATATGGCTTTGGCATTGCTTTTTGGTAATTAGAAGGCTGCTAAATGTCGCTGCACACCATACTTGTATTATGCCCAGCAGTGCAGGGGTTAATTAGGTAGCTTGTAGGGTTTATTTTAGCTTTAGTGTAGAGATGAGCCTCCCACCTGACACATCCCAACCCTGATCCCTCCCTGACCCCTCTCAAACAGCTCTCTTCCCTCCCCCACCCCACAATTGTCCCCGCCATCTTAAGTACTGCTGTGTAGGATCCCCCTCAGCCCCCAACCTCCCTGATTCCCCCCAAACAGCTCTCTAACCATCCCCCCTCTACCTTATTGTCTGCCATCTTGGGTACTGGCAGCTTTCTGACAGTACCCAGTTTGCATAAAATTAGCCATTTTTTATAATTTATTGTTTTTTTTTTATTTACTTTTCTGTAGTGTAGCTTCCCCCCCTCAATAACCAACCCCCACCCTCTCCCAGATCACTTAGATAAACTTGTCCCCCCTCCTCTCAGCCTCCTTCCTTTAACAACTTTGTTCCATAGTGTAGGGCTCCCACCCACTCCCGCCCCTGTGTGCGCTCCCACCCCCGACATCACCGCGCATGATCCCGCCCCCCTCTGATGCAATCTACACCAGCGATGGCCACCCATCCACCTCCCTGCAATGACTCCCACCCAACAATGATCACACAATTGCTGGCTGATGCAGAGAGGTCCACAGAGTGGCTCTCTCTGCATCGGTGTGTTAAAAAAGGTATTGCAGAAATGCCTCAGTATCGAGGCATCACGGCAATACTTTGAAAGCAACTGAAAGCGTACAGAGTACGTCGCTGGTCTTTAAGGATCAGTTTGTGTATGACGTACCCTGTACGACGTATGTGGTTAAAGGGTTAAAAGACAATCTATCTTCAATAGGAATCATAGCTCTCTTAGCCAAAGTAGAAATAGCCCTTCTACTTTAGGCACCATGCTCCTTGAGTCTCGAATGGAGTCAGCAACAGGAAACATCTTTTTAAAAATGGGAGACGGGGAGAAAGGTATCCCTGGCTTATCCCATTCCTGTGCAATGATCTCCGACACACGGTCTGGAACAGAGGAAGGAACATCATAGTATTTGTTAAGCTTACTAGATTTTTTAGGGTTGACAAAGACAGAAGAATAGGAGTCGTCCAAAGTAGCCAGTACCTCCTTTAGCAGTAAACAAAGGTTTTCAAGTTTAAATCTGAAGTTTACTTCTTCAGTATCAGTCAAAGGATTTATACTGTCCAAATCTGAGATTTCACCCTCAGAAGCTACCGAGGTATCCTCCTCATCAGACTTATGAGGGAGGTCAACCTGCGCAGCAGCAGATGGAACAGACACCTTACACTCAGAAAAATGTTTAGATTTCCTCTTGCGCTTCCCAATCATGGGAAAAGCAGATAAAGCCGCAGACACCGTGGAAGATATCTGTGCGGCAAAATCTATTGCCAAATAAACTCCTCCAGGAGGCTGAGAGGAGCTGCAGGGCACTGTATGTGAAGCCGTTGAGGCTTGGGGCGTGTGAGGAGAACAAGGGGATATGGGAACGCGCTGTACAAAACAGCATATGAGAGGTAAAGAACTATATAAGGAATGTGGATTACACAAGAGTATAATAAAAAAGTTTATATTTGTTTATAATTGTATTACAATAAGCGATGCCGGCATCTGTTACAAAGTAAAATAGTACAATTAAAATAGGATAAGAATCAACATAAAATATAAAACATCAGTGTGTAGTGCTGTAAGTAACTATAAAAATAATAATATGTTGCAAAGTAACACAATGTTAAAATTTAAACAGAGTCAATGTTACCGTCCTTTCACAATCAGGCCAGTGATTAGAGTGTCTGATCCAGCTGTTTATATGAATGACTTGGAAAATTCCCTCTGCGTTGTTTTTAAAACAGCGAAAAACTTGCAAGAATCTTCTGGCTTGTATCCAATGACTGTGAGTTAAATTTCAAAGACACATTCACAGCCGTATTTGCGGGATGTCCCGTGCTGTGGACCGGTTCCGGTCAGGAGGTCAAAGTGAAGTAAAAATGAATCAGACTGCTTTTAACAAATGTGGGTCATGGGTGGGAATTACGCATATAGAGTCAATTAATATATTAAAGAGGCTCAATGCACCGCACCTACCGCATATGTAAGTCAAGCAGTTGTATTGCATGTAAAGTTTGTAACAGTGTCCATATTATTCAGATTCCAGTGCTGGACAGAAGAAAGTAGATCATGGGTATGATGGTATTTCCAGGAAAAAACAACTCTGTGAATTAGAGTTGGTCTCAACCACCTTACCTACTACTTAATTTCACAAGTTATGAGCAAATTTCTACGCGTTTCAGCCTAGTCAGGCCTTTATCAAGATGCTCATTATGGTCTTTCATGAATTTAAATACACTGTGGTTCTCTGTGATTGGATCAGAGAGGGTCAAGGGATTAGATGAGAGAAAGTCATGTGATTAGATGAGAGAAAGTCATATGACTGGGTTTTACCATGATTTTTCAGTTTAATCAACATTCGTTATATGTTTATAAATACCTCAACATTTTGTTCTATTTTGATGAATGTTAGAACCAATGAGGATTGGAGTAAAAAAAAAAAAAAAGATAAGTTTTTCAAAAAAAGATATGTCTTTCAAAAAAAGATATGTCTTTCAAAAAAGTATATGTTTCTCAAAAAAAGATATGTCTTCCAAATAAGGATGTGTTTTTGATATTATCATATTTCTATAGTATTTCACTTCAATATTTTTTAGAGTTAACCATACTCACGACTTAATCACCACTAAAAAAGTTTTTTGTTGCAAATACGTACTGCTAGTGGTTTTTTATATATATATATAATTTTTTTTCATATTTTTCCATAATCTTTCATGGAAATATTTCATGTACAATTTTTTGTATTATCTCTGGTATATAGATCTACTGCACAATCTAAATGCTTTTACTCCAATCCTCATTGGTTCTAACATTAATCAAAATAGAACAAAATGTTGAGGTATTTATAAACATATAACGAATGTTGATTAAACTGTGAAAAATCATGGTAAAACCCAGTCATATGACTTTCTCTCATCTAATCACATGACTTTCTTTCATCTAATCCCATGACCCTCTCTGATCCAATCACAGAGAACCACAGTGTATTTAAATTCATGAAAGACCATAATGAGCATCTTGATAAAGGCCTGACTAGGCGGAAACGCGTAGAAATTTGCTCATAACTTGTGAAATTAAGTAGTAGGTAAGGTGGTTGAGACCAACTCTAATTCACAGAGTTGTTTTTTCCTGGAAATACCATCATACCCATGATCTACTTTCTTCTGTCCAGCACTGGAATCTGAATAATATGGACACTGTTACAAACTTTACTTGCAATACAACTGCTTGACTTACATATGCGGTAGGTGCGGTGCATTGAGCCTCTTTAATATATGAATTGACTCTATATGCGTAATTCCCACCCATGACCCACATTTGTTAAAAGCAGTCTGATTCATTTTTACTTCACTTTGACCTCCTGACCGGAACCGGTCCACAGCACGGGACATCCCGCAAATACGGATGTGAATGTGTCTTTGAAATTTAACTCACAGTCATTGGATACAAGCCAGAAGATTCTTGCAAGTTTTTCGCTGTTTTAAAAACAACGCAGAGGGAATTTTCCAGGTCATTCATATAAACAGCTGGATCAGACACTCTAATCACTGGCCTGATTGTGAAAGGACGGTAACATTGACTCTGTTTAAATTTTAACATTGTGTTACTTTGCAACATATTATTATTTTTATAGTTACTTACAGCACTACACACTGATGTTTTATATTTTATGTTGATTCTTATCCTATTTTTATTGTGCTATTTTACTTTGTAACAGATTCCGGCATCGCTTATTGTAATACAATTATAAACAAATATAAACTTTTTTATTATACTCTTGTGTAATCCACATTCCTTATATAGTTCTTTACCTCTCATATGCTGTTTTGTACAGCGCGTTCCCATATCCCCTTGTTCTTTTTCTATTTTGGTTTGATGTTAGGAGGTACACTTACCTTTTGGGAACAGCATTTGAGATTTGAGCGTTGTATCTTATACCTACCCTGTTGCGTGTGAGGAGAACGCTGTGGCACTGCCTGAACAGCATCATCCTGAGAGACATTAGGCTCAGAAACAAGTAATTTGTCTTTACATGTTAAAACTTTTTCTAAACATGAGGAACAAAATTGCATAGGTAAGACAATTTGGCCTCCAAAAATAATAAGCATTTATCAAAAGGAACAGACTCCTGTTCATTATCTATAGCTGATCAAGGCCCAAAAAGTAAGGAATGTCACTTTAAGAAAAAAATGTTTTTCTTCAAAACACTAGGCAAATAAATAAAAAATACACCTCTGCACCTCAGAAGCTCAGGTGCCCTATTGTAACCTTCAGAGACTCAATGAACTAAGGACTCTCAAGTCGGCAAGGCGATATCTCTCAGCCGCAATGAAGAGAAACGCACAGAAATAACACTGCTACGCTCTCAGAAGCGGAATATCGGGAGGTCACATAAGCGTCATCAAAAGAAACTGCTAATAAGAAAAAAAGTTTTTGTTTCATACTCTGAAGTAAGAAACTGAGTAACCGTTTAAAACATTCCCCACATGAAATATTATAAAATTAAAAATCATATAGTTATAAGAGCAGAGGCCATCCCAAACCTATAAGGAAGGCCGGTAACCCTTTACTCTCTTTTCACATACAAATAGTGACTGCAAACTGCCCCAAAGAATCCTTACTAAAGGATTATAAATGTCCCATGAGATTAATGCAGAATTAAATTAGATAGTGCAAGTCTCCAGTACCTAGAAGACAAAGGCACTTACCTGCAAATTTATCTGTCGGGCAGGAAGACAGCTCACAAGGCATGAAAGGACACATACTCCTTACAGAGACCTGTAGAAAAAGAAAGAACAGAGTAACCAACTCTGGCTTTCTATACCAAGGTCAGTAAATATGTCAGAAAACAAAGCAAGGACCGCCTCGCTACTTTCAACCTGCTTAAAAGCCACCACTACTCTTACTCAAGAGATTGACGTGGACACAGCTAAACCCAAATCCTTGTTTGCAGGGAAAAGTTCCCAAAAAATGGAATACAATCATCAGACATCAACTTCACATCCTCCACTGACAGAGGCAAAGAGAATAACTGGGATTTATGGGTAAGGAAAGTGACACTTAACAGCTCTGCTGGGGTTCTCTTTGCCTCCTCCTGCTGGACAGGAGTGAAAAACCCACTGGTAATTGGACTTTCCATGTCTTTGGAAAGAAAATCCCAGTACAGATATAATAACAGAATTTATGCTTACCTGATAAATTACTTTCTCCAACGGTGTGTCCGGTCCACGGCGTCATCCTTACTTGTGGGATATTCTCTTCCCCAACAGGAAATGGCAAAGAGTCCCAGCAAAGCTGGTCACATGATCCCTCCTAGGCTCCGCCCACCCCAGTCATTCGACCAACGGACAGGAGGAAATATATATAGGAGAAACCATATGATACCGTGGTGACTGTAGTTAGAGAAAATAATTCATCAGACCTGATTAAAAAACCAGGGCGGGCCGTGGACCGGACACACCGTTGGAGAAAGTAATTTATCAGGTAAGCATAAATTCTGTTTTCTCCAACATTGGTGTGTCCGGTCCACGGCATCATCCTTACTTGTGGGAACCAATACCAAAGCTTTAGGACACGGATGAAGGGAGGGAGCAAATCAGGTCACCTAAATGGAAGGCACCACGGCTTGCAAAACCTTTCTCCCAAAAATAGCCTCCAAAGAAGCAAAAGTATCAAATTTGTAAAATTTGGCAAAAGTGTGCAGTGAAGACCAAGTCGCTGCCTTACATATCTGGTCAACAGAAGCCTCGTTCTTGAAGGCCCATGTGGAAGCCACAGCCCTAGTGGAGTGAGCTGTGATTCTTCCAGGAGGCTGCCGTCCGGCAGTCTCATAAGCCAATCGGATAATGCTTTTAAGCCAAAAGGAAAGAGAGGTAGAAGTCGCTTTTTGACCTCTCCTTTTACCAGAATAAACAACAAACAAGGAAGATGTTTGTCTGAAATCTTTAGTAGCCTCTAAATAGAATTTTAGAGCACGGACTACGTCCAAATTGTGTAACAAAGGTTCCTTCTTTGAAACTGGATTCGGACACAAAGAAGGTACAACTATCTCCTGGTTAATATTTTTGTTGGAAACAACTTTCGGAAGAAAACCAGGCTTAGTACGCAAAACCACCTTATCTGCATGGAACACCAGATAGGGCGGAGAACACTGCAGAGCAGATAACTCTGAAACTCTTCTAGCAGAAGAAATTGCAACCAAAAACAAAACTTTCCAAGATAATAACTTAATATCTACGGAATGTAAGGGTTCAAACGGAACCCCTTGAAGAACTGAAAGAACTAGATTTAGACTCCAGGGAGGAGTCAAAGGTCTGTAAACAGGCTTGATCCTAACCAGAGCCTGAACAAATGCTTGAACATCTGGCACAGCTGCCAGTCTTTTGTGAAGTAAAACAGATAAAGCAGAGATCTGTCCCTTCAGAGAACTTGCAGATAATCCTTTCTCCAAACCTTCTTGTAGAAAGGATAGAATCTTAGGAATTTTTATCTTGTTCCATGGGAATCCTTTAGATTCACACCAACAGATATATTTTTTCCATATTTTATGGTAAATTTTTCTAGTTACAGGCTTTCTAGCCTGAATCAGAGTATCTATTACAGAATCTGAAAACCCACGCTTTGATAAAATCAAGCGTTCAATCTCCAAGCCGTCAGTTGGAGGGAAACCAGATTCGGATGTTCGAATGGACCCTGAACAAGAAGGTCCTGTCTCAAAGGTAGCTTCCATGGTGGAGCCGATGACATATTCACCAGGTCTGCATACCAAGTCCTGCGTGGCCACGCAGGAGCTATCAAGATCACCGAGGCCCTCTCCTGATTGATCCTGGCTACCAGCCTGGGGATGAGAGGAAACGGTGGGAATACATAAGCTAGGTTGAAGGTCCAAGGTGCTACTAGTGCATCTACTGGGGTCGCCTTGGGATCCCTGGATCTGGACCCGTAGCAAGGAACCTTGAAGTTCTGACGAGACGCCATCAGATCCATGTCTGGAATGCCCCATAATTGAGTTATTTGGGCAAAGATTTCCGGATGGAGTTCCCACTCCCCCGGATGGAATGTCTGACGACTCAGAAAATCCGCTTCCCAATTTTCCACTCCTGGGATGTGGATCGCAGACAAGTGGCAGGAGTGATCCTCCGCCCATTGAATTATCTTGGTCACTTCTTTCATCGCCAGGGAAGTCCTTGTTCCCCCCTGATGATTGATATATGCAACGGTCGTCATGTTGTCTGACTGAAACCTTATGAATTTGGCCTTTGCTAGTTGAGGCCAAGCTCTGAGAGCATTGAATATCGCTCTCAGTTCCAGAATGTTTATCGGGAGAAGAGACTCTTCCCGAGACCATAGACCCTGAGCTTTCAGGGATTCCCAGACCGCGCCCCAGCCCACTAGGCTGGCGTCGGTCGTGACAATGACCCACTCTGGTCTGCGGAAGCTCATTCCCTGTGACAGATTGTCCAGGGTCAGCCACCAACGGAGTGAATCTCTGGTCTTTTGATCTACTTGAATCGTCGGAGACAAGTCTGTATAATCCCCATTCCACTGTCTGAGCATGCACAGTTGTAATGGTCTTAGATGAATTCGTGCAAAAGGAACTATGTCCATTGTTGCAACCATCAATCCTATTACTTCCATGCACTGCGCTATGGAAGGACGAGGAACAGAATGAAGTACTTGACAAGAGCTTAGAAGTTTTGATTTTCTGACCTCTGTCAGAAAAATCCTCATTTCTAAGGAATCTATTATTGTTCCCAAGAAGGGAACTCTTGTTGATGGGGACAGAGAACTTTTTTCTTTGTTCACCTTCTATCCGTGAGATCTGAGAAAGGCTAGGACGATGTCCGTATGAGCCTTTGCTTTTGACAGGGACGACGCTTGAATCAGGATGTCGTCCAAGTAAGGTACTACTGCAATGCCCCTTGGTCTTAGAACCGCTAGAAGGGACCCTAGTACCTTTGTGAAAATCCTTGGAGCAGTGGCTAATCCAAATGGAAGTGCCACAAACTGGAAATGCTTGTCCAGAAAAGCGAACCTTAGGAACTGATGATGTTCCTTGTGGATAGGAATATGTAGGTACGCATCCTTTAAATCCACGGTAGTCATAAATTGATTTTCCTGGATAGTAGGTAGGATCGTTCGAATAGTTTCCATTTTGAACGATGGTACCCTGAGAAATTTGTTTAGGATCTTTAGATCCAAAATTGGTCTGAATGTTCCCTCTTTTTTGGGAACTATGAACAGATTGGAATAAAATCCCATTCCTTGTTCTCTTATTGGAACTGGATGTATCACTCCCATCTTTAACAGGTCTTCTACACAATGTAAGAATGCCTGTCTCTTTATTTGGTTTGAAGATAATTGAGACCTGCGGAACCTTCCCCTTGGGGGTAGTTCCTTGAATTCCAGGAGATAACCTTGAGAAACTATTTCTAGCGCCCAAGGATCCTGAACATCTCTTGCCCAAGCCGGGGGCTATCCCTTCATGCTGTTTTGGTAGCAGTGGTAGGCTTCTTGGCCTGCTTACCCTTGTTCCAGCCTTGCATTGGTTTCCAGGCTGGTTTGGGTTGTGAAGTATTACCCTCTTGCTTAGAGCATACAGAATTAGAGACTGGTCCGTTTCTGCGAAAGGGACGAAAATTAGGCTTATTATTAGCCTTAAAAGACCTATCCTGTGGGAGGGCGTGGCCCTTTCCCCCAGTGATGTCTGAAATAATCTCTTTCAAATCAGGTCCAAATAATGTTTTACCTTTGAAAGGAATGTTAAGCAATTTTGTCTTGGAAGACACATCCGCTGACCAAGACTTTAGCCAAAGCACTCTGCGCGCCACGACAGCAAACCCTGAATTTTTCGCCGCTAATCTAGCTAATTGCAAAGCGGCATCTAAAACAAAAGAGTTAGCCAATTTAAGTGCTTGAACTCTGTCCATAACCTCCTCATACGAAGATTCTTTACTGAGCGATTTTTCTAGTTCCTCGAACCAGAAACACGCTGCCGTAGTGACAGGAACAATGCATGAAATTGGTTGTAGAAGGTAACCTTGCTGTACAAAAATCTTTTTAAGCAAACCCTCTAATTTCTTATCCATAGGATCTTTGAAAGCACAACTATCTTCGATAGGAATAGTAGTGCATTTGTTTAGAGTAGAAACCGCCCCCTCGACCTTGGGGACTGTCTGCCATAAGTCCTTTCTGGGGTCGACTATAGGAAATAATTTCTTAAATATAGGGGGGGGGACAAAAGGTATGCCGGGCCTTTCCCACTCTTTATTTACTATGTCCGCCACCCGCTTGGGTATAGGAAAAGCGTCGGGGGGCACCGGAACCTCTAGGAACTTGTCCATCTTACATAATTTCTCTGAAATGACCAAATTGTCACAATCATCCAGAGTAGATAACACCTCCTTAAGCAGTGCGCGGAGATGTTCTAATTTAAATTTAAATGTCACAACATCAGGTTCAGCTTGATGAGAAATTTTTCCTGAATCCGAAATTTCTCCATCAGACAAAACCTCCCTCATGGCCCCTTGAGATTGGTGTGAGGGTATGTCAGAACAGTTATCATCAGCGTCCTCTTGCTCTTCAGTGTTTAAAACAGAGCAATCGCGCTTTCTCTGATAAGTAGACATTTTGGATAAAAGATTTGCTATGGAGTTATCCATTACAGCCATTAATTGTTGCATGGTAATAAGTATTGGCGCACTAGATGTACTAGGGGCCTCCTGTGTGGGCATAACTGGTGTAGACACAGTAGGGGATGATGTAGTATCATGTTTACTCCCCTCATTTGAGGAATCATCTTGGGCAATATCATTATCTGTTGCATTACTGTCCTTACTTTGTTTGGACACTATGGCACAATTATCACATAAATTTAAATGGGGAGACACATTGGCTTTCATACATATAGAACATAGCTTATCTGATGGTACAGACATGTTAAACAGGCTTAAACTTGTCAACAAAGCACAAAAAACGTTTTAAAATAAAACCGTTACTGTCACTTTAAATTTCAAACTGAAAACACTTTATTAATGAATATGTGAAAAAGTATGAAGGAATTGTTCAAAATTCACCAAAATTTCACCACAGTGTCTTAAAGCATTAAAAGTATTGCACACCAAATTTCAGAGCTTTAACCCTTAAATTAACGGAACCGGAGCCTTGTTTTTACATTTAACCCCTATACAGTCCCAGAATGAGGCTCTGTCTATAACTAGAAAGGCCCCCATCTGAAAAAGGTGTCCAACACAGTGCCTGCCGTTTTTCTAAACGTTCCCCAAGATTATAATACCAATAATTAGTTAGAATCTGCATAATATGCCTAGTAAAGCAATTGTTTTAGCCCAGAAAAATGTCTACCAGTTTTTAAGCCCTTTTTGAAGCCCTTTATTCTTTTATGTTTAACTAAGAAAATGGCTTACCGGTCCCCATGAGGGGAAATGACAGCCTTCCAGCATTACATGGTCTTGTTAGAAATATGGCTAGTCATACCTTAAGCAGAAAAGACTGCTAACTGTTTCCCCCAACTGAAGTTACTTCATCTCAACAGTCCTGTGTGGAAACAGCAATCGATTTTAGTTACTGTCTGCTAAAATCATCTTCCTCTTACAAACAGAAATCTTCATCCTTTTCTGTTTCAGAGTAAATAGTACATACCAGCACTATTTTAAAATAACAAACACTTGATAGAAGAATAAAACTACATTTAAACACCAAAAAACTCTTAACCATCTCCGTGGAGATGTTGCCTGTGCAACGGCAAAGAGAATGACTGGGGTGGGCGGAGCCTAGGAGGGATCATGTGACCAGCTTTGCTGGGACTCTTTGCCATTTCCTGTTGGGGAAGAGAATATCCCACAAGTAAGGATGACGCCGTGGACCGGACACACCAATGTTGGAGAAATATATATATATATATATATATATATATATATATATATATATATATATATATATATATATATATATAGTATATATATTACAAAAAATAAAAAATGTACCCTTATATTCAACAAAGATAATTGAATGTCCCTTTACCTGCTACCGATCTCTGTATTAAATTTGTATCATTTTATGTCTTTAAGAAATAAAATTGCAGTGCATGTCATCAGCTAAAAAATCAACTGAACTATAAATATAAAAATTAGCAATGTGGATATTTAAAATAAAAAATAAAAAAGGATATTAAATTTGAAGCTTTAGTTATAACACAGCTAAACCCAAATCCTTGTTTGCAGGGAAAAGTTCCCAAAAAATGGAATACAATCATCAGACATCAACTTCACATCCTCCACTGACAGAGGCAAAGAGAATAACTGGGATTTATGGGTAAGGAAAGTGACACTTAACAGCTCTGCTGGGGCTCTCTTTGCCTCCTCCTGCTGGACAGGAGTGAATAACCCATTGGTAATTGGACTTTCCATGTCTTAGGAAAGAAAATCCCAGTACAGATAATATATATATATATACATATATATATATATATATATATATATATATATATATATATATATATATATATATATATATATATATATATATAGTATATATATTACAAAAAATAAAAAATGTACCCTTATATTCAACAAAGATAATTGAATGTCCCTTTTGCTACCGATCTCTGTATTAAATTTGTATCATTTTATGTCTTTAAGAAATAAAATTGCAGTGCATGTCATCAGCTAAAAAATCAACTGAACCATGAAAATAAAAAAATTAGCAATGTGGATATTTAAAATAAAAAATAAAAAAGGATATTAAATTTGAAGCTTTAGTTATAATAGCCCTTAGTGGTTAAACCAGTAATTACTGCATATGGAAAATGAACTTAATGTAACTGCCACAGAACAGCTAAAAGTAATAATTCTGTAGTTCAGACTCAGTGATACAGCAACAGCAGTGTTGGCTTAAGCACAAGAACAACTAGAATCGCTCAGAGAATGCAAAGTGCAAAAACAATAACATATGATTTGATGCGAGATGGTGGTAGACAAGGGAAATTTAAACCAACACTATTAAGCAAACAAAAAGTGTAACAGTCTCACAGAGGTGGTACAGAGCAACATATGGAATATAAAAAATGCATATGGCTATCCTGAGTATTGAGCAACGTGAAGAATAAAACATGGTCTGAGAGTTCAAACAAATTAGAAAATTGTTACCCCAGGAACTAAATGTTTACTCTGTTTATTTCTGTTGTGCTTGATTACTTAGTAACCATTATTTTACGCTACATGTACTTTATCATTATAATTAGATATTTAAAAAACAGCAAATCAAATTTACAGAAGATTCAAATATGCCTCTTCAGTAATTGAGATTGGATGTTTATAAAATTATTCTTTATGGCACAGCTTAGATTGATTGTTTTCAGTTTAAAGGGCCATTGTGATGCAAAAATGAGATACTCTGGTTCATTAAAGGGAAAGTCAACACCAGAGTTTTTGTTTTTTTAAAAGATAGATAATCCCTTTATTACCCATTCCCCAGTTTTGCATAAGCAACACAGTTTTATTAATATACTTTTTACCTATGTGATTACCTTGTATCTAAGCCTCTGCAAACTGCCCCCTTATTTCAGTTCTTTTGACAGCCTTGCATTTAAGCCAATCATTGCTCACTCCTTGGTAAATTCACGTGCATGAGCTCAATGTTATTTATATGAAACACATGAGCTAACACCCTCTAGTGGTGAAAAAATGTCAAAATGCATTTAAATTAGAGACGGCCTTCAAGGTCTAAGAAATTAGCATATGAACCTCCTAGGTTTAGCTTTCCACTAAGAATACCAAGAGAACAAAGCAAAATTGGCAATTAAAGTAAATTGGAAAGTTGTTTAAAATTGCATACCCTATCTGAATCATGAAAGTTTCTTTGGACTTGACTGTCCCTTTAAAGCATACACATTTTGCATTACAGACTCTAGATAAATATGTATTTGTTTTCTCTGTGAAATAATCACAAAAGACAAAGGCGCCTCCTGATGTAATAAAGTTGGTGCAAGCAGATAATGTGATAATCAAAATAGTACTCACAAGTGGAGCAGCACCCAATTGTGCTGAATCAAACAGACTGGGATCTCACAGTGTCCCAGCTCACTGGCACAGCAAGAAAACTGGTTCCTCTAACGTCCTACCGGACTGAATAAGCTCAAACTCTCAAAGTTAGGTTTATATTAAACCACAATTTAATAACAAAGTAAAAATCACAGTGTCAGTCATATAACACTTGATATTAAAACACAATAAGCAACGCGTTTCTCAGACTGCTGTCTGTTTCATCAGGCTTCTAATCATACAATGAGAGTACTGGCTTAAATACATACATATAACCAATCCCAATTCATTATCAAGTGACACACCCATCCAGGTGTGTAGGAACATAATTGGTCTCATTAAAAACTGCTAATGCAATGTACAAAAGGTTTACAAATAAAACAACAACATATATATTCATTCTGATTACTTCCCAAACATACAGGTATATATAAACACATAACTTTAAAACCTAGATCTAACAAATCTTATTATCAGTGTCATATCACTACCTGGTTATATATTTCTAAATATAATCATATCTATCTACAAGGTACCTAAAGATAATATATTATGTTTTCACTGGTAGGTTATCACCTATGTACATGAATATAGAGGATGCTGATCAGATTCATAATTTTTAAATCAATGTGATCCTTATATGTGTCCTTCAATAATTATTGATCTATTCAGATTAACTTTTGAGCAGAATACTATTGTTGTTATGTGATTGTATATTCCATAGTGTTTGTATTATAGAAACATTATTCAAATTACTGCCTCCGATCTTAGCTCTTATCATATAATGTATTGTGGTACTTTTTTTCCTTTCAAACGAGCAATATGTGGTCTGTTCTGAATTATATTAAATTCTAAACGTGATCTACTTCCTTATACGTCACTCATTTGAGAGTAACGTTCAACCTATCAGGGCTAGGATTGTCCGGTCCCTAATACGTGGCGTGATTCCTATATTTGCGTGGTTACGTTTTTGGCCTGAAACATAATGGGTAGAGTCCACAACCTGAACCAGCATTCTGATACTATTTACTAGCCATCTGTATTGTAACATTATTGTCTGCATGTCTATGCGGTTAGTGATCTTCAATCATACAACTCCTACATGTATATAACTCAAATATTATATCAAAATATAACTTATATAAGTGTGTTATAAATATGTCTAAAAGTGAATATATGTGCATATAATAATAATATGGTATGGTCAATTTATAATCAACTAATATAACTAATGCTAATCTCCCTAATGTGACTTAATTAAAAATATAATAACTAATAAATTATTAATATCCATTATAATATAAATTACTATATACAATCTATATTTATAATATGTGTAAAAAATATATATATATATAAAATATACTATATGATATATAGCTTTGTGTGTAATTAATATGTGTGTATATAATCAAAATAGTGACATATGTGTGATCTACTTACTTGTGCACACATACATTCGAAAATGCATACAAACTAGCATACTCAAATACATGCTTGCTAACCTACATTCCATTAGGGCTAGCATAAACATAAACAATATAACAATGACCCATATAATAACTGGACGTGTGTTGATAAATGTGTGTAATATCTATAAGTATAGGTCTGTGGGTACAACACAGCTACTACACTCATACAAGCCTACATGCATACTAATGGACTAACTATCATACATGCTTACATGCCCACTATCTAAAAGAACTAGCCTGTAGTCCATATGCACTTTGTAACATACAATACCTTACAAGTCATAAACACAAACCTACTTTCAATTATAATGATCAAACATACATACATGCTCTCACAAGAACACATACATCCTAATGGAAAATAAGGAAGAATGATATCATCCTACTATCTAAATGCTAGTGCTATGTGATGAATAGACCACACATACACACACACACACACACACACATATATATATATATATATATATATATATATATATATATATATATACATATATAATACTAAAGTATACTATAGTGACGTGTTTGCTAAACTAAGATATCTAGTAATGTACAATATACATGTAGGGGAATGTACCTATCTTACTTTACTGTTTTATGTGATAAAGGTAATGATATGGCTAATGCTCACTCACAAGATGTACAATGAATAAAATCTAAATCCATATTAAAATGCAGACATATCTATATTTTCATTGAGACCTGCTGGAAACAGTGTGTTAAATTTGTAAATCCAGTAGGTCTCTCTCTGACACAGATTTTTGAACCTATTGATACCTTGTTTATAATGTATCCTTTCTAGTGGTGTTATCCGGAATTAGCACTTGTTGCCAACCTGACATTGGTTATGGTGTCTAGATACACTATGTTTAGGACTTTTATTGACTATATTTCTATAGTGTTCTCCCCATTTACTTCTAATATTTCTGATGGTTCTACCTAAATATTGGGCCCCACATCTACAGGTTAGTAGATATATTATATAATTGTAACCACAGTCTAATTTTTCTCTAAGTTGATACACGTAGCCAGAGGTAGAGGAGGTGAAACTAGTAGTCCCATGAGTCACATATTTACACATATTACACTGTTTTTTGCCACATCTAAAGGAACCTTTATTCCTATAACTATTATAGGCAACAGTTCCCATTTTCGGAACTCTTTTTGACGTTATTATTTTACTAGGGGCTACTTTTGTTTAATTGTAGGTGCTCTCCTAAACGTTATACTGGGTGAATCATCTAATATTCCTTTGAGGATTGGATCCTTTTTAAGATGGTACCAGTGGTTATTAATTATTCTCTTTATGGCTTTATAGTTGTAGTTGTAATTGGTAATAAATTAGGTGGTTTTCCTTTTATTGGTGTTATTGCTATTATACCCATATTTGGTGGGGGATTCAGAATATCTTCTCTCTCTAGTTTTCTAGCTCTCATATAGCCTTCTTCTATGAGTGACAATTGATATCCCTTCTCAATAAATCTATTTTTAAGGACCAATGATTGTTCATCATATGTTTCTAAATGTGTACAATTGCGCTTTATGCGCCTAAACTGGCCATAAGGTATGTTTTTCTTCCAACTACCAAGATGGTTACTCCGGTAGTCTAAAAAGTTGTTGCTATCCACTAGCTTAAAATAAGTTTTTGATTGTACCATATTATTAATGTCCCATGTAAGGACTATATCCAAATACTCAATTTCATTGGGGTGTATTTTGTGGGTGAAAGCTAGGCCAAATTAATTTGTATTCAATTTTAAGGCAAAATCCCTAGCTGAATCTGTGGACCCTTTCCATATTATAATTAAATCATCTATGTATCTGCCATAGAAGACCAGGTTCTGCTCCCATTCTTCGCAATAGATGTAAATATCCTCAAATTGTCCCATGAACAGATTAGCGAAACTGGGAGCAAACCTGGTCCCCATGGCAGTACCTTTTGTCTGTATATAGTAGTTGTCCAAATATCTAAAGTAGTTATGCTTCAAAATAAAATCTATCAGTTCTAGGAGATATTCTTTCTGTGTCCCTGGCATATATATATATCTCTATATAGATAATCGGAAACATAATGTACCCCTATTTCATGTGATATGTTAGAGTATAATGCATTCACATCACATGTCATCCAAAGATATTGCTCCTCTTTTTTGATATTAGATCATTTCTAAAGTAAATCTGTGGTATCCCTTATATATGAGGGCAGTTGTCTAACATATTTCTGTAGAAAATAATCTATATAAGCTGATAAATGATCGGTGATACTATTCATCCCTGCTATAATCGGCCTACCAGGAGGTGAATGTAAATCTTTATGGATTTTAGGGAGGTGGTAGAAGTAAGGGATATTAGGGTTGTTTGGTGTTAAATAGAACTGATAGATTTTATTTTGAAGCATAACTACTTTAGATATTTGGATAACTACTATATACAGACGAAAGGTACTGCCATGGGGACCAGGTGTGCTCCCAGTTTCGCTAATCTGGTCATGGGACAATTTGAGGCTATTTACATCTATTGCGAAGAATGGGAGCAGAACCTGGTCTTCTATGGCAGATACATAGATTATTTAATTATAATATGGAAAGGGTCCACAGATTCAGCTAGGGATTTTGCCTTAAAATTGAATACAAATTAATTTGGCCTAACTTTCACCCACAAAATACACCCCGATGAAATGGAGTATTTGGATATAGTCCTTACATGGGACATTAATAATATGGTACAATCAAAAACGTATTTTAAGCTAGTGGATAGCAATGACTTTTTAGACTACTGGAGTAACCATCTTGGTAGTTGGAAGAAAAACATACCTTATAGCCAGTTTAGGCGCATAAAGCGCAATTGTACACATTTAGAAACATATGATGAACAATCATTGGTCCTTAAGAATAGATTTCTTGAGAAGGGATATCCATTGTTACTCATAGAAGAAGGCTATATGAGAGCTAGAAAATTAGAGAGAGAAGATATTCTGAATCCTCTACCAAAAAATGGGTATAATAGCAATAACACCAATAAAAGGAAAACCACCTCATTTATTACCAATTACAACTCCAACTATAAAGCCATAAAGAGAATAATTAATAAACACTGGTACCTTCTTAAAAAGGATCCAATCCTCAAATGAATATTAGATGATTCACCCAGTATAACGTTTAGGAGAGCACCTACAATTAATCAAAAAGTAACCCCTTAGTAAAATAATAATGTCAAAAAGAGTACCGAAAATGGGAACTGTTGCCAATAATAGTTATAGGAATAAAGGTTCCTTTAGATGTGGCAAAAAACGGTGTAATATATGTAAATATGTGACTCATGGGACTACTAGTGTCACCTCCTCCACCTCTGGCTACATGTATCAACTTAGAGAAAGATTAGACTGTGGTTCCAATTATATAATATATCTACTAACCTGTAGATGTGGGGCCCAATATTTAGGTAGAACCATCAGAAATATTAGAAGTAGATGGGGAGAACAATATAGAAATATAGTCAATAAAAGTCTTAAACATAGTGTATCTAGACACCATAACCAATGTCAGGTTGGCAACAAGTGTCGATTCCGGATAACACCACTAGAAAGGATACATTATTAACAAGGTATCAATAGGTTCAAAAATCTGTGTCAGAGAGAGACCTACTGGATTTACAAATTTAACACACTGTTTCCAGTAGGTCTCAATGAAAAAAATAGATATGTCTGCATTTTAATATGGATTTAGATTTTATTCATTGTACATCTTGTGAGCATTAGCCATATCATTACCTTTATCACATACAACAGTAAAGTAAGATAGGTACATTCCCCTACATGTATATAGTACATTACTAGATATCTTAGTTTAGCAAACACGCCACTATAGTATACTTTAGTATTATATATATATATATATATATATATATATATATATATATATATATATATATATATATATATATATACAGTATGTATATATATATATATATATATATATATATATATATATGTTTGGTCTATTCATCACATAGCACTAGCATTTAGATAGTAGGATGATATCATTTCTCCTTCTTTTCCATTAGGATGTATGTGTTCTTGTGAGAGCATGTATGTATGTTTGATCATTATAATTGAAAGTAGGTTTGTGTTTATGGGCTTGTAAGGTATTGTATGTTACAAAGTGCGTATGGACTAAAGGCTAGTTCTTTTAGATAGTGGGCATGTAAGCATGTATGATAGTTAGTCCATTAGTATGCATGTAGGCTTGTATTAGTGTAGTAGCTGAGTTGTACCCACAGACCTATACTTATAGATATTACACACATTTATTAACACACGTCCAGTTATTATATGGTCATTGTTATATTGTTTATGTTTATGCTAGCCCTAATGGAATGTAGGTTTTCAAGCATGTATTTGAGTATGCTAGTTTGTATGCATGTAAGTATGTATGTGTGCACAAGATAAGTAGATAACACATATGTCACTATTTTGATTATATACACACATATTAATTACACACAAAGCTATATATCATATAGTATATTTTATATATATATATATATATATATATATATATTTTACATATATTATAAATATAGATTGTATATAGTAATTTATATTATAATGGATATTAATAATTTATTAGTTATTATATTTTTAATTTAGTCATATTAGGGAGATTAGCATTAGTTATATTAGTTAATTATAAATTGACCATACCATATTATTATTATATGCACATATATTCACTTTTAGACATATTTATAACACACTTATATAAGTTATATTTTGATATAATATTTGAGTTATATACATGTAGGAGTTGTATGATTGAAGATCACTAACCGCATAGACATGCAGACAATAATGTTACAATACAGATGGCTAGTAAATAGTATCAGAATGCTGGTTCAGGTTGTGGACTCTACCCATTATGTTTCAGGCCAAAAACGTAACCACGCAAATATAGGAATCACGCCACGTATTAGGGACCGGACAATCCTAGCCCTGATAGGTTGAACGTTACTCTCAAATGAGTGACGTATAAGGAAGTAGATCACGTTTAGAATTTAATATAATTCAGAACAGAGCACATATTGCTTGTTTAAAAGGAAAAAAGGTACAATACATTATATGATAAGAGCTAAGATCGGAGGCAGTAATTTGAATAATGTTTCTATAATACAAACACTATGGAATATACGATCACATAACAACAATAGTATTCTGCTCAAAAGTTCATCTGAATAGATCAATAATTATTGTATGAGACATATGAGGATCAAATTGATATAAAAATTATGAATCTGATCAGCATCCTCTAAATTCATGTACATAGGTTATAACCTACCAGTGAAAACATAATATATTATCTTTAGGTACCTAGTAGATAGATATGATTATATTTAGAAATATATAACCAGGTAGTGATATGACACTGATAATAAGATTTGTTAGATCTAGGTTTTAAAGTTATGTGTTTATATATACCTGTATTTTTGGGAAGTAATCAGAATGAATATGTATGTTGTTGTTTTATTTGTAAACCTTTTGTACATTGCATTAGCAGTTTTTAATGAGACCAATTAAGTTCCTACACACCTGGATGGGTGTGTCACTTGATAATGAATTGGGATTGGTTATATGTATGTATTTAAGCCAGTACTCTCATTGTATGATTAGAAGCCTGATGAAACAGACAGCAGTCTGAGAAACGCGTTGCTTATTGTGTTTTAATATTAAGTGTTATATGACTGACACTGTGATTTTTACTTTGTTATTAAATTCTGGGTTAATATAAACCTAACTTTTAGAGCTTGAGCTTATTCAGTCCGGTAGCACATTGCAGGAACCAGTTTTCTTGCTGTGCCAGTGAGATGGGACACTGTGAGATCCCAGTCTGTTTGATTCAGCACAATTGGTTGCTGCTCCCCTTGTGAGTACTATTTTGATTATCACATAATCTGCTTGCACCAACTTTCTTACACCAGGAGGCGCCTTTGTCTTTTGTGATTATCTCACATAGAAAACATGTATCCAGAAACTGATAACCTTGACAAAGCAGCAGACTCCTTCCATCGATTTTGATTTCCAGTTTACTTATATCACATGGGACTACCACTATCAAACATAGGGTTTTGATCCTCTATGGGATATTGCTGAAAAAGGTTCCATATACAAATAAGATCTTTCAGGACTTTAATCTGTCCCTGCTAACATTTTATTATTGTATTGCATTAATATATACTTTATTTTTATTAATTATTTATTCCTACACAATATTGTATATTATAGGTTATATCATATTAGTATCTTCTCGTCAATAATCATTTCATTTTCATATTTTGTATTCTAAGGATATATTATATTCTTTTTATATATGGTAATTTGCGCCCCCTAGAATTAACATAGTGTTAGTGTTTTAGATTATTCTTAGAAATATGTATTTAACCCCTGTAAAGATGTTAACGACATAAGTAAATCAAACCCACTTTTAACACTTCTACTAGGGGGCAACGTTGCAATCAGCTAATTGTGCAAGTTAACTGTGGGCAACACGCAGAGGCAATCAAGGTTTAAGACTACAAACCTCGTCCGCCTGGCCATTGATAAATTGTGCCCACTATTGTTTATATTACATAGACATAAAATAAATCATGTATATTAAGTTATATATGAAGATATGTAGGTCTATACATATATATACTATACTCTAATAATCAATTAGTATTCATTAGTATTGTCTTTGTAATTGTTCACTATTAAGCTTTTCATGTTTAAACATTTGAGTGCAGCTATTAAAGTTCCCTAACATAACTAAATTATTCTAATTATTATGTTGTTGGTATACACATATCCACAAATACCCCTATGTTATTTACATATGGTTTTGGGAAGTCTTTTGTTTCTATAAAAATGTTATTCTATAGACATGTTTCAAGCTTGATTGACAAACAGAGATACTGAAGTATTTTAAGTACATAGTTACAAAGTATGTTCATTATAGCTTATCAAAGAGAAATATCACAGAGGGAGAAAACTCATTAACAGCAATTTTAATTAAGCTGTAATTATTGCTAGCCAATACATAATGTGGACTCTATCTGTGGGGTGGAGTTAAAAGTTTGCCATAAACTTATACATGATGGATAAGCAATATAAAGACTTCCCAACTGTACCTGATTCTGAGTTCTGCCCCATAGCAATATGTCCCATGGCCATATGTCCCTATTTGCAGAATTTCCCTTAGCCAGACCAATGGAGCACCCAGACATGACCACAAACCAACCAGACACCCCCTCAACTGCTGAGACACATTATAGTGTAAATTCTATAACAATAATGTCTTTTAACCCGTATTTAGACAACCTGGACTCTGATGAATAATTAATAGATATTTTTAACTATTGCAACAAAGATGTAATTATAAGTTACAATCACAGACCCATTATCACACTGCGCCTTTACACTTTAGAACCTGTTAAACATTTATTAATTCCCTATTCCAACATGACTTGACCTTACCTGGTTGAGAGCACTTATTTATTGGTACTTGCCAAAGACTAACAGAGGACAGTAGATTACAGCCTGCAAGTTTATTTATACCATTCATCTCCACTGTATGTGATATTTTTGATACATGGCTACATGAATCATAATATTAACCTGAATCCTTCTCTCAAGTGACTATTCTGTTGATATCCCCACAATGGGCTCGATTTTAATCATTAAGAATTTTTATGATATTGGAAAAACAGGAACAGCCTTTTTTTTTGTTAACAAAGTGATCATAATTTATCAGAGTCAAACATAGCTGAGATTCTTAGCTAACATGAAATACAATCTAATTTTAATTTCCTTACAACAGAACTGCCAATAATGGATGCCGATCACTGAATTCTAATATGGTTTAATGAGGTTAATAGATTTTGTGGGTGTATTTTGCAATTCTAGAGAGTGGTGTCTATGATGTGTTACACAATCCAAATGCCCTTTAGATATGGGCATGGTGGGTATACTGGGTACATTTGATCAATTATGTTTTATAAAAACTTTTATTAGTATAAAATAGTTTTTTCATTAATTTTTTTAAATTATTAAGAAAGCATCCATTTTATTGAGAGTTTTATCGAAAATCAAGAAAATAATGTGGGAAATTATTTTCCATAAGAAGAAATTGGACTTTTATAATGAGATTTTAACAGTTCTTAAACTGTAAATCATGAAACTGGAAAGTGACAAGGTTTAATATAACCAAAAGTTTCAAACCTCAATGTACAGAACAAAGTTTGTGTTTGCTGAATAACTATTATTGCGAGAGGATGGTGAACCAAGGTTCTAGATACTGTAAATATTTTTTTCTGTTTAATGTAAAAACCTGTGCAATTGTGCAATTAAGAAGATGAAATTACTGTAACTTAGAATCACAAAAATGCCAGTATGACAAAAAACAAACATATTTAAAGTGCTAAACACCATTTCTAGATGTCGAAGTCGTGATTTCCATTTTCTCACAGTTCCTACAGATCTCATTAGCTTTACGAGATAAGTTGATTATGTATAACTTGATTAAGTACATATACATAAGTTAATGTCTGTCCTATCCACTACCGAGGGACAACACACTAGTGCTGAATATATGCTTAATCAATCTAAGCCATATTAATATGTACATCTTATATGGTGTCTGACCATTTTAGACTGTATTGCACATGTGCAAAATAATTGCCAGCATTCCAAGACACTTTTGTGATAATTTGAAAGTGTTAAAAAGTATGCAGTTGTCTCTTTATCAACAACCTTTTTGTGTCAAATTAGATGTTCCCATTTTGTTGCCAAAATAAAGTGAAAAACAAAGTCTGTGCTGTCCATGCCTCACGCGGCTGATTTTCCTGCTATCTGAACTTTTTCCAATACAGAAGTGGTGTAATTGCTTAGATTGTGATTACTCAAAACTTGAAAAATATGGATCAGGAGCCAAAAAACACAGTTTTCACCAGAATATTATGGTATGATATTGCTTTCCTCATATAATACCATTAAACTGTAAATAAATAAAATTACCTAAACCTACTCATGCAAGTTTTTTTTTATTTTATTAGATACCAACAAAATAATGTATACAACAAATATTTGCTCAGTCAACTGATGGTTAGATTGCTAGTATATCAAATTTACAAATATTTTTTAATGTCACTAGTAAACTTAAAGGGATAGTGTAGTCTGAATTACACTTTCATGATTCAGAATAGAGCATGCCATTTTAACCAAGTTTCTAATTTACTCCTATTATCACATTTTCTTTGTTCTCTTGGGGCTCCATGTACTAAGCCGTCAATTCATCCGTCATTGTAGACGCGGATAAACTCGCCGTTACTCGCCGCGGGCGAAATGGTGTCCGCTGTCGCTATGTACTAATATTCCCCCAATAAATAGACAAGTCTAGCCCGCCGCGAGCAGTTGCGGATTGTTGATAAATTTGACGCCTCGCTCGCCGCGACTAAGCTGATGGTACTTAACTTTCAGTTGAATTGTCTGGCCAATTATTAACACGTGACATGCAAGGTGTCACGAACATCATAGTAGTCGCGGGATATTTTGCTCCTATAAAAGTTCAACTTATCTAAACAACTTTATTATTGTTCAAAATTTTTTGAAGAGTGATAACAGAGCGTTATTTTTGTAATATTTATTTACAATTTGGATATGGCTTCATCTGGATCTGATAATATATAAATATTAATATAAAAATAATTATAAAGATTGACAACTAACAATACAAATTTAAATAGATTACTCTTTAATTACAGTCGACAAATTGGGCGCAATTTATGTACATGGAAATGAGAGACAAATTAGACGCCAGTTATGCTGTAAGTACAATGCTGATATTACTGCCTTTTATATATGTCTAGACTGGCGTCTAGATTGACTTTCCTATTGTTTTGTACCTTGCCCGCCACCTAAAAGGTGGCGAGGCAAAAATAGGCATATGGTTTTGGGAAGTCTTTTGTTTCTATAAAAATGTTATTCTATAGACATGTTTCAAGCTTGATTGACAAACAGAGATACTGAAGTATTTTAAGTACATAGTTACAAAGTATGTTCATTATAGCTTATCAAAGAGAAATATCACAGAGGGAGAAAACTCATTAACAGCAATTTTAATTAAGCTGTAATTATTGCTAGCCAATACATAATGTGGACTCTATCTGTGGGGTGGAGTTAAAAGTTTGCCATAAACTTATACATGATGGATAAGCAATATAAAGACTTCCCAACTGTACCTGATTCTGAGTTCTGCCCCATAGCAATATGTCCCATGGCCATATGTCCCTATTTGCAGAATTTCCCTTAGCCAGACCAATGGAGCACCCAGACATGACCACAAACCAACCAGACACCCCCTCAACTGCTGAGACACATTATAGTGTAAATTCTATAACAATAATGTCTTTTAACCCGTATTTAGACAACCTGGACTCTGATGAATAATTAATAGATATTTTTAACTATTGCAACAAAGATGTAATTATAAGTTACAATCACAGACCCATTATCACACTGCGCCTTTACACTTTAGAACCTGTTAAACATTTATTAATTCCCTATTCCAACATGACTTGACCTTACCTGGTTGAGAGCACTTATTTATTGGTACTTGCCAAAGACTAACAGAGGACAGTAGATTACAGCCTGCAAGTTTATTTATACCATTCATCTCCACTGTATGTGATATTTTTGATACATGGCTACATGAATCATAATATTAACCTGAATCCTTCTCTCAAGTGACTATTCTGTTGATATCCCCACAATGGGCTCGATTTTAATCATTAAGAATTTTTATGATATTGGAAAAACAGGAACAGCCTTTTTTTTTGTTAACAAAGTGATCATAATTTATCAGAGTCAAACATAGCTGAGATTCTTAGCTAACATGAAATACAATCTAATTTTAATTTCCTTACAACAGAACTGCCAATAATGGATGCCGATCACTGAATTCTAATATGGTTTAATGAGGTTAATAGATTTTGTGGGTGTATTTTGCAATTCTAGAGAGTGGTGTCTATGATGTGTTACACAATCCAAATGCCCTTTAGATATGGGCATGGTGGGTATACTGGGTACATTTGATCAATTATGTTTTATAAAAACTTTTATTAGTATAAAATAGTTTTTTCATTAATTTTTTTAAATTATTAAGAAAGCATCCATTTTATTGAGAGTTTTATCGAAAATCAAGAAAATAATGTGGGAAATTATTTTCCATAAGAAGAAATTGGACTTTTATAATGAGATTTTAACAGTTCTTAAACTGTAAATCATGAAACTGGAAAGTGACAAGGTTTAATATAACCAAAAGTTTCAAACCTCAATGTACAGAACAAAGTTTGTGTTTGCTGAATAACTATTATTGCGAGAGGATGGTGAACCAAGGTTCTAGATACTGTAAATATTT
Source organism: Bombina bombina (assembly GCF_027579735.1). Lineage (NCBI taxonomy): Eukaryota > Metazoa > Chordata > Amphibia > Anura > Bombinatoridae > Bombina > Bombina bombina. The sequence goes on from NC_069502.1 coordinate 500,202,348, forward strand.
TTTTCTGTTTAATGTAAAAACCTGTGCAATTGTGCAATTAAGAAGATGAAATTACTGTAACTTAGAATCACAAAAATGCCAGTATGACAAAAAACAAACATATTTAAAGTGCTAAACACCATTTCTAGATGTCGAAGTCGTGATTTCCATTTTCTCACAGTTCCTACAGATCTCATTAGCTTTACGAGATAAGTTGATTATGTATAACTTGATTAAGTACATATACATAAGTTAATGTCTGTCCTATCCACTACCGAGGGACAACACACTAGTGCTGAATATATGCTTAATCAATCTAAGCCATATTAATATGTACATCTTATATGGTGTCTGACCATTTTAGACTGTATTGCACATGTGCAAAATAATTGCCAGCATTCCAAGACACTTTTGTGATAATTTGAAAGTGTTAAAAAGTATGCAGTTGTCTCTTTATCAACAACCTTTTTGTGTCAAATTAGATGTTCCCATTTTGTTGCCAAAATAAAGTGAAAAACAAAGTCTGTGCTGTCCATGCCTCACGCGGCTGATTTTCCTGCTATCTGAACTTTTTCCAATACAGAAGTGGTGTAATTGCTTAGATTGTGATTACTCAAAACTTGAAAAATATGGATCAGGAGCCAAAAAACACAGTTTTCACCAGAATATTATGGTATGATATTGCTTTCCTCATATAATACCATTAAACTGTAAATAAATAAAATTACCTAAACCTACTCATGCAAGTTTTTTTTTATTTTATTAGATACCAACAAAATAATGTATACAACAAATATTTGCTCAGTCAACTGATGGTTAGATTGCTAGTATATCAAATTTACAAATATTTTTTAATGTCACTAGTAAACTTAAAGGGATAGTGTAGTCTGAATTACACTTTCATGATTCAGAATAGAGCATGCCATTTTAACCAAGTTTCTAATTTACTCCTATTATCACATTTTCTTTGTTCTCTTGGGGCTCCATGTACTAAGCCGTCAATTCATCCGTCATTGTAGACGCGGATAAACTCGCCGTTACTCGCCGCGGGCGAAATGGTGTCCGCTGTCGCTATGTACTAATATTCCCCCAATAAATAGACAAGTCTAGCCCGCCGCGAGCAGTTGCGGATTGTTGATAAATTTGACGCCTCGCTCGCCGCGACTAAGCTGATGGTACTTAACTTTCAGTTGAATTGTCTGGCCAATTATTAACACGTGACATGCAAGGTGTCACGAACATCATAGTAGTCGCGGGATATTTTGCTCCTATAAAAGTTCAACTTATCTAAACAACTTTATTATTGTTCAAAATTTTTTGAAGAGTGATAACAGAGCGTTATTTTTGTAATATTTATTTACAATTTGGATATGGCTTCATCTGGATCTGATAATATATAAATATTAATATAAAAATAATTATAAAGATTGACAACTAACAATACAAATTTAAATAGATTACTCTTTAATTACAGTCGACAAATTGGGCGCAATTTATGTACATGGAAATGAGAGACAAATTAGACGCCAGTTATGCTGTAAGTACAATGCTGATATTACTGCCTTTTATATATGTCTAGACTGGCGTCTAGATTGACTTTCCTATTGTTTTGTACCTTGCCCGCCACCTAAAAGGTGGCGAGGCAAAAATAGCGAGGTGGGAGCGGAAATTGTAGCGAGCGGACAAATAGATTTTTTAGTACATTCGTTTTTTGGCGAGTTGGTGGTCAAATGTGTCTAATTACAGTGAAAAATGGAGCGGTAGCGAGGTTTGGCGGATAAGTACGCTCGCAATTTTAAAGATGCGAGTTTTAACATAATTGACGGCTTTGTACATATCAGTTTGCGAGTTTTGACGCGAGATTTGTTGCGGGTAGCTCGCTGACTGCTTAGTACATGGAGCCCTTGGTATTTTTATTTTAAAAAGATGGACTTTAAGTTTAGGAGCCCGCCCATTTTTGTTTCAGCACCTGGGTAGCACTTGCTGATTTGTGTCTAAATGTAGCCATCCAATCAGCAAGCGCTACCCAGGTGCTGAACCAAAAATGGGTCAGCTCTTAAGCTTACATTGCTGCTTTTTTAAATACAGATACCAAGAGAACAAATAAAATGTTATAATAGGAGTCAATTGGAAAGTTGCTTAAAATTGCATGCTCTATCTGAATCATGAAAGTGTAATTTTTACTAGACTATTCCTTTAAAGTCATCCAAAAGTGAAAACAATGTTCCACAAGCTATTCTATAGTAATATCAAAATATTTAAAACAGACAAATTATGTGTCTTGAAATACCATGGGGGTGGCTAGTTATCTACAGTAAAATAGACAGTGACAGTGAAAATAGTGTTCAATTCCTTGGTGCAATATGTTTTTTGTTAAATATAGAAGTTTAAAAACCTAATAGCTGTATTCCTTCAATGGTTTTTCATACTGTGTTTTAAGCTCCTGTTCTCAATAACCCCTAGAATTAAAGATTTTAAACTATTTCCCTGGTTGGGCTGTTTTAATAACCAAATTACAGTAAATAACTTACCTGTGCTCAACTTATGCTCAGGTAGCAAAATCTTTCAAATCTGGCCTGTTATGGGTATTTGAAGGACAAAGGAAAATATATATATTTTTACTATATATGTTTTAATATATGATGTATTGCTATTATAAACACAGAAATCTAGTAACCTGGTGTGTGTAATCTATTATTACATAACATGTTAATATATTACAGTTTTTGTTTAAAAACGGAGAGCTAGATTACAAGTGAAGCGCTAATTTATTGCATGCCCGCAAATTGACTAATTTTCCCATTTGCGGGCACGCGATAAATAAGATAAGTTGCTGGCTATTGCTAGCGCAAGATGACGGTAGCAATTATCGCTTATCAGATCTCTGGTTAATTTTATAAATGTTCACAAAATGCTCGCAAAATCAAGTGTGATATATTTTATTACAAAATAAAGATAGTAGCATTGAGCTGAACTTGTAATACCAGCGCACAATATTACTCAGTAGAGCGCTTTTATTCTTAAAGAAATATTAAAATATATATCTAATGGATTTTTTGCACAAATATATATATATATATATATATATATATATATATATATATATATATATATATATATATATAGTATATATATATCCACTATCAATTGCATTAATTTAATGGTGGCGCGTGAAAGTTAGTTAGTTAATGTTAAAGAGACACTGAACCCAATTTTTTTCTTTTGTAATTCAGATAGAGCATGAAATTTTAAGCAACTTTCTAATTTACTCCTATTATTAAATTTTCATTCTCTTGGTATCTTTATTTGAAATACAAGAATGTAAGTTTAGATGCCGGCCCATTTTTGGTGAACAACCTGGGTTGTTCTTGCTGATTGGTGAATAAATTCATCCAGCAATAAAAATGTGCTGTCCAGAGGTCTGAACCAAAAAAAATACTATATGCCTTCTTTTTCAAAAAAAGATAGCAAGATAATGATGGAAAATTGATAATAGGAGTAAAATAGAAAGTTGCTTAAAATTTCATGCTCTATCAGAATCACAAAAGAAAAAATTTGGGTTCAGTGTCCCTTTAAGTAAAATAAAATATACATGTCTCCTATGAAATTTCATGACTGTCAGCACTCTCTGCACTCCCTCAGTTGAACAACTACCTTTTTCTATCCAGCTGTTGTCTTCCCCAGAAGCTCTAGTTGATGTTTCTAACTGCTATGTACTTATTTTTTGTGTATTACTGTATGTAGCATTATTTAATTTGTTATAGTATAAAATAAAAACAATATTACAAAATGTTTCACAATGGCTTAACATATGCAAAGAGAGGGGGAAGTAGTGGGTGGTGTGGGTGGGTAATTGGCGAGTAACATTTTCTCCTGGCTAGTAGCTTAGGACTTTAAATTTCGAGCCCTGTATATATATATATATATATATATATAAAGCAAGAGAATGCACTCTCAGGACTTTTCCACAAAAAACCAATTTAATGGAACGTTTTCGGGGTTCACAACCCCTTCATGAGCATGCAAAACAAACAAAATTCAACTCATTTATAGTGTTACATATCAATTACATCATATCAACCTTAGTGTCTCTCCAAAGGAAAAGTGCGCCAATTTTTCGAGTTTGGAACGCATATTGCGTTCCACAGTGCTATCCGAAACCGGAAGTTGTGTTATCTCACTTCCGGTTTACGGATTCAACAAACAAAACGTAAAATTAATGATAAAGTTGTGCACTCTACAATTTCAAACGTATTAAAGTGACATACTAATTTAGGGGACTTCATATAGCAAAAGTGTGCCACATTATAATAAGTGCCTAAAAAATTTTGTGATGGTATACATTGTCAAATGTTGCTACATCCGGTCGGCATGGAAACAGTAACTATGGTAATCATATACAATTCTGATTGCCAAAAGGTGCCATAACCTATGTTAAATTTACAATAGCATGCCAGCTGAATGAGACCACAATTTTCATAGTGTCAAAAGTAGCGTGCACTGAAATAATATACGGTCATATTATATATATAAGAAGAATGATAATTAAAAAATTTAAATAATTAAAAATAAAAATTGAACCATATGACAGTACAACTGATTGGAATGGCAAGTTACGAATGTAATGTTGCAAATGTGAATGCTATGACTTACAATGTATCGCCAGTATATTACAGCAGAGTGGCGTTAGACATGTATAATGCTACAATGAATTCGCAAGCACATGAATATCAAATTAGAGTAGTATACAGAAGAAGGAATATATATATAATAGTGTTATAGGGCTGTGCTATTAAGCTGCTGTTTCGTTGGGGCACAATTTTCATTTGAATTAAATTTTGGCCATTAGGGGGTTATGGCTTGCAACGGCCAAAATGTGAATATCTGTGCCAACAATCATATGAGGGGAGTAACCTTATTTGAGAATTCTAGCCTCAAGTATAATTGCAAAAAATAGGGATATGTGAGAAAAGATAATAATGGTAAGGATCATGGACATATATAGCTCATATAGATACTATCCACCTCTGGAACTTATCCAAGTGGATGTGACTTCTTAGTGTCCGTTTTTAAGACTGGAGGTGCATGTTAAAGCAATGGGTAATGGCTCACGGAGGACCAGGCTTCCACAGAGAAGGTGGAGACAGATGTCCCCCCTAAACCATGCCGTTAGGCGCACAACACTTGCCCCTACAACTAGGGGAAAATGGAATGTGTGCCAAAACGGAGCCACAATGTCCGCCTGGCCTACCCCAGGTATGTGGCACCCCAGTTGTTGATCACATGATGCTCTTAAAGTCCGGCATGGTGTTCAGGCCACCTGGTTGTATCGTGCCTAATCTGAACATCCACTGGGCCTCTCGTCTCAGGAGTTGCTTGTTCCGGTCGCCACCCCGATCCAATGGGGGTATGTGGTCGATTAGAATATAGCGGATGGAAGATACTGAGTGTCCCTTGTTAGCACAGTGTCGCGCTACTGGCTGTTCAGAATCGCCGTTTTTAAGTGCTGTCCTTATGGCGTGGTGATGATTGGCCATACGCTCACGGAGTGTGCCAGAGGTCTTCCCTATGTAAAAACAGGAACATGGACAAAACAATAAATATATAACGTGAGTAGTGGTGCACGTTATGGAGTGCCGGATAGAGAATGTTCGATTGGTGTGTGGGTGATGGAAAACTTTGGTACCCACTAGGCCATTGCACGTTGTGCAGCCCAAACAGCGATAGGAGCCCTTTATATTCCTTTTCATCCCAGTTGAATAACACTGTTTGGGGTCCGTTTTCACCAGAAGGTCTTTGAGATTAGTTCTCCTCTTAAACCCAACCATAGGTCGTAGGTTATGGGTAAATGTGAGTTTTGGGTCTGAAGACATAATTGGCCAGTGTTGTCGGAGAATTTGGCCAATATTTTTTGTCACTGGAGTAAAAGTGGTGGACATAATGAGCTTGTCACTAGCGTCCCTTTTGGGTTTGGGTATAATTAATTCCGTCTGTGTTAGCCTTGAAACAGATTCCATAGCGTCCTGTATTATCGGGATCTTGTAGCCCCTGTTCTGGAACTTCTCACCCACTCCTTTCAATTGGGAGACCCCCGTTACAGGATTCGAATTATTGCGCATTGTTCTTATGCATTGTGATTTTACAATGCCCTTTAATAGGGCTGGGGGATGGCAACTATCTGCCCTTAGTATAGAGTTGCGGTCGGTGGGTTTATGATACAATGTGGTTCCTAAATTTTTAGAATCCTTGAAAACTGTCAAGTCCAAGAAATGAATGGATAAAGTATCAACTGCCATCTTAAACTTGACGTTGTGAGTCATGTTATTAAACACATCAAACCATTTGTGGAGTTCCTCCAGGCCCCCTCGCCACACCAAAAAAATGTCATCTATGTATCTGTAATAACAGATGATGGATACATTCGGCGTATTCCACAGATACATGTTTTCAAATTGTGACATATAAATGTTGGCGTACGAGGGGGCCATGGAGGAACCCATGGCTGTGCCAGCAGTTTGCAAATAAAAACTGTTTTCGAACCGAAAATAGTTTTTGAACAGACAGAATTCAATGAGGGACAATAGAAATCCTACTGGGGGACCCTCATAAAGGGGGTTACCCGTGAGGTGCTCTTGTACAGCTTTAAGTCCATCAAGATGGGGTATAATGGTATACAGACTGTTGACATCCAGAGTGACGAGTAAATCATCTGGCTGGATGTCAACAGTCCGTATTTTACGAATGAAATCATTCGTATCCATAACGTAAGACCGTGTTTCCTTCACCACTGGCTGTAAGAGTACGTCCACATATTGTGCTATAGGTTGGGTGAGTGACTCCCTGGCTGACACTATAGGACGGCCCGGTGGGTGGTCTAATGTTTTATGGATTTTGGGGATTGAATATAAGATGGGTATCTTAGGGTATGTAGTGATGCAAAAGTCACGAATGTGCTCGGTTATGTACCCATGTTCAAATTCGCAATTCAATCAATTTGTCAAGTTGTATTTTAAATGATATAGTAGGGTCAGAAGTTAACAATTTATATGTCTGGGTGTCTGATAATTGCTTCAGGATGTCCTCTCTATAATCACTGTAATCTAAAAGAACAATGGCCCCGCCCTTATCGGCGGGCCTTATGACTATAGAGGAGTCATTCTGGAGGGTTTTAATAGCCTTCAATTCATCTCTTGAGAGATTATGTTTCCATAATGTGTCTTTTCTTTCTGTGTCCAAGTCCTGTGTTATCAACCTTAAAAATGTTTTGGTACTTGGACTGCTATTGCTGGGTTCAAAAGAGCTGGGTACTTTGCATTTAAGTTCAATATGGGACTTCTGTACAGACGAATCCTTGTTTTGAAAGAATTCTTTAATCTTAAGGGATCTGTTTAGTTTGTAAAGGTCTAGTTTAAGGTCAAATTCAGAAACTAAAGTACTCGGCACAAAAGATAGGCCTTTATTAAGAACTTTACGTTCATTAGCTAACACTGCGCTAACAAGGGACACTCAGTATCTTCCATCCGCTATATTCTAATCGACCACATACCCCCATTGGATCGGGGTGGCGACCGGAACAAGCAACTCCTGAGACGAGAGGCCCAGTGGATGTTCAGATTAGGCACGATACAACCAGGTGGCCTGAACACCATGCCGGACTTTAAGAGCATCATGTGATCAACAACTGGGGTGCCACATACCTGGGGTAGGCCAGGCGGACATTGTGGCTCCGTTTTGGCACACATTCCATTTTCCCCTAGTTGTAGGGGCAAGTGTTGTGCGCCTAACGGCATGGTTTAGGGGGGACATCTGTCTCCACCTTCTCTGTGGAAGCCTGGTCCTCCGTGAGCCATTACCCATTGCTTCAACATGCACCTCCAGTCTTAAAAACGGACACTAAGAAGTCACATCCACTTGGATAAGTTCCAGAGGTGGATAGTATCTATATGAGCTATATATGTCCATGATCCTTACCATTATTATCTTTTCTCACATATCCCTATTTTTTGCAATTATACTTGAGGCTAGAATTCTCAAATAAGGTTACTCCCCTCATATGATTGTTGGCACAGATATTCACATTTTGGCCGTTGCAAGCCATAACCCCCTAATGGCCAAAATTTAATTCAAATGAAAATTGTGCCCCAACGAAACAGCAGCTTAATAGCACAGCCCTATAACACTATTATATATATTCCTTCTTCTGTATACTACTCTAATTTGATATTCATGTGCTTGCGAATTCATTGTAGCATTATACATGTCTAACGCCACTCTGCTGTAATATACTGGCGATACATTGTAAGTCATAGCATTCACATTTGCAACATTACATTCGTAACTTGC